>NC_084573.2:30950000-31002500 GCF_033978685.3 Nerophis lumbriciformis
TTGGTTTTTCCTCCCTCTGAAAATCCTATTAAATGTTTAACAAGCCATCCTATAATAATAAAACAGCTATTAATGTAACAATACAATAAAACAAATATATTTAATGTTTTTTTCATTATTTTAACAATAGGCTTATGTATATTACTTTATATAGATTATACAAGAAACACAAAACTTAAAAAAATAAATGATTTACAATTGCACACACAAGGTTTTGTGCAGCTTCACTCATTGTAAAGGAAGATAATGTGCTTCGTACACCTGCAGGACCGCAAGCAAGGTCGCAGAGAAAATGCGGGCTGGAATTTGAGAGATGTGGGCATTTTCTATATGAACAAGTGGAATGGATTGGATACCGACGCACGAAAGGGGCTCTCTACCTTACGCTACGAAGTGAGGGGAAACTGAGTGAATAATAACAGGTTATATGATTATTTATTTAAACTCATATTTGGGCCACTTTATAATGAATATGTCGGCATTTATTTGTAAAAAAAACAAAACAAAAACACCAAATTATTTAGGGGGGGCTTAAGAATATTTTAGGGGGGCTTGAGCCCCCCTAAAATAGGCCTAACAACACCAATGGCGCAGAGTACCCATTGAACAGAGCTAGCTTGACCACCACGTCAGTAACATCCCAGTAATGCAAGTGAATGAGACTGCGGTAACCTTTAAACTGGACACGAGTGCACAACTGACGTGTAAGACAAACACTTATATTTGGCGTATATGCATTCCAAAATATTTACGTCTCAATCGGGTCTGAAAAATGACAAAAGTTGGCCGTTGTTATGGTATTGAGATTGTAAAGGACTGTCGTCTTTCTTGTTTGGAAGCTACATACAATATGAACTCTTCTTTGTTCAGCCACATAAATATTTATAAAGTGTTTGGATGTATGCCAAAAAGTCATTCCAGTTAATATTTTGGTATTGACACATCTTTTTTGTGCATAAATGACTGGATTACCCCTTAGGAATCACTTTTTGGCCAGCACTATATAGTCATTTAGGGCCATTTCAGCTTTTCAAAGGGTACTTCAGCAAGTAAAGAGTATATACTAGTGCTGTCCCGATACCATATTTTGGTATTGGTACCAAAATTATTTGGATACTTCTCTAAATAAAGGGGACCACAAAAAATTGCATTATTGGCTTAATTTGAACAAAAAAATCTTACGGTACATTAAACAAGTTTCTTATTGCAGGTTTGTCCTTAAATAAAATAGTGAACATACAAGACAACTCGTCTTTTAGTAGTAAGTAAACAAACAAAGGCTCCTAATTTAGCTACTGACATATGCAGTAACATAGTGTCTTTTATCATTCTATTATTTTGTCAAAAATATTAAGGACAAGTGGTAGAAAATGAATTATTAATCTACTTGTTCATTTACTATTAATATATGCTTACTTTCTCTCTGAACATGTTTTATCTACACTTCTGTTAAAATGTAATAATCACTTATTCTTCTGTTGTTTGATACTTTACATTAGTTTTGGATGATACCACGAATTTGGGTATCAATCCAATACCAAGTAGTTACAGGATCATACACTGGTCATATTCAAAGTCCTCATGTGTCCAGGGACATATTTCCTGAGTTTATAAACATAATATACATTTTTTTTTAAATGAAAGATGTTATGCCAAAAAATATCGACGTTATCTGACCGGTACTTTTCAGAGGCGGTATAGTACCGAAAATGATTCATTAGTATTGTGGTACTATACCAATACCGGTATACCGTACAACCCTATTACATACTATCATATATGTAACCCCTGAGGGTAATCCAGTCGTTTATGCACAGATGTGTCAATAACAAAATATTAATTGGTGCATGTGTACTTGAAGTGGAATGGATTGAAGAACAGAAAACACTATGTTGATATCTATGTGAAGAATAAGAGGTTTGACGTTTTATTTAAACTCACATTTTGGACACTTTTTATGTATTTTTCAGCTATTAAAAGAAAAAAAAATCTAATACACCAAATTATTCTAAACCAGGGTGTCCAAACTTTTTCCACTGAGGGCCACCCACTGAAAAATCAAAACATGCAGAGGCCATTTTGATATTTTTAATTTTCAAAACCAATACAATATAGAGATTTTTTTTTTTTAATCTGTAGGGCTCCCCTCAACTTTGGCCCCTAGGACCCAGAAGGGTCTCAGTCATAAAAATGGTACAAATAAGAATTGTTTTTATTGTATTTTTAAATCTATAGATCAACTTCAGGTCTGTGTGTTGGTACTTGTTAAACTTATTTTTTAAAATATGTTATGATCTTTTTGTTAAACAAAACCCTGTTTCATGGCAAAAAATAAAAATGCATTAAATCCCCCTCAAATTTTTTTTAAAGTGGAATATTTGAGCCTTAATTAGGTTAATAATTCATAACAAAATTGATTTTAATACACCAATATTTTTGAGCAAAATTAAAATCCCACTAAAATTATTGGGGATCTTAAAGGGCCTCACTGATAAAAGTGTAAACAGTTATACATATATTTATATTTTTTTAACACTTAAGTCTCGAGATCAACTTCAGGTCTATCCGTCGATAATTTGTTTTATGCCCTTTTTGTCAATGAGAACTATTGTTATATGACAAAATATGCGACATTTTCCACAAAAAATATTTCAAAGTGGAATATTTTTGTAGCCTTGAATAGGTGAATAATTCATAACAAAAATTTTGATTATAATTTTTTGAGCAATGACAGTTTTAAAGAAAAAAACGGCCTGCGTGGCAGCTTTGTGTTATTTGAATCAATATTGCAACTTTTTTTCGTTACATTACATCGTAGTCGAAACGACTCGTTAGGTGGCCAAAGATTTACACGCCTATGCGTCATGGTCAATTATGCAACCAAAATGTAAAAGTGGAATATTTGAGCCTTAATTAGGTTAATAATTCATAACAACATTTATTTTAATACACCAATATTTTTGAGCTAAATTAAAATCCCACTAAAATTATTGGGGATCTAAAAGGGCCTCACTGATAAAAGTGTAAAAAGCTAAGTCATATATTTATATTTTTTTAACACTTAAGTTTCGAGATCAACTTCAGGTCTATCCGTGGATAATTTTTTTGTTTGTTTTATGCCCTTTTTGTCAATGAGAACTTTTGTTACATGACAAAATATGCAATATTTTGCACAAAAAATATTTCAAAGTGGAATATTTTTGTAGACTTGAATAGGTGAATAATTCATGACAATAATTTTGATGTATTATAATTTTTTGAGCAATGAGTTTTAAAGAAAAAAACGGCCTGCGTGGCAGCTTTGTGTTATTTGAATCAATATTGCAACTTTTTTTCGTTACATTACATCGTAGTCAAAACGACTCGTTAGGTGGCCAAAGATGTACACGCCTATGCGTCATGGTCAATTATGCAACCATCTGGGCCTCGGTGTCGAGAGAGAAAAATATGTTCTGGTCCTTGGTTAGCAGTACTAATTATTCACACTGCATTTAGTCAACTTTAAATTGGTCACCAAGCACTTGTTTTTGAAATAATGCGTTATAAAAAGGCAGCTCACCTGGTGACTAGGGGTGGGAATCATTGAGCACCTAAATTATTTAGTCCGATTCCTGGGGTGACAATTCAATTCGGAATCGATTTTCAATTTAAACCGATTCTCGCAATGTATTAAATGGGATAAAATCTATCATGAAACATTTTCTAAACAGGTTTCAGGTTCGAGATGGCTTTTGAACGTCTTTTCAAAAATTGATTTTACATTAAAACAAATGTACCGTTTTTTTTTTTTTATACATTTTTGAAAATTATGAATCGGTTAAGAATCAAAATGAATAAAAATAGCCATCCCCACCCTGAACATAAGCCGTAAAATAAATGAATATAAACTAATAATTTGAAAAGGCAATCAAAGTCCAAGCTTCCGAGTTTTGTTTTTTAATTTATTAAAAAAAAAAAAAAAAAGATTTATAGAACAATACATGATCAACAGCTATTAGAAATGACAACAGAGCAAAGGAGAAAACATTTCCCATAGAAGATCACCTTGTTTTGTGGGAATACAAGAAAAGCAGGAGTACAAATGAAAAAAAGGCACACGACATTGAAGCATGTGGGAACAACTATGACATCTTTTACGCGCCATAATAATTCACACATCGCTACTGAAGTCATCATCTCCAAGGGCTACTTCCCACTTGCGAGCATCGACTGCTTGTAAGGCTGCTTTGAAATGCAGAACGACATGAAGTCAAAAAAGAACTACCGTAAATTCCGGACTATAGGCCGCTACCTTTGTCCTACGCTTTGAACCCTGCTGCTTATAAAACGGCGCGGCTAATTTATTGACACTGAATAGGTGTGTTATTGTATGTGCTATGGCGCCATCTTTTGGACCAGTTTGCTCACTGCAGGTACTCCAGTGCCCTGCTGTTTAGACTGAGCTCTTAACCGGAAATAGAAGTACCTTTCTGTCTTCTAGCGATCCATAGCGTTTCTACTCGTTAGGATTCTTCAGTCATCACTCCAAGCAACATTTGTAAGTTTTAAAATATAACTAAAACAATTCTTACTTACTAAACCGTCCCCATGTGTGAGGTCTGCAGGAGTGATTTCATGCATATTTGTATGTACGATCGTAATGATATCAAGCTAGCGTCGATAGCATTTGCTAATATGCTAACACGTTTCCGAGTGTCTGTGTTAGTATTATTGACTTACAATGGCATTCTTTTTGTATTGTTTCAGTTTCGTAAATTCACCAAAAACGTCATTGTGGGGTTATTGAGTCTGTTCAGCTGATTGGAGA
This sequence comes from Nerophis lumbriciformis, assembly GCF_033978685.3. Lineage (NCBI taxonomy): Eukaryota > Metazoa > Chordata > Actinopteri > Syngnathiformes > Syngnathidae > Nerophis > Nerophis lumbriciformis. The sequence goes on from NC_084573.2 coordinate 30,954,808, forward strand.
GCTGGCTTCGTGTTACAGACACCGTTTGGAAACAATTAAGGTATGTAAATAAACATTTACAAAATATTTCTGTGTAAATAACTTATTTCACAACGTATATATCTGCGGCTAACATATGGAAAAACATTTTTTTCTTCTAAAATTTGGAGGGTGCAGCTTAGTGCACTCTATAGTCCGGAAAATACGGTATTCACATTTTTTCTTATAAAAATATGTGGATTACACCAACCAGCCAGTGGACACAGCAGCCCAAAAAAGGTGTACTTTATTTCAAATTTCTGCAACAGGGGGGCACTGAAGACATGTGGCGAAACACACTCCCTCTCCTTTCATTAGAAAACATCTTCGCTTAAAAGATTAAAATTTTGGAACAACGTTACACAGCCTTGTTCAGCCAACATAAAGAAAAAAAGGAACACTTATATGATTGTAAGAGCACAGTTTGGTGCGGCTCGAAGTGAATAACTTTCATGAATAAATACAAAAAAGCTTCAGTGTTGAGCAAAAGGTGGCGACTAATCTGCTTGGTGGGGATGTAGTGTTGCAATCAACAAGTGTGAGCTCACACACACACACACTCACAGTGGCTAATGATTACCTTGACTGCTTTAAGTACACACACGTGACAAACTGACATTTCATAACGCACACTAAAACAATGTGTTCATTCTTCAAAAACTAAATTGCTTTTCTTTTGCTTATGCGGAATTATTTTAAAATAGCGCCTTTATACAGCTATAAATGACCTTTTCTTTTAAGATTCATGTCAATTTTACCGTCCGTGTTACAACCCTTAAATTTTTAAAACAAAACGTATAAAAGCTTCGGAGCACCGTTTGCCAAAACTTGAGAGACACGAGAACGAAAATAAAAGCGGGGCGAGGACAAAACAAAACGTTCATTCTGGCCGACGAGAAGGCGGAAACCTTGGACCGGTTGTACCGGTCTACCAGCTAAGGGTGGCCTTTGGCCTGCAAGCTGGTCCTCTTAACGCCTGCATGCTGTGAAATGCTGTATGAGAAACAAGTGGGGATCGAGGCTGAGAAACAAAAAGTTCACTGTCGGTTTCTCATCCTGCGAGGCTGTCTGAGGGCTACCAGTGAGACCCGCGTGGGTTCAGTACCTCACAGTCCTGTTTGGGGCTGTAAGAGTTCCCTTAAGACTCCCCGACACCTCCCCGGGCCCTATCCAGTCACAGGATATGGAAGGATAGTGATATTGTTTACTGGTACCTGGACTGGAGGGGTAACAGAGTTCCTGCTCCTGTCGCGTGGCTCGTCCTCACCATTCGGCGTCCCCGATGGCTTTAGAGAAGACGTAGTCTCTCCCGTTCAGATTCATGATGCCGTCCTTTAGGTGGAATTTCCATTTGTTCTTACTTCTGTGAATCTGAGGAAATAAAGATTTTCTAAATAAAAATGTTTGTTTAGGATTAAAAAAAACAAAAAAACTAGGGCTGAGCGATATGGCGGAAAACTATTGGAGGTGTTATAATTGCCGTGTAAAATCGCTAATGCTAATCAGTAGCATGTCAATAGCAAAGCCAACGTATATTAGCATCAAGCTATCACATTTTTGGAGAAGTGGAGCCTTACTTTACTTGAGTTGTAGCGTTTTTTTTGAGTCCATTTCTTTGTTGGCATTGAAAATTGCAACATTATCTAAAAGTTCCCATATTTTCCGCACTATAAGGTGTACCGGATTATAAGGCGCACCTTCAATGAATGGCCTATTTTAAAACTTTGTTCATATATAAGGCGCAGCGCATTATAAAGTGCATAGAACAGACGCTACAGTAGAGGCTGGGGTTACGTTATGCATCCCGTAGTTGCGAGACCTGTTGTGGCTCAACATTTGTCCATATATAAGACGCACCGGACTATAAGGCGCACTGTCTGCTTTTGAGAAAATTTGAGGTTTTTAGGTGCGCCTTATAGTGTGGAAAATACGGTAGTTTGGCTGAGTGCGCTCTTTGTACTGCTGGAGTGATCACCATGTGCCGAAGTGTGAAAAGCTGGCTTTGATTGATTGATTGAAACTTTTATTAGTAGATTGCACAGTACAGTACATATTATATACAATTGACCACTAAATGGTAACACCCCAATAAGTTTTTCAACTTGTTTAAGTCGGGGTCCACGTAAATCAATTCATGGTAAAGTCTGTAACCGGTCTGTGCCAAGAAAGTACCTATCCCTACTAACGAGCATGCTAGGAGTACATTCTCGACAAAGTAGCCCCAATGCCTTTTCAATGTTCTTCATTGGCTACTTTCTGTATCGAACGACGACTCGAGACGCGCCGACAGTCCCATTAAGAGCTTTAGTCGTAAACATTCAACGACCTGTTTCAGCGACAATTATCGGGACTAACTCACTCTTAACCAGAGGTGGGTAGAGTAAACAAACATTCAAGTAAGAGTGACAATACTTTAGAATAATGTGATTCAAGTAAAAGTAGTCATCAAAATAATTGAGTGCCAATACTTTAGAATAATATGACTCAAGTAAAAGTAGTCATCAAAATAATTGAGTGCCAATACTTTAGAATAATATGACTCAAGTAAAAGTAGTCATCAAAATAATTAAGTATTCCGTGAAAAAAATACTCAAGCATTGAGCAACTTGTGAACAAGTTCTAATTTATTTTGTAGCTATTTTTTAATGGTTCATGGACTACAACCGTAGTGTGTGTGTGTGTGTGTGCTAGTGCGTGTAAGACATAAAAATCATATACAATTTACTGCAGCACGTTTCCTCTAGTTGGGAGTGGAATTCTTGTAAGCTGAAATGTGAACATTTCTATCGGCAGTGATGACATTGCATGTTGTTCTTTTTACCCGTTTGAAATGTATCATTGAAGATATGTGCTGCCTTGTCTTGACGTCATATCACTTTAAACATTCAGTACGTTTCTATGCACTAAATTAGCCTGATTAGTCAAACAATTCAGTTTTGTCTATTTTAACACCTACATGTGAAGTTGTAGTTTCCATGCTCTTATCTCTACTGTGACTCTCGTACACTAGGGGGAAATTGTGGTCATTTCAGTTATTTTAAGCTATGTTGCAATGTAAATACAGTAGTAGAAGAGAATGCTACATACTAATAAGAAAACACTAGTAACTTTCAAGCTCCTTTCCACTGCTATTTAGTGTTGGTATTAAGGGTGTAACGGTACGTGATTTGTATCGAACCGTTTCGGTACGAGGGCTTCGGTCCGGTCCGGAGGTGTACCGAACGAGTTTCCACACGGACATATTAAGTAGCGTACCGCACGTTGTGTAAACAATGCACACTGAGGCACAACACATGGCATGCTAGCAACGACCAGGCTAGGACAACATGTAAAAGCCAGAGCTGGAAGACCCTCCTGCCTCGTTAAGATCTCCCGTTTGGGAACACTTCGGCTGCGCGGTGCGATACAACAATGGAGGATGGAGGTTTGCCGAAATTGTTCAGCAGCGGTAAGGCATGCTTCTGCCAACACGTCAAACATGCTAACCCATTTGAAGCGGCACCACCCCCAAGTGAACATCGCTTCAACAAAGATAAAAACGAGCAAACAGCTCCCACCTCTTACTGCCAAGTTAACCAGGCTGGGGGGGAAAAGACAATTTAATCTGAGGCTGAGTTGACTTGAAACTGTTTAATGTTGCACTTTTTATATGTAGAAGAAAAGTTTTGTCATTTTATTTAATCTGAGCAACAACTTGAAGCAGTTTAATATTGATTAACGTGGACCCCGACTTAAACAAGTTGAAAAACTTATTGGGGTGTTACCATTTAGTGGTCAAATGTATGGAATATGTACTGTACTGTGCAATCTACTAATAAAAGTCTCAATCAATCATTCAAAAAAAGCACTTTATATGTAGAAATGTTTTGTTAAGAAACCATTCTGAGCCTTATCTTATTTAGTTTTTATTTTATATATGTTGACCACATTAGCCTTGGCAATGGACCCTGTGTGTATATGTATGTTATGCCATTGTTTACAAATGGTAAATAAATAACCAACAAATGTATATTTTGTTGTTTTCTTACTGTACCGAAAATTAACCGAACCGTGACCTCTAAACCGAGGTACGTACCGAACCGAAATTTTTGTGTACCGTTACACCCCTAGTTGGTATGGTTTTAATGTGTTTAAATGACACTTGTGGTTATGATTTTCGTCAACTGTTATAGGTTTCTGTTCGCCAGTTCTCTCAAAAAGATGGGCTGTGCTAGCGTTATGTCACGTAATCAAAGTGTTGTCTTTGGGAACATTAGGACACTTATTAAACAAGTTTTTATTTTATCATATAATTTAAAAATACTGGCCTATTTCAGCTTCAATATATGTGCTTTGTGCTTGTTTGATTGATGAAATGGTTTCAAAGCGTCACTACTGCTTGCCTTGGATTGGCGAAACAGAGTCATGTGATGGCGCCTGCCGGAAGAAGGCTCGCTGACAAATAATTACGTCTTTGCAAGCCTTAATCAGTAGGTTGTAAATAATTATGATATTTATATCACAATTATTTATAACCTATGTAAAGATCGGATTGAAACTCAATGTAACGGACTAAAAGTAGCAATTTTTCTTCACAAAAGTATTCAAGTAAAAGTAAAACGTAGGTTGCATTAAAACTACTCTGACAAGCACAATTGATCCAAAAAGTTACTTAAATGTAACAGAGTAACATTTACTTAACACGCCTCAGACCAAGTGTTTCCCATATTTGGTCTGAATGGGGGAAAGGGGACAAAATGTCTGTGTGTGTAGATCAGTGGTTCTTAACCTGGGTTCGATTGAACCCTAGGGGTTCGGTGAGTCGAGCTCAGGGGTTCGGCGGAGGTCAAGACACACCCGACTCATCGTGTAAATAAAAACTTCTCCCTATCGGCGTATTGTGGATACGGCAACAGCAGAAGTCACACTAATTTGCAGGTGTGTAATTTGTTGTGAGTTTATGCACTGTGTTGGTTTTGTTCTTTGAACAAGGTGATGTTCATGCACGGTTCATTTTGTGCACCAGTAATAAAACATGGTAACACTTTAGTATGGGGAACATATTCACCATTAATTAGTTGCTTATTAACATGCAAATTAGTAACATATTGGCTCTTAACTAGTCATTATTAAGTACTTATTAATGCCTTATTCGGCATGGCCGTATTGTAACCCTAACCCTCTAACCCTGGCCCTAAACCTAACCCTAGCCAAATAACTCTAAATTAAGTCTTTGTTACTTAGAATATGTTCCCCTAGTGTCAAAAAAAACTCTAAATTAAGTCTTTGTTACTTAGAATATGTTCCCCATACTAAAGTGTTACCAAAAACATATAACTTTGTCTTGAATTTGAAAAAAAAAAAACATTTTATTTTTCAGTAAAGAAGGGTTCGGTGAATGCACATATGAAACTGGTGGGGTTCGGTACCTCCAACAAGGTTAAGAACCACTGGTGTAGATGCATGTTGAGACGGGGTCACATGAACGTGTCTCACCTTGTCATACTGGCACACGACTACATTCTCTGTGTCAAACAGCTCCTGGTCCTCCTCGTCGGAGACATCATCGCCGCTGTTCAGTGACTCCTAACAAGCAAACACGACCATCAATGACAAACAATCTTTCAATAAAAGGGGTTTCTCTCACCTCCTCCACCTGCCCTTCCTCTCCCGCCTCTTTCTCTTTTTCCTCCTCCTCGTCCTCGTCATATTCCTCTTCCTCGTCCTCGTCTTCATCCGAGGACGTGTCGCCGGCCCCGTCTACCTGCAGCATTATAGGCGGCTGCGGAGCCTGAGTTTGACCAGGGGTCGCCTGCTGCGGCTGCACCTGGGCCTGTGGCACTGCTACGCCCTGTGGCGCTGCTGTGCCCTGTGGCGCTGCTGCACCCTGGGCTTGCTGGACCTGGGCTTGTTGGACCTGGGCTTGTTGGACCTGGGCCTGCTGGACCTGGGCCGCTGACTGCTGAGATGTCACCGCAGCAGCCTGCATCACCTGTTGGGGAAGGACCGCAAGACGCGAATGAGACCTGCTGAGTTCCTGGTACAAAATCCTGCAAGTGTGTGTCGCCAACTTTGAAAGAAAATATTACATTAAAAGGCTCTGTAAACTAAAAGCTAGGGATGTTCCTATCAGGGTTTGAGTGATATCAGCTGATACCAATCTCATGTATCAACTGCAAATTTTTCAATGTGTTTATGGTAAGTGCTATTGACAGTTTGAAAAATAATCGATCGACCACTGATCAATATCGGCCAATTTCTGTGGAAAAGTTTGTGATCGCCAAAACCCAATCAATGTCTTTCAATGCTGATCACAAATAAATGATCATTTGTATGTGGCGACTTGTCCAGGGTGTACCCCGCCTTCCGCCCGAATGCAGCTGAGATAGGCTCCACCACCCCTGCGACCCCAAAAGGGACAAGCCGTAGAAAATGGATGGATGGATGTATCTCATACCGTGCAGCTTGGTCCATTTGGTGACAGGCAAGGCTACTGCTAGCAGCTCCTGCTAACTGTTTGTGTATGTCCATACTCAACGCAAAGCCGCCCCTCTAAGTTAATACCACCACAATTGCGGCAAATAAACTGCCGTAAATTCCAGATGAAAAGTCGCTACTTTTTTCCTACGCTTTGAACCCTGCGGCTTATAAAACGGTGCAGCTAATTTATGGATTTTTCTTCACCGACGGCCATAATGCAGATAGTTTTAAATAAACACAAGCAAAGACACTGAACAGGTGAGTTATCGTTTGTGCTATGGCGCCATCTTTTGGATGAATTCGCTCATTGCAGGTGCTGCAGAGCTGCATTGGTCTTCTGTTTAGACTGAGCTTTTAACCCAGACCTGGGCAAATTAAGGCCCGGGGGCCACATGCGGCCCGTTAAGCTTTTCAATCTGGCCCGCTGGACATTCCCAAATAATTTTTTTAGATCTTTAAGATGGAAAGTGCAGTTGCCATTATGATGTGCAGTGATGTTTTCTAATGACCGTTAGTCTTATACTATACAAAGTATTTCAATGGTTGGAATCTGCGCTTATTGCTGATATACCAGTTACTATGGTAATCTAATTAGTTACTATGGTAATCTACGTCACAGCAGCTCAGACAAGGCACCAAGCAGTGTGGGCGGGAAGCGTTTCCACAGACGCGGAAGGAGATTTTCACAACAAAGTTCTAAAGCTTAGTGATGTATCAGATATATCAGATTGTAGGTGGGTTTATTTTGTACCCTTCGCGTTCATATTTCACTATTTGTTGCATTTTTGTTGCGTTTCACTTGATTGTAAAATATGTCGATCGAAAGGGGGTGTGACATTCATATTTTGTCAACATTCAGTGTTTTATCGTTCATAGAAATATGTAAAATTCCATTACGTTTTTTAAGGTGGTCTGTCATAACATTTTTAGCATTCAATCAGACATTATTGTGAGGTTTTGTATTAGTGTTCCTAAAAATAGATATACCGGCCCCCAGACACATTTTTTTCTCTAAATGTGGCCCCGAGTCAAAATAATTGCCCAGGCCAGTTTTAATCGGTGCCGTTCTGTCTTCTAGCCATCCATAGCATTTTCCACTTGTATGGATTTTTCATTCATCACTCCAAACAACGTCTGTAGGTTTCACGATATAACTAAACCATAATACAAAACCATCCCAAGTGTGCTGTCTGTAGGAGTGTTTTCATGCATATTTATACGTGCCATTGTAATAAAGCTAGCCTCGTATAATATGCTAGTGTCTGTGTCAGTATTAATAATTTACAATGGCATTATTTCAGTTTCACAAATTCTTCAGTAAATTCACCAAAATGTCACCGTGGAGTTATTGAGTCTGTTTAGCTGACTGGAGTGCTAGTTTCCGCAGCTAATTGTTCCATGACATTTAAGGTATGTAAATAAACATTAACCAAATATTTTTGTGAAAATAACAAATTACGCAACGTACATATCTGCGGCTAGTACGGACAAGTATTTTCCCCCCAAAATTTAGTGGGTGCAGCTTATAGACCGGTGCGCTCTATAGTCCGGAAAATACGGTATGTCCTGTCAAATGTAAAATTTGTTGATATTATTAAGGTGAATGGAAAATGGGAACTGAAATCTGGCGGCAGAACGTGCTCACCTGTGCGTTGCCTTGGACTTTGTTTCCAGGGGCTAAGACAATCTGAGGCTGTTGGATGATTACTCCGGTTTGCTGAGACAGGCTTCCTTGTAGAGGAGCCAGGACCTGGACGTGGGTGCATTGTTAGCTCGCCAGGACGAACACGACACCGTGTTGGACAAGCATACCTGCTGTATGACCGGGGCCTGCACAGAGCCAGGTTGCATCTGCTGCTGCAAGAGGATGGACTGCTGAGGCTGCTGAAACACGTACTGCACCCCGTTGGGCGCACGGACAACCTGCAGGAACTGACCTGAGAAAGCGCAAAGCCATAAAAAGGGTATGCTTCAAGATGGGATTCCATTGGTAATGACAAAGTGTGGGACTTACCTGAGCTAGTGATAAGCTGGGGATATGGCGTGACCCCTGTGGGCAGAGCGAGCGCTGCTTGTGTTGCTGCCGCACTCTAAAGGAGCCAAATAACCATCAGTATCATGGAGTCGAACACAAGTGACAAGCAACGTCGGGGAAAAACAAATGTCTAAACACTACGGGAAATGTTCACTGACCATGCCTGTTGTAGTCATGTGCTGTAGGAGCTTGGAATCTTGAACAAGAACTTGCTGCTGGGAGGCTGCAGAGGGAAACGTGTTCAAACCATACTGGTACCAGTTACAACACAGTACAGTTTTTAACGATTATTTTGAGCCATCAAGTATTTTCACTCTGCCAAAAAGATGACTCATTATTAGGACTGGGCAATAAAACAATATCAATATATATCACGATAGATTGTGTGTTAACACACTTTGCTAATAAAGCTGATTCTGATAAGACATGTAATTGATATCAATAAAAATGTGTTCCATAAATTTTTCCTTCTCTTGTCGGGAGAAACCGGTAGTTGCAAAGCAAGGTTGGTTGCACAAAGAAAGGCACTTGCTCTCTGGTAACTGAGCAACACAAGAAGTGATCTGTGGGAGTGACACCCTAACCAGCCAATCAGGTAACAGTGTCATCTATCAAGTTTAGTTGTGCCATCCTGTTGTCTCGCGGTTGAATCTTTGCATGAAGTGAGAAGAGAAAGTAAGAATGTATGTTGCAGAGAGCGAAGAAAATGTGGATAAAGCGAAACAGTACAGCAGTTTAATAACATTTTTAAAATTAACTGCAGTCCAACCAATGTGGTCTGTAATTTATGCGAGACACTGGTCCCCACCAAGACCGCTAATACCACACCACCACCGCACTCACCCTTTAGAGCACAACTGTAACTTCCTGGCACCAAACCTGCAGAAAGTAGGTATTTTCAGGTTTCTCTGTTTACATTTGCACACTTTGCACTATTTTCTTACACTTTATGACTCATTTCTTACATATTCATTATTTTTGCACCTTCATTTCAAGAGCTTATTGTTAAGTAAGTGTTCAACGTGATTTTACAATTTTGTTTACGCTGATTCAGTATTTTCCATGCTTGTGTTGACATTTCCTTTCTGCTTTGATAGCTGATGGGATATTCATTCGAGGGAGGTTACATTTGAAATAAAAATGTTTACATTTCATCAAATTTTCTCCAGCTCCTTATTTTCGATAGGTCATAGAAAAATAATGATCTATATCGACCGATATAAAACACTTATTATATTGTGATAGTTATCAGCCATGTCACGCAGCCCTACTCATAAAATGTTCATGAGTGACAAAAAATCTCATTATAGCAGCTAAGGTATGTGCGACCGATATAAAACACTTATTATATTGTGATAGTTATCAGCCATGTCACGCAGCCCTACTCATAAAATGTTCATGAGTGACAAAAAATCTCATTATAGCAGCTAAGGTATGTGATAAAACAATATAAATTCTATGAATTTGGCCAAATACACAGCTTTTAGAACTATTATTTACCATTATAATGTATGTTGATGACACATTCTAGCTGTGTCCTGCAAATGGGACAGCGACAAGCAAACAACGGCCGCGTCCTCACTGCAGTATAGCATCCCCGCTAGCGGCTAACGTCCCTCTGCAGTGCAGCAAAACCATCAACTATCCTGACAATTAGGTGACTAATCAGATTATGCTATCAGCTTTTAAATTCAGCTCGGGATATTTTTTTAGAGTTTTTTTTTAATTAAGACTAAAGACTTCATCCAGATATATTTATTTATACTGCAGCTGTAACTCATTGAGCTGTTCCAAAAACAATAACTACTAAACTTCTGTCTACTTTAAAGCAAGTATAAGCAAAGTGCTTATAATAAAATATCAATTTGTATGAGAAAAAAGTAAGTCAAGATAGCAGCAATAAAAACAAACAAAACACCAAAAGATAGTGTATAACTTTTTTCGAAAGACATTTTGTGATGTGTTTAGAAAGATGCATGTTGACTAAGTTTAGCTGGTGGACTTTGGCTAAAGTGATAGTTACATGTATTTTTCCACACAATTGTGTCTCTCTTTTGCTAGCTAGCCAACAAGCTAACAATTTTGTAGAGGAGTCAGAGACAGCATCCTCCAGATGTCCGACATGCATCCGCTTTTAATGCCCCTGCACAACAGACGTGCTGCCATTAGTGGTGAGGTTCGCATTTACGTGTTTAGGGTCAAATGCGACCCGACCTTGAATAAGCGGAAGAAGATGGATGGATGGGTCAAATGCTTCAATACTTCACATCTTTTCACCCACGGTGTGATTTTTCACTTCTTGTTGCTGCTTGCACATGCTCGAATCAGTCCAGAACAACAAAAATGATGACAACACTAACTATTATCGACTAATGGATTTGTCGGCGACAAATTTCATTGTCGACCTATCATTGCATCACTACTACTACTCTGTTTCAGATGCCGAAATAAGTTTGTTGTGCTGTTCTTTTTTTAAACAAACTTTGCAGTGTGCAGTCACTTGTTCTATGTTCGTTGTAGCAAAACCGATCCGTTGACAACACTACTCTTTTCTTTGGAACAAGCAGTAGCCATGTCGTTGGGGTGTGTGTCAATCTGTGACATAAGACAACGATGGGGAGTGTAAAGGAGGAAAGGATTAACTTTTTATTTTATTATTTTTTTAAATGTCTGCAACAAAAAAGTTGAGTTACTGTATTTTTCAGACCATAAGGTACATCTTAAAGGGTGGTTCTTTTGTCAAAAGTGTTGCACAGATTATGTTTTACAGACCATCTTTAAGCCGCTTTCTGACCTTCTCTTCGGGATGCGCCGTTTTGTGGGCGGTCTTATTTACGTGGCTTCACTTCGACAGCGTCTTCTCCCTGCCATCTTTGTTGTACCGGTAGTTTTTAGAGCTTACATAGCGAGTCTACTGGCAGATATACAGTACCCTCCAAAAGTATTGGAACAGTGAGTCCAATTCGTTTATTTTTGTTTTAGACTGAGAACATTTGGTTAATCAAAATATGAATATTGGACAAGAGATCAACATTTCAGCTTTTCTTTCCAGGTATTTACATCTGGATCTGATACACAACTTAGAAGATAGCACTTTTTGTGTGAACCTACCCATTTTTCATGAGAGCAAAAGTATTGGAAAATGTGACTGATTGGGGTGTTTTGTTGCCCAGGTGTCTCCCAATTACATTGATTATTCAAACAATGAATAGCACTGAATGTCTGAGCTCAGTTTCAGATTGGGTAGGATAGGTTTTGCCTGTGCAGACTGCATTTAGAGGTGAAACCAACATGAAAACCAGAGAGCTGTCTGTGGGTGAAAAAGAAGCAATTGTGGCTCTGAGAGAAGACGGACAATCAGAGCCATTGCACAAACATTGGCCATTGCCAGTACAACCATTTGGAATGTCCTGAAGAAGAAAGAAACTACTGGTGTACTAAGCAACAGACGTCGAACAGGTAGGCCAAGGAAAACATCAGTAGTTGATGACAGAAACATTGTGAGAGCTATCAAGAAAGACCCTAAAACAACTGTTAGTGACATCAGCAACAACCTCCAGAGGGCAGGAGTGAAGGTATCACAATTTACTGTTTGCAGAAGACTTCATGAACAGAAGTACAGAGGCTACACCAGCAGATGCAAAATACTCATTATCAAGAAGAATAGGAAGGCCAGGCTGAAATTTACCAAAAGGTACAAAGATGAGCCTCAAAAATTCCGGGAAAAAGTTTTATGGACTGATGAGTCAAAGATTGACTTATTCCAAAGTGATGGAAAGGCAAACGTTTGAAGAAAGAAAGGATCTGCTCATGATCCCAATCATACAAGCTCATCTGTGATTCACGGCGGAGGTAATGTCATGGCTTGGGCTTGCATGGCTTCTTCTCTTTCATCTTCACTGATGATGTAACACATGATGGCAGCAGCACCTTTTGTCTGCTAATTTAAAGAAAGATGCAACCAAACTGATCCGTAGATCCTTCATCACCTACTCAGTGGCCTAGTGGCCGAGTCATACCAAAGACTATAAACATGGGACCCATTACCTCCCTGCTTGGCGCTCAGCATCAATGGTTAGAATTGGGGGTTAAATCACCAAAAATGATTCCCGGGCGCGGCACCGCTGCTGCCCACTGTTCCCCTCACCTCCCAGGGCGTGAACAAGGGGATGGGTCAGATGCAGAGGACACATTTCACCACACCTAGTGTACGTGTGACAATCATTGGTACTTTAACTTTAACTTTTTTTTTTTACTTAATCATGCAGCAAGATAACGACCCAAAACACACTGCCAAAACAACAAAGGAGTTCATCAGGGGCAAGAAGTGGAAGGTTATAGACTGGCCAAGTCAGTCTCCAGACTTAAACCCAATAGAGCATGTATTTGACCTGCTGAAGAGGAGACTGAAGGGAGTAACCCCCCAAAACAAACAACAACTGAAAGAGGCTGCGGTGAAAGCCTGGAAAAGCATCACAAAAGAAGAATGCAAAAGTTTGGTGATGTCAATGGATCACACAGGCTTGATGCAGTTATTGAAAGCAAAGGATTTGCAACTAAATATTAAGTCTTATTCACTTTAATCTATTTTATGTTTATATGTTCCAAATAATACTTCTGCTCACCTAAAAATGGTGTGTTCCATTACAAATGACGCTATTTTCTGTAAATACCTGAAAATAAAAGCTGAAATGTTGATCTCTTGTCTCATATTCATCTTTTGATGTCAAACCCAAATGTTTTCAGTCTACAACAAAAATAAAGGAATTGGCCTCACTGTTCCAATACTTGGAGGGCACTGTACGCTAGAAGTGGATGCTACTTTGTATTACAAATGGAAACAGCGGATGATGAATGCCCCACAACAAGAGGAACGAGAAAAAGAAGGAGCTTATCGATGACGGGAAATTTTTGGGACTTATTCAGATCCCAAATACACATTAGAAGGAACCATTGAGTAAGAAAAGTTGGTTTTGCATAATATTGCGAAACAAAATGCCAGATAATGTCTCCTAACAGGTGCCATTTTGGGGTCCTCACACACACACCATAACAATACATGTATGTTGAAGCCCAGTACGTCTGACTATGTTAGCCGTAATGCTCCGACAATCCATTAAACGATGCAGCTTTGTTGCTTACCAAAGTCGTACTAAAACATTTTGTCAGATTTTTGAGCGCTGTGTGTAATGTTCTATATTCTCAATGAAACATGAACGTTTCGGTGTCGCTTGTTAACCTGTACTTGCTGAACAGGCGTCAACCTGCAATCCACACGTCTCTCCTATGTGTGACTGCCGGTCTACTGGTCAAACTTATCACTACAGCATGTACCAAATCAAATTGCTTCGAGGTCAGTAAGCACAACCAGAATTAATACATTGCATAAGGCGCACTGTCGATTTTTGAGAAAAAGAAAGGATTTTAAATGCGCCTAATAGTCCGAAAAATACCGTAATTGATCAAATCGATTTGTCGCCCAGGCATATTGGAAAGTACGGAAAAACGTGCGGGCTATTGATTCATTTCAGGACTCAAAGCACTCCTTACTAGGGATGATGTTCGAAATCGGTTCTCCCGATTGTTCGATAAGAAAAGAACTGATTCCATGGACTCGAAACCCTTTTTGAGAACCGGTTCCCATTATCGAGGCCACTATAGTAAAGAAAAATAGTTGGTTCTTTATTCGAATCCCTGGGAACGAATCCCATCCCACGTACAGGAAATGCCCTGTGGGACCTGCAATGTTATGCCCATTTGATTGTAGACTCTTACTGTCACCTTGTGGCGATATGAAAATACTACGAGTCATTAGTTTGGGCACTTCCGGGTTGAGACTATTGAGAAGTAGACAAGTTGTGTTAGCTCTTACAGGCCTTGGAAAAGATAAGTCTGTAAGTAAACTGTTTAACTTGTTTATGTAACTCAATATTAAGGTGGAAAGCGGTTAAGTTTGATACTAAGATGTTCATTGAAAAACGATTTTTGTGCACTGTTTCAATGGATGTTTTGAGGACTTATAATGGCTGCCAGTCGTATATTTCCACCATCGAAATAGTTTCAACATTCAGAAGTATTTGTTTGATGATAGTACTGTATATTTGTGTGAAGCTAATATTTACATATTGTGTATTACATTTCAGTATGTTAATTGAATCACATAGCTTATACATTTGTCATTGTGTGTATTTCAGTTTAAAAAAAAACAAAAAAACAGTCCAGTGCAAGACAAAAGTAAAGATAGGAAAAGACAAAGCAAGATCAACAACAATAAAGAGCCTAAATGGATTAATCTGCTTTGGATTGTTTGTTAGCTGTCTGCCAAGCTGTATAACCTCAACACGTATAGTGAGGGCAGAACAGGCAATATGCAATTATTGCCAGGCTTTGCTCTCATGTAAGGGGGGAATAATTGTTGATTGATGACTGTGGTGTTCTTAGTGTCATAGTGTGTGTAGTTAGTATGTTCCAATAGCAGCAGAAGTGCACTTTTTGGAGCGCTGTATTATTTTCAGTTTTGTGCCCAAGGGACTGACTTTATTTAACACTATATTATTATTTATACACCTATAGTGATCACAGAGACAGGTTGTTTTTGTATATATTTGTTTTTCTGAAAAATCCCACTTAATATACTTTGGGTAACAACAGTCAATATATATATATATTTTTTTAGGGGGGTAACAGTCAATGTTTATTTACTTATTTGATTTATTTTTTTCTTATAAAATAAAAGTGAGCTTTTGTTAAACCAAATATTGTGTTTTTTTTCCATATACAACAACCTATCTGGATTCGATAAGAGAATCGATAAGGAATCGGTTCGATAAGAGGATTCGATAATGGGCTCGAACTCGATAATTTCTTATCAAACATCATCCCTACTCCTAACTCTTGTGAACCAACCTTGCTGCTGCTGAGGAGACAGGACGACTTGCTGCGACTGTGCTGGCTGGGAACCCTGCTGGACTTGCTGCTGCTGTTGGTGCTGCTGCTGCTGCTGAGCGGCCTGCAGGGCAGCCTGCTCCTCGGTGTGGAAGCCGTCGACTGCCTTGGACTGCAACAGTTTGCTCTCCCATAGCTGGAGAAGACAAATAATAGAAGAACACCATGCAGTGTGTTGAATACACGCAGGTGTTAGTTGGTAATTGTGTACATTTCATATTGCCCTTAACGCAATTAGTGGCGACAAGAGTACAAAAGTCTCTCACCGTTTTCAGTTCCAGGAGAACTTGCTCATCCACTCCCTCATCCAGGAACAATTCTCGCACCTCGTTGATGACATCCTCAATCACAGTCTTGTACAGCTTAGGCTACAAAGAAAAAACCACATTGCACTAGGTATACACACACCAACCGCAACATTTTGTATGCCTGCACATTACTCAATTTGTGCAGGTTAAAAATAAGATGTATACAACCTTGTCCGTGTGTCAATGGCAACTAATTTATTTGTGTAACAGAGAAGTTGTGTTGTAAGGATTCAAATACATGCATATTATTAGTTGTACCTGTAAAATAAGACAATAAAAAGTTTGCCTACAAAAATACATCAATGCTTACTGCACTTTTTAGTTTTCTATGTAGTTTGCAGCAGTGTAGAACTTTAATGTAGGGCTACAGGACTTATTCGATTTAAAAAAAGCTTTGATTTATATTGTATTGCTTGTATTAATTGTTTACCGAGGTTAACTCATACAATTTGATAAACTACGCTACCGCATGGAGTGCCCAGACCTTTAAATGTGGACACAGTTTCCGCACAGCCGCACATGAAGGCGGAGGCGTGTGGGTGCAATGACCTGTGCGGCGTCAACAATGAGGGGACAGATGTGTTATTTGTATTTATTTAATCCACACATGTTAAATGTGCAATTTGAATGTTATGGTGCTTTTATTAGAAAATAATAAAGGTTACCGCAAGCAGGAAAATACTTTTAACTCGCACTTATGCTATAAAGTGTCTTCAAACAAACTACCGGTAATTGATATATTACTCTATTATCTGCTAGGAATGTAACGATAAATGGTATAATAAACTAAGGAAAAAATTCCCTACGTTTTGTTTTACGTTTCCTATTTTAATTATCGTAAAACTGATTCGATTACCACATGTTGAAAAACCTAATTCTGCTCAGTTCCTAGAAAAGCAGCTAGCACACAAATCGCTTGTTATCTTAAAAGCTAAGAATGGATATGATAGTGACATTGCTGCTAATAAGAGCCAAGGCGCATGTCCCGATTCAACACACACAAGAGCACTTACAAGCAGAAACAGTGTGGAGACCAAACCGGGAGAATGGACGTATTTTGGCTAAAAAACTAATAGCCGACATCACTAATCCTCGCCTCCGTGGCGATAAATAATCTGTGTGTTTTACAAGTATCATCCCTGTAGGGCAAGGACTAGTTTAAAAATACTAAATAAAGTTTAACATGCTTCACTACACACCATACAATAGCTAACCTCTAACAGGAAGCCAGGACTCCTGAATGTAAACAAATGGGTGGATGTATACAAATTGTATAGTCAATACAAAACTTATCAATATTTTTTTGTTACCAGAAATTATTTTGTCATGTAAAAAAAATGAAATACATCTCTGGACACAGGAGAACTTTAATTATAACCAATGTATGACCCGGTTTGTTAAAAGAAAGCTGCATTTTGTGTGGTCCCTTTTATTTTGAAAATTACTGAAATACTGTACCGGTACCAAAATATTGGTATCGGTACAACACAAATTTAGAGTAAAGTTAAATACTTTGATCATTTTGCCACAACAAATATGTGTCTCAGTGCAGTTCTACGCCACGGTTAACTCTAACCACAAAAAGAAACAATGCATCGTTTTTTTCACCGACACAATAGTAGGTGGATTATCATTAATGATTATTATCATTAACCCACCCACAGTTTAACGCGTCGTTACTTCATTCCGCCAAAAACAAGCCTAACCGGTTTCTGCAGGTGTCAGCAAATCTAATTTAATGCTTTTAATGCAACTCAAAAACAAATGTAATATCCATGACCAACTGCAGATCATTATAATACATACTCAAAAAGCATGCAATTGTCTTCTGTAGACAACATTGTAAACATTTGACAACAATAATGTTGAATAGTTTACAATAACTGTGGCCTAACTAAGCACTAATGTATTCATAATAATATAATAACCATGCAAGTAACCCTGTCAAACACAAACCTATTTTTCATCAATCATCATAACTGACTTAACTATTTATTAAGAGAACTATTGTGTTTTGTTTATGTAAATTGTGTTACAAAATGAAAACAGGAAGTGGTCATATTTGTCAGTAATTGCATAGAAATGGAAAAGAAGTAGGATTAAATTAGATTTGATTCTTCCATAATTGTTGACATAAAGAGAAACAAGAATATATAAATTAGTAGGATTGCAAACCTGTTTAAAATAAACTTAATTCATAACCACAACTGTGTTATATTATACTATGGTAACTGGAAGGTAAGTAATTATCCTAATTAGGTAAACAAACATCAAAATAAGTTTTTTTCGCCAAATTGGAAAAATGGTTTCAGGTGGTTTGTTTTTGTTGTCTTTTTTGTTGCCCATTGCAATTGTGTGCCATTTTTTTCATGCCTCTGGACATTGCTTTTTAATGCCATTTAAGGCGTTATTTTCGCAAAATCATTTTAACGCTTTTCAATGACCCGCGGAAACCCTGCTATTGTTCTTTATAAATATTGATAAATACAATTATAAAATATTAGTAACACAAACACAGGTGTCAAACTCAAGGCCAGATCTTGCCAGCCACGTCATTTTAAAAATGGCCCGCATACGCCTGGAATTAATGTGTATATAAAGTACTTTTTTTTTTAAAGAAAACAAGTCAAAATTAATGTATACATTTTTTTTTTTTTACATTTACAGTAATGTGTTACAGTACAGGTCTGGCGACTGAGTTGCCAGTTTTACTGTAAAATCTACAGATTGTTTTACAGTGTCCGTAAAAAAATTATATAATTAAATGCATAGGCAAATTCATATATTATTCAATGTTGCCAGCGGCCCTCTGACGGCAGCCATAATTGCGATGAAAACAAGTTTGACACCTCTGGTTAATAAGCACGCCCTCCGAGAACATATATCGACTTATAAGGATTTTTAAGCCAAAGTTTTAATATATATATGAATAACATATAAAATAATATTAACATTACATGTAATATATGGAAGCCCGTTTCCACCACTAAAGAAATACTCAAATGGAAAGTCATATCGATAACGTAAAAAGTCCCAAATATGACTTAAAGACTTTAACATTGTGAGCTGGAAAAGTCAAATTCATAAGATTTCAGGCAAAAAAAAGTTTGGGCAAAATTGTGAAATTCTGTGATAAGAAAATCGAATTTATGAGATAACAAATTCATCATTATGTCAAAAAAAGTCATATTTATAAGATTAAAAACAAAAACATTTCAGTCACAAAAATACCCCAATAGTAAGTAATAATTATTAGATGGAAAGTCATGATTATGAGATCAAAAATCGAAATTATGAGATAAGTCAAAATTTAAAGATAAAAAGCCATAATTATGAGATAGTCTAAAATGAAAAAAAAAAAATCATAATCATGAGAAGAAAAAAAATAATTATGAGATTAAAAGTCATTATGAGATTAAAAAAATCGAAATTATGAGATAAGAAAGTCAAAATTTAAAGATAAAAAGCCATAATTATGAGATAAAAAATTATGAGATAGTCTGAAATTAAAAAAATAAATCCTAATTGTGTGATAAAATACATAATTATGAAATTTAAAAAATCGTACTTGTGAGATAAAAAGTCGAAATTACGAGACTTAAAAGTCGAAACTATGAGACAAAAAGTCTTAATTATTACATAAAACGTCGAAATAAAAGTCATAATTATATGATTTAAAAAGCCAAAATTATGTGAAAAAGTCAAAATTACGAGCCAATAAGATAAAAATTCATCATTATGAGATGTAAAAAAATGTTTTTTCATAATATGGAAGCCCGTTCCCGCATAATATTTTAATGGTCAAAATTATGAAATAAGAAAGTAGAAATGAGATAAAAAGTCAAAAGTATGAGACAAGTCATAATTACGTGGTAAACATGTTTTGTGGTAGAAACGGGCTTCTGGCTTATAATGTATAATTTTTTTTTAAACTTTTTACAGTAATGTGTACTCATTATACATTTCTGGCGACTGAGTTGACTGTTTTACTGTCAAATCTACAGATATTTTTTTTACAGTGTCCGTAAATAAAATAATGAAATGCTGAGGCAAATTCATATATGATTCGATGTTGCCAGCGGCCCTCTGACGGCAGCCATAACTACGACGAAAACAAGTTCGACGCCTCTGGTAAATAAGCACGTCCTCCTTGAACATATACCGACTTATAAGGATTTTTAAGCCAAAGTTTTGACATATGTATAACATATAAAATAATATTAACATTATATGTAATATATGGAAGCCCGTTTCCACCACTGAAAAAATACTCAAATGGAAAGTCATATCGATAACGTAAAAAGTCTCAAATATGACTTAAAGACTTTAAAATTGTGAGCTGGAAAAGTGGAATTCATAAGATTTCAGGCAAAAAGAAATTTGGGCAAAATTTTGAAATACTGTGATAAGAAAATCGAATTCATGAAATAGTAAAGCGAAATTGTGAGATAAATTCATAATTATGTCAAAAAAAAGTCATACTTATAAGATTAAAAACAAAAACATTTCAGTCACAAAAATACCCTAATGGTAAGTAATAATTATTAGATGGAATGTCATCATTATGAAATCAAAAGTCGAAATTATGAGATAAGAAAGCCAAAATTTAAAGATAAAAAGCCATAATTATGAGATAGTCTGAGATTTTAAAAAAAACATAATTATGAGAAGAAAAAAACAATGAGATTAAAAAAGTCATGAGATAAAAAAAAAAATCAAAATTATGAGATAAGAAAGTCAAAATTTAAAGATAAAAGCCATAATTATGAGATTTATGAGATAGTCTGAAATGAAAAAAAAATCATAATTGTGAGATAAAAAAACATAATTATGAAATTTTAAAAAATCATACTTGTGAGATAAAAAGTCGAAATTACGAGACAAAAAAGTCGAAACTATGAGACAAAAAGTCTTAATTATTACATAAAGTCAAAATAAGTCATTATATGATTACAATGTCAAAATTATGTGAAAAAGTCAAAATTACGAGCCAATAAGATAAAATCATTATGAGATAAAAAAAAAATCCATAATATGGAAGCCCGTTCCTGCCACTAAAATTATTTTAATGGTCCTTCATAATTCAAAGAAAACAAGTCAAAATTATGAAATAAAGTAGAAATGAGATAAAAAGTCAAAATTATGAGACATAAGTCATAATTACATGGTAAACATGTTTTGTAGTGAAAACGGGCTTCTGGCTTATAAATAATGTATACATTTTTTATTTTTTTTTACATTTACAGTAATGCGTACTCACTGTACATTTTACAGTACAGTTCTAGCGACTGAGTGGACGGTTTTACTGTCAAATCTACAGATTTTTTTTTTTTTTTTTTTTTACAGTGTCCGTAAATAAAATAATGAAATTCTTAGGCACATTCAACCCAGCGGCCCTCTGACGGCAGCCATAACTACGACGAAAACAAGTTCGACGCCTCTGGTAAATAAGCACGTTCTCCTTGAACATATACCGACTTATAAGGATTTTTAAGCCAAAGTTTTGACATATGTATAACATATAAAATAATATTAACATTGTATGTAATATATGGAAGCCCGTTTCCACCACTGAAAAAATACTCAAATGGAAAGTCATATCGATAACGTAAAAAGTCTCAAATATGAGTTAAAGACTTTAAAATTGTGAGCTGGAAAAGTGGAATTCATAAGATTTCAGGCAAAAAGAAATTTGGGCAAAATTTTGAAATTCTGTGATAAGAAAATCGAATTCATGAGATAGTAAAGCGAAATTATGAGATAAATTCATAATTATGTCCAAAAAAAGTCATACTTATAAGATTAAAAACAAAAACATTTCAGTCACAAAAATACCCTAATGGTAAGTAATAATTATTAGATGGAATGTCATCATTATGAAATCAAAAGTCGAAATTATGAGATAAGAAAGCCAAAATTTAAAGATAAAAAGCCATAATTATGAGATAGTCTGAGATTTTAAAAAAAAACAATTATGAGAAGAAAAAAACAGAGATTAAAAAAGTCATGAGATTAAAAAAAAATCAAAATTATGAGATAAGAAAGTCAAAATTTAAAGATTAAAGCCATAATTATGAGATAAAAATTATGAGATAGTCTGAAATGAAAAAAAAATCATAATTGTGAGATAAAAAAAAACAATTATGAAATTTAAAAAAATCATACTTCTGAGATAAAAAGTCAAAATTACGAGACAAAAAAGTCGAAACTATGAGACAAAAAGTCTTAATTATTACATAGTCAAAATAAAAGTCATTATATGATTAAAATGTCAAAATTATGTGAAAAAGTCAAAATTACGAGCCAATAAGATAAAGTCATTATTATGAGATAAAAAAAATCCATAATATAGAAGACCGTTCCTGCCACTATAATTATTTTAATGGTCCTTCATAATTCAAAGAAAACAAGTCAAAATTGTGAAATAAGAAAGTAGAAATTAGATAAAAAGTCAACATTATGAGACATAAGTCATAATTACATGGTAAACATGTTTTGTAGTGGAAACAGGCTTCTGGCTTATAATGTATACTTTTTTTTTTTTTTTTTTACATTTACAGTAATGCGTACTCACTGTACATTTTACAGTACAGTTCTAGCGACTGAGTGGACGGTTTTACTGTCAAATCTACAGATTTTTTTTTTTTTTTTTTACAGTGTCCGTAAATAAAATAATGAAATTCTTAGGCACATTCAACCCAGCGGCCCTCTGACGGCAGCCATAACTACGACGAAAACAAGTTCGACGCCTCTGGTAAATAAGCACGTCCTCCTTGAACATATACCGACTTATAAGGATTTTTAAGCCAAAGTTTTGACATATGTATAACATATAAAATAATATTAACATTATATGTAATATATGGAAGCCCGTTTCCACCACTGAAAAAATACTCAAATGGAAAGTCATATCGATAACGTAAAAAGTCTCAAATATGAGTTAAAGACTTTAAAATTGTGAGCTGGAAAAGTGGAATTCATAAGATTTCAGGCAAAAAGAAATTTGGGCAAAATTTGGAAATTCTGTGATAAGAAAATCGAATTCATGAGATAGTAAAGCGAAATTATGAGATAAAGTCATAATTATGTCAAAAAAAAGTCATACTTATAAGATTAAAAACAAAAACATTTCAGTCACAAAAATACCCTAATGGTAAGTAATAATTATTAGATGGAATGTCATCATTATGAGATCAAAAGTCGAAAATTATGAGATAAGAAAGCCAAAATTTAAAGATAAAAAGCCATAATTATGAGATAGTCTGAGATAAAAAAAAAAAAACATAATTATGAGAAGAAAAAAACAATGAGATTAAAAAAGTCATGAGATTAAAAAAAAAAATCAAAATTATGAGATAAGAAAGTCAAAATTTAAAGATTAAAGCCATAATTATGAGATAAAAATTATGAGATAGTCTGAAATGAAAAAAAAATCATAATTGTGAGATAAAAAAAAACAATTATGAAATTTAAAAAAATCATACTTCTGAGATAAAAAGTCGAAATTACGAGACAAAAAAGTCGAAACAATGAGACAAAAAGTCTTAATTATTACATAGTCAAAATAAAAGTCATTATATGATTAAAATGTCAAAATTATGTGAAAAAGTCAAAATTACGAGCCAATAAGATAAAGTCATCTTTATGAGATAAAAAAAATCCATAATATGGAAGCCCTTTCCTGCCACTAAAATTATTTTAATGGTCCTTCATAATTCAAAGAAAACAAGTCAAAATTATGAAATAAAGTAGAAATGAGATAAAAAGTCAAAATTATGAGACATAAATCATAATTACATGGTAAACATGTTTTGTAGTGGAAACGGGCTTCTGGCTTATAAATAATGTATACAATTTTTTTTTACATTTACAGTAATGCGTACTCACTGTACATTTTACAGTACAGTTCTAGCGACTGAGTGGACGGTTTTACTGTCAAATCTACAGATTTTTTTTTTTTTTTTTTTACAGTGTCCGTAAATAAAATAATGAAATTCTTAGGCAAATTCAACCCAAGTGCCCTCTGACGGCAGCCATAACTACGACGAAAACAAGTTCGACGCCTCTGGTAAATAAGCACGTCCTCCTTGAACATATACCGACTTATAAGGATGTTTAAGCCAAAGTTTGAGGGGGGGGGGGGGGGGGGGGGGGAAGCGTTAAGGCAGGACGAGTGCAACCGAGCGGACATGAGGGGGGGGAGACGCCGCGTTGTCCCCGACGCCCGCGACACAGACCTCGGCTGCGTGCTTCCCTCCCCCTCCGCCCGGGCGGCTCCTCCACTATTTAAAGGCACCCTGGTGTTTATAAGCGGCTCCCGTGACGTAGCGCCGAGTAAGCGCCTTCCCATCCCCGGCCAGTCTATATTAGAGAGCCAAGATGGCGGTATAAAACCAGGCAGCCGAGAGGGAGGAGGGCCAGAAGCGGCGCGAGGGACAGAAGACGCGGACGCCATTTTACAAAGCGGCTCGCGAATTCCCCCCCTAAACCAACATTAACTTAGTCGTTTTGGACGACAATGACTGCTTTTATCGGTGGGGAAAATGGACATTTTGGCTTTAGCGAAATGAACTTGGGAGTGTTTTTTTTGGGGGGGGGGGGCGGCTTTGTTGAAGTCGTGGAATGGTGGACAATGATGCAGCATTTCGCGACTTCTCCCGACTTTATTCCATCACAAAGACGCCTGCTTTACGGTTTTGTTCGCGGGGCTTGATGCGATGTGCTTTGCGTACATTTAAAACAAAAAGAAATAAGAAGCACGTTATGGCGGCCATTTTCCTCCCTTTTTACAACCTCGTGTCGACATTAAACGCTTTCATAACGTCAATCACGACATGGGTGTAATCATTCTATCGACATAATAGAACGTCATAAATGACAATATTTATCAAATTTCACACCAGTTTGTATTAAAATGTGTTGCATAGCATCTTTTTTTTTTTTTTTGAAAATCTGTATACTAACAGCATTAAAGTCATGCCTATGCTGATGTCCGTGGGACTGACAACACTGAAAATCTAAATCTTAAATCCAGCAAGTTTAATTTTGTGTTCCTGTACTGCCACGTCAATGATTAAAGTGATTGAATTATCCAAAACATGTGTTTTTAACCCCCATTTCCCCCCACGTTGACAATCCTTGAGATTGATCCTTACCACTGGGTTCGAGTTAGCCGAGCTCGCCATTACACGCGTAGTGTAAAAACACCCACACGGAAATGGGCGAGAAATAAGAGCCAAAAAGGACAAAAAACTGCTAAAACAACTGGGAACGGTACTTTAAAACAGCCGGCATCACTTTTGTAAATAAAACAGTTTTTGGCGGTCTTATTTACAATCCCGGGCTGCGGATCCCCAGCCGTCCTCCGTCCGTCGTTGTGCTGCTTTATATACTGAGCGAAGGAGCTGCGAGTGCGCGAGACATAGGGTAGCGTCACGCCGCAAGTCTCGCGAGAATTGCCAAGCCTCTGCGTCAGCCTCGCAAGGCATGTTGGGTAATTAAATTGCAGTTCAACATAACTTGTTTTCACTTGAGGCTGCGGACTGGACACTCACTCACATTTATATATATATATATATAATTTATAAAATAATATTAATATTATATGGAAGCCCGTTTCCACCACTAAAAAAATACTCAAATGGAAAGTCATATTCATAACGTAAAAAGTCCCAAATATGAGTTAAAGACTTTAACATTGTGAGCTGGAAAAGTCACATTCATAAGGGTTGGAATTATAATCATGTCATAAAAAAATCATAATTATGAGGCAACATTTTGAAATTCTGTGATAAGAAAATCAAAATTATGAGATAAAAAAAAAAATCATAATTATGTGATAAAAAAGTCATATTTACACAAAAATACCCTCATGGTAAGTAATAATTATTAGATGGAAAGTCGAAATTATGAGATAAGAAAGTCAAAATTTAAAGATAAAAAATTATGAGATAGTCTGAAATGAAAAAAAAAAAAATCATAATTATGAGATTTAAAAAAAAACCATAATTATGAGATTAAAAAAAAAAAATCATACTTGTGAGATAAAAAGTCGAAATTACGAGACAAAAAAGTCGAAACTAAACTATGAGACAAAGAGTCTTAATTATTACATAAAAAGTCGAAATAAAAGTCGAAATTCTGTGATAAGAAAATTTAAATTATGAGATAACAAATTCATAATCATGTGATTAAAAGTCATATTTATAAGATTAAAAACAAAAACATTTCCATCACAAAAATACCCTAATGGTAAGTAATAATTATTCGATGGAAAGTCATCATTATGAGATAAAAAGTCGAAATTATGAAATAAGAAAGTCCAAATTTAAAGATAAAAAAGTCCAAATTTAAAGATAAAAAATTATAGTCGGTGGCAGAGGGGTTAGTGCATCTGCCTCACAATACGAAGGTCCTGAGTAGTCTTGGGTTCAATCCCGGGCTCGGGATCTTTCTGTGTGGAGTTTGCATGTTCTCCCCGTGACTGCGTGGGTTCCCTCCGGGTACTCCGGCTTCCTCCCACTTCCAAAGACATGCACCTGGGGATAAGTTGATTGGCAACACTAAATTGGCCCTAGTGTGTGGATGTGAGTGTGAATGTTGTCTGTCTATCTGTGTTGGCCCTGTGATGAGATGGCGACTTGTCCAGGGTGTACCCCGCCTTCCGCCCGATTGTAGCTGAGATAGGCTCCAGCGCCCCCCGCGACCCCAAAGGGAATAAGCGGTAGAAAATGGATGGATGGATGGAGTCTGAAATGAAAAAAAAAAATCATAATTATGAGATTTAAAAAAAAACATAATTATGAGATTTAAAAAAAAATCATACTTGTGAGATAAAAAGTCGAAATTACGAGACAAAAAAGTCGAAACTATGAGACAAAGAGTCTTAATTATTACATAAAAAGTCGAAATAAAAGTCGAAATTCTGTGATAAGAAAATTGAAATTATGAGATAACAAATTCATAATTATGTGATTAAAAAGTCATATTTATAAGATTAAAAACAAAAAGATTTCTGTCACAAAAATACCCTAATGGTAAGTAATAATTATTAGATGGAAAGTCATCATTATGAGATAAAAAAGTCGAAATTATGAAATAAGAAAGTCCAAATTTAAAGATAAAAAATTATGAGATAGTCTGAAATGAAAAAAAAAATTTAAATCATAATTATGAGATAAAAAAACATCATTATGAGATTTTAAAAAATCATACTTGTGAGATAAAAATCGAAATTACGAGACAAAAAAGTCGAAACTATGAGACAAAGAGTCTTAATTCTTACATAAAAAGTTGAAATTCTGTGATAAGAAAATGTAAATTATGAGATAACAAATTCATAATTATGTGATAAAAAGTCATATTTATAAGATTAAAAACAAAAACATTTCCGTCACAAAAATACCCTAATGGTAAGTAATAATTATTAGAAGGAAAGTCATCATTATGAGATAAAAAGTCGAAATTATGAGATAAGAAATCCAAATTTAAAGGTAAAAAATTATGAGATAGTCTGAAATGAAAAAAAAAAATCATAATTATGAGATTTAAAAAAAAATCATACTTGTTAGATAAAAAGTCGAAATTACGAGACAAAAAAGTCAAAACTATGAGATAAAGAGTCTTCATTCTTACATAAAAAGTCGAAATAAAAGTCGAAATTCTGTGATAAGAAAATTGAAATTATGAGATAACAAATTCATAATTATGTGATAAAAAGTCATATTTATAAGATTAAAAAGAAAAAATTTCCGTCACAAAAATACCCTAATGGTAAGTAATAATTATTCGATATAAAGTCATCATTATGAGATAAATTTTTTTTTCGAAATTATGAGATAAGAAAGTCCAAATTTAAAGATAAAAAAACATGAGATAGTCTGAAATGAAAAAAAAAAATCATAATTATGAGATTAAAAAAAAAACCATAATTATGAGATTTAAAAAAAAATCATACTTGTGAGATAAAAAGTCGAAATTACGAGACAAAAAAGTCGAAACTAAACTATGAGACAAAGAGTCTTAATTATTGCATAAAAGGTCGAAATAAAAGTCGAAATTCTGTGATAAGAAAATTGAAATTATGAGATAACAAATTCATAATTATGTGATAAAAAGTCATATTTATAAGATTAAAAAGAAAACATTTCCGTCACAAAAATACCCTAATGGTAAGTAATAATTATTGGATATAAAGTCATCATTATGAGATAAAAAAAAAAAAATCGAAATTATGAGATAAGAAAGTCCAAATTTAAAGATAAAAAAATATGAGATAGTCTGAAATGAAAAAAAAAAAAAACATAATTATGAGATTTAAAAAAAAACATAATTATGAGATTTAAAAAAAAAATCATACTTGTGAGATAAAAAGTCGAAATTACGAGACAAAAAAGTCGAAACTATGAGACAAAGAGTCTTAATTCTTTCATAAAAAGTCGGAATAAAAGTCGAAATTCTGTGATAAGAAAATTGAAATTATGACATAACAAATTCATAATCATGTGATTAAAAAGTCATATTTATAAGATTAAAAACAAAAACATTTCTGTCACAAAAATACCCTAATGGTAAGTAATAATTATTCGATGGAAAGTCATCATTATGAGATAAAAAGTCGAATTCATGAAATAAGAAAGTCCAAATTTAAAGATAAAAAATTATGAGATAGTCTGAAATGAAAAAAAAAAAAAAAAAAAATCATAATTATGAGATAAAAAAACATCATTATGAGATTTTAAAAAATCATACTTGTGAGATAAAAATCGAAATTACGAGACAAAAAAGTCGAAACTATGAGACAAAGAGTCTTAATTCTTACATAAAAAGTTGAAATTCTGTGATAAGAAAATTTAAATTATGAGATAACAAATTCATAATTATGTGATAAAAAGTCATATTTATAAGATTAAAAACAAAAACATTTCCGTCACAAAAATACCCTAATGGTAAGTAATAATTATTAGAAGGAAAGTCATCATTATGAGATAAAAAGTCGAAATTATGAGATAAGAAATCCAAATTTAAAGGTAAAAAATTATGAGATAGTCCGAAAAAAAAAAAATCATAATTATGAGATTTAAAAACATACTTATGAGATTTAAAAAAATCATACCTGTGAGATAAAAAGTCGAAATTCCGAGACAAAAAAGTTGAAACTTTGAGACAAAGAGTCTTAATTCTTTCATAAAAAGTCGAAATAAAAGTCGAAATTCTGTGATAAGAAATTTGAAATTATGAGATAACAAATTCATAATCATGTGATTAAAAAGTCATATTTATAAGATTAAAAACAAAAACATTTCCGTCACAAAAATACCCTAATGGTAAGTAGTAATTATTCGATGGAAAGTCATCATTATAAGATAAAAAGTCGAAATTATGAAATAAGAAAGTCCAAATTTTAAAATAAAAAATTATGAGATAGTCTGAAATGAAAAAAAAAATCATAATGATGAGATTTAAAAAAAAAATCATACTTGTTAGATAAAAAGTCGAAATTACGAGACAAAAAAGTCAAAACTATGAGACAAAGAGTCTTCATTCTTACATAAAAAGTCGAAATAAAAGTCGAAATTCTGTGATAAGAAAATTGAAATTATGAGATAACAAATTCATAATTATGTGATAAAAAGTCATATTTATAAGATTAAAAACAAAAACATTTCTGTCACAAAAATACACTAATATTAAGTAATAATTATTAGATGGAAAGTCATCATTATGAGATAAAAAGTCGAAATTATGACATAAGAAAGTCCAAATTTAAAGATAAAAAATTATGAGATAGTTTGAAATGAAAAAAAAAAAATCATAATTATGAGATAAAAAAAACAACATACTAATGAGGTTTTAAAAAATCATACTTGTGAGATAAAAAGTCGAAATTACGAGACAAAAAAGTCGAAACTATGAGACAAAGAGTCTTAATTCTTACATAAAAAGTCGAAAATAAAAGTCGAAATTCTGTGATAAGATAATAGAAATTATGAGATAACAAATTCATGATTATGTGATGAAAAGTCATATTTATAAGATTAAAAACAAAAACATTTCCGTCACAAAAATACCCTAATGGTGAGTAATAATTATTAGATGGAAAGTCATCATTATGAGATAAAAAGTCGAAATTATGAGATAAGAAAGTCCAAATTTAAAGATAAAAAATTATGAGATAATTTGAAATGAAAAAAAAAATCATAATTATGAGATAAAAAAAAAACATACTTATGAGATTTAAAAAAATCATACTTGTGAGATAAAAAGTCGAAATTACGAGACAAAAAAGTCGAAACTATGACACAAGGAGTCTTAATTATTACATAAAAAGTCAAAATAAAAGTCAAAATTATATGATTTAAAAAGTCGAAATGATGTGAAAAATGTCAAAATTACGAGCCAATAAGATTAAAAAGGCATCATTATGAGATTAAAAAAAAAAATTGTCCATAATATGGAAGCCTGTTAACGCCACTAAAAATATTCAAATGGTCCTTCATAATTAAAAGAAAACAAGTCATAATTATAAGATAAAAAAATCAAAATTATGAAATAAGGAAGTAGAAATATGAGATAAAAAGTCAAAATTATGAAATAAGATAGTAGAAATATGAAATAAAAAGTCAAAATTATGAGACGTAAGTCATAATTACGTGGTAAACATGTTGTGTGGTGGAAACGGGCTTCTAGCTTATAAATAATGTATACATATTATTATTTAAATACAACATTTTATTATTATTTTTCTGAGCTGCTACTCTTTTCCCATTTCCCCCATTTTTACTGTTATTTTCTGCCATTTTTAGGTCAATAAAAACCAACCATGTGCTCCAATTGCACCCCTCTTATTTATTATTTAGTTATCTATATGTAATATTTATTCATCTAATATGTACTCAATGCACAGTGACATTGCATACATTCCTGCACATCATCAATTCATAATTCAAATTAAATGACCAAAACGCAAGTTTGAACATTAAAAAAAAGGACTAAATGAAAGTGTTGCGTAAGATAAAACAGTAAGGTAAATATAACTATTAATATTATGTGAATGCACCTCAAAAATACATAGCATTTCTAAATTAATATAGTTTTTTTCTCCACAAATATTGTAACTAGATGAGACAATTCCTGAAGGAATTGCGTGTGAATGCTCCAATGCTGAAGTTGAACTGAAATCTTGGAATTTAAAAAAAATAATTGTTGTAGTAGAGCACACCCTTCCCAAACAGGCTGAATATTTTGAAGTTGGAACAGTTTGAGTCAAATGAAAAATGTGGGAGTTGTAGAACGTCTAAGAATGTCCTATCGATTTCAATGGGAATTTCCCCAAAATTGGGGAATTTTGGGAAAAGCAGGAATTTTTTTTAAAATGGTGAAAAACTTGAATGGTCTGAATGAGTTGGAATGGTTGGGTGTTGGAATTTTTCAAATCTGTCGAGAAATGTTGAAGTAGTAACATGTTGAATTGGGAAATGGTATTACGGAATCTCTGGAATTTCGGGAAAACTGGGAATTTTTCCAGTTCAAAAAATAACTTTGTTTTTTGTCCTGATTAAGAGGAATGTTTTGACGGTGAAACGGTTGAAATGCGTTGAAAAATGTGGAAGGAGTAGTCGCTAGAAAAAAGGGTGCAAATAGGGCTTTGAGAAAAGCAGGAATTCTGGAAAATCCTGGAATTTTTTTGAACTTGGAAAAATGATAGTTTGAATTTCCAGAATGGTGGAATGTGTTGAAGGTGTAATGGTTTGAATCGGTTGGAAAAAAAAAAATGTGGAAATGGTGAAAGTTTGAAAAATGGCCCGGAATACCTGGAATTCTGGGAAATCTGGGAATTTTTGGAAATTGTCCAGGGAAAGCCCGCGATTTCCCGAATAGGCTGAACAGTTTGAAGTTGGAACGGTTTGAATCGGGTGAAACATGTGGAAGGTAGAGCGCGCCAAAATATGGAGAAGGAGAAGAAGTTGAAATTGAATGATGAATAGATTAATAATAATTTTGTTGTAGA
This sequence comes from Nerophis lumbriciformis, assembly GCF_033978685.3. Classification (NCBI taxonomy): domain Eukaryota; kingdom Metazoa; phylum Chordata; class Actinopteri; order Syngnathiformes; family Syngnathidae; genus Nerophis; species Nerophis lumbriciformis. The sequence continues at coordinate 30,986,582 of NC_084573.2, forward strand.
AAACCATATGTGTGAAAAAGCGACTCAAACAGAGTTCAGATTAGTATTAGGGGCAGTATGTTATATATATATATATATATATATATATATATATATATATATATATATATATATATATATATATATATATATATATATATATATATATATATATATATGTAGAATATATTTGTATTATTTATATATTATATATTTAATATATTATATTATTTATTATTATTATTGTCTATTGTGAGCGAACTGTGGTGCTGAATTTCCCCCAGGGATCAATAAAGTACTTTCTATTCTATTCTAGTGTCATTATGCCGCCTTGGATGTAATGACATGTAATCGCCACAAGAGGGAAGTGTCACTTCATGCTTGTACTGCAGCGCGTCCGTCATGAGCGCCTCCAACAACACAACACACACAATCAACGATCCAATCACTTCAGGATCGAACTATTTGACACGCACGCCTGATGATTCGGACTCACTTTCCCCGATCGCGGGTGAGAGTCTTACTGCGTATCGATAACGTTTTTATTTTTTTGCAACAAACGAGAGGCGAGAAGAAGGGAACGTAAGCTCCACTTCCGTCTCCATGGAAACGTGCATGTTCTGGTCATGATGTGGCTGTGGAAGAACATACGACTCACTCTGCTTGTCTGCACTTTTAATACATATAATATATATATATATATATATATATATATATATATATATATATATATATATATATATATATATATATATATATATATATATACATACATTTATTATATATATATATATATATATATATATATATATATATATATATATATATATATATATATATATATACACACACACACACAGGTAAAAGCCAGTAAATTAGAATATTTTGAAAAACTTGATTTATTTCAGTAATTGCATTCAAAAGGTGTAACTTGTACATTATATTTATTCATTGCACACAGACTAATGCATTCAAATGTTTATTTCATTTAATTTTGATGATTTGAAGTGGCAACAAATGAAAATCCAAAATTCCGTGTGTCACAAAATTAGAATATTACTTAAGGCTAATACAAAAAAGGGATTTTTAGAAATGTTGGCCAACTGAAAAGTATGAAAATGAAAAATATAAGCATGTACAATACTCAATACTTGGTTGGAGCTCCTTTTGCCTCAATTACTGCGTTAATGCGGCGTGGCATGGAGTTGATGAGTTTCTGGCACTGCTCAGGTGTTATGAGAGCCCAGGTTGCTCTGATAGTGGCCTTCAACTCTTCTGCGTTTTTGGGTCTGGCATTCTGCATCTTCCTTTTCACAATACCCCACAGATTTTCTATGGGGCTAAGGTCAGGGGAGTTGGCTGGCCAATTTAGAACAGAAATACCATGGTCTGTAAACCAGGCACGGGTAGATTTTGCGCTGTGTGCAGGCGCCAAGTCCTGTTGGAACTTGAAATCTCCATCTCCATAGAGCAGGTCAGCAGCAGGAAGCATGAAGTGCTCTAAAACTTGCTGGTAGACGGCTGCGTTGACCCTGGATCTCAGGAAACAGAGTGGACCGACACCAGCAAATGACATGGCACCCCAAACCATCACTGATGGTGGAAACTTTACACTAGACTTCAGGCAACGTGGATCCTGTGCCTCTCCTGTCTTCCTCCAGACTCTGGGACCTCGATTTCCAAAGGAAATGCAAAATTTGCTTTCGTCAGAAAACATGACTTTGGACCACTCAGCAGCAGTCCAGCTCTTTTTTTCCTTAGCCCAGGTGAGACGCTTCTCGCGCTGTTTCTTGGTCAACAGTGGCTTGACACGAGGTATGCGGCAGTTGAAACCCATGTCTTTCAAGCGTCTCTTGGTGGTGGATCTTGAAGCACTGACTCCAGCAGCTGTCCACTCCTTCTGAATCTCCCCCACATTTTTGAATGGGTTTTTTTTCACAATCTTGACCAGGGCGCGGTGATCCCTATCGCTTGTACACTTTTTCTGACCACAGTTTTTCCTTCCCTTTGCCTCTCCATTAATGTGTTTGGACACAGAGCTCTGAGAACAGCCAGCCTCTTCAGCAATAACCTTTTGTGTCTTTCCCTCCTTGTGCAATGTGTCGATGGTTGCCTTTTGGACAGCTGTCAAATCTGAAGTCTTCCCCATGTTTGTGTAGGCTTCAGAACTGGACTGAGAGACCATTTAAAGCCCTTTGCAGGTGTTTTGAGTTAATCAGCTGATTAGTTTGTGGCACCAGGTGTCTTCAAAATTGAACCCTTACACAATATTCTAATTTTGTGACACACGGAATTTTGGATTTTCATTTGTTGCCACTTCAAATCATCAAAATTAAATGAAATAAACATTTGAATGCATCAGTCTGTGTGCAATGAATAAATATAATGTACAAGTTACACCTTTTGAATGCAATTACTGAAATAAATCAAGTTTTTCAAAATATTCTAATTTACTGGCTTTTACCTGTATATATGTATACATATATATATATATGTATACACACACACACATATATATATATATATATATATATATATATATATATATATATATATATATATATATATATATATATATATATAAGTGTACATATATATACAGTATATATATATATATATATATATATACATATATAAATTCTTACTTGTTTTGTGTATTTTTATCTATATTATTAAAATGCTAGTCAAAACAGTCAAAGCATAGGGATATTTGTTGCCAATATTATAAAACAATTCTTGCCAATGCAGTATTATTTGTGTAAATGTACATTTTTATCTTATAACAGTTGTTAGTGATGATTGTGTTGCTAAAAAAAAAGTTTAAAAAAAGGACTAAAAATGAGCCAGTCTTTTGAACGGTTCTTTGAAAGGAATGGCTCCACAAGATCCGGCTCCCTTCAAAGATCTGGATTTCTAGTGATGGCAGGAAGCTGGGGTTTGACCAAAATGAATTTTTTTTAATGAAAAAAAGTGTCTGTTTTTTCAGTACCTGTATTTTAATTTCTTTATCAAATGAATAAATAAATATTATATATATATAAAAAAGAAGTTAAACAATAATGATATCAATATTCAAACAAAAAACGAAAGCGCACTTAAATAATTATTTTTTTAAAATGTTTATTTATTCCTTTGATAGGGGAATAAAATAATACAGGTAACAGAGAAACAGACACAAGAAAAAAATAGAAGTAAAAATAAAAATAAAAATACCAAAACAAAACACACACAAAAAAACAAAAAACAAAACAAAACTTTTCCGCCCTCTTCCGGCCTTACATTTTCTTGCCACAGATCAGTCACAGCGGGTGGCAAAGTAGAGCCTTCCTCTTCACCACAAGCGGATAAAAATGAAAGGAACGAACTAAAAAACAAACAAACAAAAAACAAAACAAAGAGAGAGGTGTCACAGTCACTGAATCAAAACAAAACAAAGAATTAAGGTGAGCAAAAAAGTTCCTTGTCAATAGTGAGTGTCATATATATGTGTACATGTATATATATCTCTATATATATTTCAGACACTTTTAAGCTAAACGTTTTAATTTTGATCCTCCAATTAACTGTAAAAACTGATGAACTCCTTGAGATTAAAACCCTCGTTCTCCTGTCAAAAGCCGACATTTCCGCCTGCTTTGAAGACCTCCAAGAAAGCTCCTTGATACAATTGAGTCCCACTCTTAGTAACTGATGATGCCCTCTAAGGATCGTGTGAGTACCCCCCATTCCACGCTTTCGTTGCCCAGCAACAGAGAGACTGCAAGCTCCAGTCGCGTTGTGCCGCGCACACAAAGATCCACCGGACTGACATCAAGCCCGACTCGGCTTCAGTCGTGACCGGACTTCCCGCTTCGGTACCCCGATACTCGGGAGCTGGGTTTTCACTTTTAATCGGCGGATTTGAAGTGGCCCGATTAGAAGAAGCAAATGAATAATGAAGTGTCAGAAGATAAGAGCGTGTGAGAATAATTGTTCGGGGTCAGAAGGAGGTCCATGGTGAACTGAAGTCATGTTGACTCTTGGAAAACAAATGTTTTGTGTAGTAAAAGTCGAAATGTTTACTTGAAGATATCCCACCAAACAATGGTGGTGACGGAGCACATGTTGCCATCTAGTGGAAGGAAATGTAATTATCCTGCCTGTCACAGAACATGTCAACATTTAAAATCAAGTAAACCAGGCTTGGTAAACTTTGTTGTTTAGTGTCCGAATATAGTTATGTCATGTTCTTCATTATTCGAAACCAAAGAAGCCAGTTTCTTGGATTTTTGGCCATTGCATTTTCTTTTCGTCAAGGGAAATTGAAAAACAAACCAAAAAAAAAGATCGGTTTATTTGAATTTCGTTTCCATAAATCAGCTACCGCTTATCCGAGGTCGGGTCGCGAGGGCAGCAGGTTAAGCAGAGAAGCCCGGACTTCCCTCTTCCACTTGGTCCAGCTCCTCCCGGGGGATCCCGAGGCGTTCCCGGGCCAGCTGAGAGACTCGCTCTGCGGTCTGTTTACCTTGGAAGTCGGAGCTCGGAACGGCGTTCCAGTTACGAAGTCGGAAATCAACGAAATATCCACAAAAGCTAATTTTTGCACTTGCCTTGTCTGAATACAAACAACGTTACAGGAAAATATGCCATCTTTATGCAACCTTCAAACACGTGGATTTAGAGAAAACACAGATGTCGTCGATGAAAGTGTGGGGAATGACCCAATGAATGGACCTGAGGTAGGAACCAAATGCCAGGGATAATTCACTAAGAGCGACCCCCACCAATACTTGTCCCTCACCTTCAGTAACCATTATTCTTAAGAAATCGTTGGTTGGTAGGGTTGTTGGTAAAGGAAACTCATTTCAGCCGCTGTTACCTGTGATCTTGTCCTTTGGTCACAACCCAAAGCTCATGACCAAAGGCGAGGACAGGACCGGAGATCGACCGGTAAATTGAGAGCTTTGCCGACTATGAAAGTGTGGGGAATGACCCAATTAATGGACCTGACGTAGGAACCAAATGCCTGGAATAATTCACTAAGAGCGACGCCCACCAATACTTGTCCCTCACCATCAGTAACCGTTATCCTTAAGAAATCGTCAGTTGGTAGGTTCCTTGGTAAAGCCCTGTCACCCGACAGAGGAAACTCTTTTCTGTCGCTGTTTCCCGTGATCTTGTCCTTTGGTCACAACCCAAAGCTCATGACCAAAGGCGAGGACAGGACCGGAGATCGACCGGTAAATTGAGAGCTTTGCCGACGATGAAAGTGTGGGGAATGACCCAATTAATGGACCTGACGTAGGAACCAAATGCCTGGAATAATTCACTAAGAGCGACGCCCACCAATACTTGTCCCTCACCATCAGTAACCGTTATCCTTAAGAAATCGTCAGTTGGTAGGTTCCTTGGTAAAGCCCTGTCATCCGACAGAGGAAACTCTTTTCAGTTGCTGTTACCCGTGATCTTGTCCTTTCGGGCCTAACCCATAGCTCATGACCAAAGGTGAGGACAGGACCGTAGATCTACCGGTAAATTGAGAGCTTTGCCGTCGCTGAAAGTGTGGGGAATTACCCAATTAATGGACCTGAGGTAGGAACTAAATGCCAGGAATAATTCACTAAGAGCGACCCCCACTGAATACGTGTTCCTCGCCTTCAGTACCCGTTATTCTTAAGAAATCGTCAGTTGGTAGGTTCGTTGGTAAAGCCCTGTCACCTGACAGAGGAAACTAATTTCAGCCGCTGTTACCCGTGATCTTCTCCTTTCAGTCACAACCCAAAGCTCAGGACCATAGGTGAGAACAGGGCCGTAGATCGACCGGTAAATTGAGAGTTTCCGTCGATGAAAGTGTGAGGAATGACTCAATTATTGGACCTGAGGTAGGAACCAAATGCCAGGAATAATTCACTAAGAGTGACGCCCACCAATACCTGTCCCTCACCATCAGTAACCGTTATCCTTAAGAAATCTTCTTTTGGAAGGTTCCTTGGTAAAGCCCTGTCACCCGACAGAGGAAACTCTTTTCAGTCTCTGTTACCCGTGATCTTGTCCTTTCGGGCCTGACCCATAGCTCATGACCAAAGGTGAGGACAGGACCGTAGATCCACCGGTAAATTGAGAGCTTTGCCGTCGCTGAAAGTGTGGGGAATAACCCAATTAATGGACCTGAGGTAGGAACTAAATGCCAGGAATAATTAACTAAGAGCGACCCCCACTGGAATACGTGTTCCTCGCCTTCAGTACCCGTTATTCTTAAGAAATCGTCAGTTGGTAGGTTCGTTGGTAAAGCCCCGTCACCTGACAGAGGAAACTAATTTCAGCCGCTGTTACCCGTGATCTTCTCCTTTCAGTCACAACCCAAAGCTCAGGACCAAAGGTGAGAACAGGACCGTAGATCGACCGGTAAATTCAGAGTTGCCGTCGATGAAAGTGTGAGGAATGACTCAATTATTGGACCTGAGGTTGGAACCAAATGCCAGGAAAAATTCACTAAGAGAGACTTCCACCAATACTTGTCCCTCACCATCAGTAACCGTTATCCTTAAGAAATCTTCGTTTGGAAGGTTCCTTGGTAAAGCCCTGTCATCCGACAGAGGAAACTCTTTTCAGTCGCTGTTACCCGTGATCTTGTCCTTTCGGGCTAACCCATAGCTCATGACCAAAGGTGAGGACAGGACCGTAGATCCACCGGTAAATTGAGAGCTTTGCCGTCGATGAAAGTGTGGGGAATTACCCAATTAATGGACCTGAGGTAGGCACTAAATGCCAGGAATAATTCACTAAGAGCGACCCCCACTGAATACGTGTTCCTCGCCTTCAGTACCCGTTATTCTTAAGAAATCGTCAGTTGGTAGGTTCGTTGGTAAAGCCCTGTCACCTGACAGAGGAAACTAATTTCAGCCGCTGTTACCTGTGATCTTGTCCTTTGGTCACAACCCAAAGCTCATGACCAAAGGCGAGGACAGGACCGGAGATCGACCGGTAAATTGAGAGCTTTGCCGACGATGAAAGTGTGGGGAATGACCCAATTAATGGACCTGACGTAGGAACCAAATGCCTGGAATAATTCACTAAGAGCGACGCCCACCAATACTTGTCCCTCACCATCAGTAACCGTTATCCTTAAGAAATCTTCGTTTGGAAGGTTCCTTGGTAAAGCCCTGTCATCCGACAGAGGAAACTCTTTTCAGTCGCTGTTACCCCTGATCTTGTCCTTTCGGGCTAACCCATAGCTCATGACCAAAGGTGAGGACAGGACCGTAGATCTACCGGTAAATTGAGAGCTTTGCCGTCGCTGAAAGTGTGGGGAATTACCCAATTAATGGACCTGAGGTAGGAACTAAATGCCAGGAATAATTCACTAAGAGCGACCCCCACTGAATACGCGTTCCTCGCCTTCAGTACCCGTTATTCTTAAGAAATCGTCAGTTGGTAGGTTCGTTGGTAAAGCCATGTCACCTGACAGAGGAAACTAATTTCAGCCACTGTTACCTGTGATCTTCTCCTTTCAGTCACAACCCAAAGTTCAGGACCATAGGTGAGAACAGGGCCGTAGATCGACCGGTAAATTGAGAGTTGCCGTCGATGAAAGTGTGAGGAATGACTCAATTATTGGACCTGAGGTAGGAACCAAATGCCAGGAATAATTCACTAAGAGTGACGCCCACCAATACCTGTCCCTCACCATCAGTAACCGTTATCCTTAAGAAATCTTCGTTTGGAAGGTTCCTTGGTAAAGCCCTGTCATCCGACAGAGGAAACTCTTTTCAGTCGCTGTTACCCGTGATCTTGTCCTTTCGGGCCTAACCCATAGCTCATGACCAAAGGTGAGGACAGGACCGTAGATCTACCGGTAAATTGAGAGCTTTGCCGTCGCTGAAAGTGTGGGGAATTACCCAATTAATGGACCTGAAGTAGGAACTAAATGCCAGGAATAATTCACTAAGAGCGACCCCCACTGAATACGTGTTCCTCGCCTTCAGTAACCGTTATCCCTAACAAATCGTCGGTTGGTATCTCAGGGCGTTCAATTGTTCGCAACTGGACTGCTTGGTTTGTCTTGGAAGACGTTTTGCTGCTCATCCGAGTAAGCTTCATCAGTTCGTGCTCTCAGACTTAGACCGGTCAGATCAAGTCCGAATTGGTCCGGTTGGTAGGTTCGTTGTTAGAGCCCCGTCACCTGACGGAGGAAACTCATTTCAGTCACTGTTACCCGTGATCTTCTCCTTTCGGTCCTGACCCATAACTCATGACCATAGGTGAGGATAGGGAACGTAGATCCACCGGTAAATTGAGAGCTTTGCCGTCAATGAAAGTTTGGGGAATTACCCAATTAATGGACCTGACGTAGGAACCAAATGCCTGGAATAATTCACTAAGAGCGACCCCCACTGAATACGTGTCTCTCACCTTCAGTAACCGTTATCCTTAAAAAATTGTCGGTTGGTATCTCAGGGCGTTCAATCGTTCGCAACTGGACTGCTTGGTTTGTCTTGAGAGATGTTTCGCCGCTCATCCGAGTAAGCTTCATCAGTTCGTGCTCATAAACTTAGACTGGTCAGATCAAGCCCGAATTGGTTCGGTTGGTAGGTTCGTTGGTAAAGCCCCAACGGAGGAAACTCATTTCAGTCGCTGTTACATGTGATCTTGTCCTTTCGGTCCTGACCCATAGCTCATGACCATGAGTGAGTATAGGGAACGTAGATCCACCAGTAAATTGAGAGCTTTTCCTTCCGGTTCAGCTCCTTCTTCACCACGACGGACCAATGCAGGGTCCGCATCACTGCAGACGCCGCACCGATCCGCCGGTCTATCTGCACGATCCACTCCTCCCTCGCTCAAGACCCTAAGATACTTGAACTCCTCCACTTGGGGCAAGATGTTCTCCCAAACCCGGAGATGGCACTCCACCCTTTTCCGGGCGAGATCCACAGTCTCGGACTTGGAGGCGCTGATTCTCACCCCAGTCGCTTAACACTCGGCTGCGAACCGATCCAGTTTCAAATTCTGTTCAAAAATTGAAAAAAGAAGATTGAAAAAAACAACACCTTTTTCTTTTGTTGTTGTTGTAAAGCACAAAACAGATGTTTTTTCGTTTGCAGACACCGGAAGTTTTATTTTCAAAGTAAAAGCATGGATAATTACTACAGTACCTGTCGGCCTGTGACTCTGGCTAAAATGTCTTTGGAGCTTTACAAAGAAAAAATTTCAGACATGGCACAACGAGGAATGACTCCTACAGAAATATGTACGCACATATCAACAGAAACTGAAAAACAGACCAGAACAGATGCGTTTTCATATTCCGACATCGGAACCGGAAGTAGCGAAGTTAAAGACAGAATTGGGCTGTAAGAAATTCTGATCCGATGCCTTTTTGCCTCCATGTGTAGTTGTCCTCCTTGTGCCATGTCTAAAATCCCTTCAGTCCAAAGACATTAGAGCCAGGCACAGGTACCGTAGTATCCCCGCTTTTACTTTGAAAATAAACATTTCCGGTGTCAGACTATTAAAAAAAAACATCTGTAGTCCTCTAGCTACAAAATTAGAAACACTTACCCCCTTCCACTCGTTTCACGTAGCGCCACGAAAATTGCTGGAGACGTCCATCATGACGGGATGCATCTAAGAGTTTCCAGAACCCAGACCTAAAACGAATGAGAAGTCGGCCATCTTGGTTTCCATCGGCCTTTTTTTTCAGTAAAAAAAAGGGGTTGTCCTTTACTCTTAATGCCCAAGCTGTTTGTTTACATTCTTTTTTTTATTTCTCTTTGCTATCTGGGCTTATTGGACCCTAATTAGAATAAACACTAAGGAATTATCTTTTGATATGATGTACTTAGTCCATAAGTACACAAACGTGTACTTCATGTGTAGTGACATGCTAATTCTTATTTTTACACTTTTTTTCCTCCAAATTCCATTGTATGTTATACTCTTCTGACACCACCAGATGGCAGTATAAGTGTCCATATAAGCACATAAGACCCCAATTCAGTAGTGTACACAATTTTGGAAATAAGATCTAAAAGGTGCTGTCCACACATGTGGCCAACTAAGCCTTTAGGAACTTCTCCTAGGGACTTTGACCAAATGAGTCGCGATTAAGCTGACAGGTACTACACATATCGGCGTTGATGAACTGAGAACGCTTTTTTGCCTACGCCATAAGATGTGGGCGTGGCATGGCGCCAAACTTGGCTCTGATGGCTCGCCACAAAACATGAAAACGTCGATAACTCGACTCCACAAACTCAGATCTTGATCCTAATTGGTAGAAAGGATGCTGATGACACTCTGAAGTGCCCGGTGGGTCAGTACCTGTTCATACCTATTCGTAGTGGGCGGAGCCCGGCGGCAAAAACTGCCCCCACGCAATCACCAATCAAACTGTCATTTCTGCACTTTAGGTGATCAGAGAGCAATACTAAACTGATGGGTGATGATAAATTTGCAAACATTCTTTTGCTCCGGGCTGATGATTTATAGGTTGTCCCGAAGAATCTGGAGGTAATCCTCCTTTTTCATTGTCCCATTCACTCTCTGTGTCAGGTTCAAAGACTGATGACATCTATTAAACAAGACAAGAGGCAAAGAATTAAACAGAGACAGTATTCAATTTGGACTCAATATATCGAGGAGACTAGCCCGGACATTGTATCCTTCTACAATCTCCAGCACGCTCTGCCAAAAGATTGTATGCCTCCTTCGTTTATTTTGGCTTTCTCCCCTCCCCCACCTGACCACAGCTGCTTCCAGAGGGAAGTGGGTCGTAAACAGCGTTGCCTTTGGTTAACGAACAGTTCAAAAGAAGAGCTCGTAAAATAGTTCCATAAAATAGTTCAAAAAGAGTTCGTAAAATACTTCAAAAAGAGTTCGTCTGGAAATTGGGCAGATCCTTGGTTCTCTCCGCTTTGAAGTCCTTGGGCCAGAACAACATCCTTCTGTTGATCACCATACATGAGAGAACACAGGAACACCATCTTGCTCCCCCCCCCCTCCCTACACAGTGGAGTTTTACGAGCCTTACTCTTGGTAGATTTCAAAGACAGCCTTTTGTCTACCTGTCAGGAACACAATGTAATACAACGTTTTTGTGATAATTTAGAAACAATTATTCTAACTCTCTGTAAAGCACCAGTTCTATTGGCAGCAAAACAGGCCCAGAGCATCATACCACTACCACCATGCTTGACGGTAGGAATAGTGTTCCTGGGATTAAAGGCCTCACCTTTTCTCCTCCAAACATATTGCTGGGTATTGTGGCCAAACAGCTCCATTTTTGTTTCATCTGACATCACATGGACGAAGATAAGACCTTCTGGAGGAAAGTTCCGTGGTCACCTAACGCATATACAGTATATATGGCCATCAAGACAGGTGGAATTGGACATTTGAAATAATGTACTTCAATATAAGTCTGTTAGTGTATAACAAGACCTGGGCAAATTATGGCCCGGGGGCCACATGCGGCCCGTTAAGCTTTTCAATCTGGCCCGCCGGACATTCCCAAATCATATTTTTAGATCTTTAAGATGGAAAGTGTAGCTGCCATTATGATGTGCAGTCCTGTTTTCTAATGACCGTAAGTCTTGAACTATATTACCGCATTTTTCGGAGTATAAGTCGCACCGGAGTATAAGTCGCACCTGCCGAAAATGCATAATAACGAAGGAAAAAAACATATACAAGTCGCACTGGAGAAAAAAACTGCGACTTATAGTCCGAAAAATACGGTAAGTCTTTCAATGGTTGGAATCTGCACTTTTTCATGATATACTAGTTACTAAGGTAATCTAATTAGTTACTATGGTTATCTAATTAGTGTCGGAGGCAGATATTTACATATATCCGAATTTAAGTGTTACTTCTTTTGATTTCATAATCATATTACAAAACAGCTAGTGTTTTTCTTCCAATTGTGGTCTTTTGGTTGTCTGCAAAACTGTGTGCTTAACCTCGAGTGAGGAATGTAGAAAGAGAGATAATGGGCATGTGTTTTGACTAGAGAGACTTAAGAGGGGAGAGGGTTTTGTCGGGAGGGCAGACCATCTTAGCGGCGCGATTGAATGTTCTATGCTGGACTGGTCTCAATGTATATATGCAAAGCTTTGCAAATATATTACAAAATACCTATTCTGTCTCTGGTGGTTTTTCTACTCAGCTTTAAGTGTCGTAAAGAGCTTGGGAGCGACTTGTGACTTGAATTCCCTGGGAGGAACAACTGGTCCAAAACGCAACATTAGTTACTATGGTAATCTAAGTCACAGCAGCTCAGACGAGGCACCAAGCAGTGTGGGTGGGGAGCGTTTCCACTGACTGTTTCCAGAGCCTGAAATGTGGGTGTCAGGGACAGAGGCGGAAGGAGATTTTTACAACAAAGTTCTACAGCTTAGTAAAATATCAGATATATCAGATAGTAGGTGTTTTTTAAATTATTTTTTACCCTTGGCGATCATATTTTGCTGTGTTTGTATATGCGGATGGAGAGGGGGTGTGACGTTCAAATGTTGTCAATATTCAGTGTTTTATCGTTCATAGTTAATATCCAGGAGATCGCAAAAAGCCGCTGCCTGACCAGGGCTCGGAAAATCTGCAATAGACTCCTCCCACCCCCACCAAGGACTGTTTTCACTGCTGGACTCTAGAAAGAGGTTCCACAGCCTCCGAAGCAGAACCTCCGGGTTCTGTAACAGCTTCTTCCCTCAGGCCGTAAGACTCCTGAACGCATCATAATCAAATTATCCCCTCAACTCCCCCCCAAAATGGATTAACTCGCTGGAATAAAAAAAAAGACAATATAACATACATCCATAAATGTGGACACATGTGAAAAAGTGCAATATATTTATAATCTATTTATATATATTTATATATTATTTATATATGTTTATTTATTTATATATGCACCTTATGTCAAGACTTGGACTTTGGCGTGGTTTGTTTTCCCACGGTGCAAATGATTTGGGCGTGAAGGTAGTGACATCTTTTAATTTTAACACTCAAAAGGAACAAACAAAAGGCGCTCACAGCGGCGGTAGAAAACGTGGCTATGAAAATAAAACACTAGCACGAAGGCAGAACTATGAAACAAAACTTGCAAACTATGGCCTGAATAAAGAAAACTTACTCGGAACAAGAAAAGAGCATGAAAAAGAGCAGCATGGATCATCAACAAGGGTGTGTCGAGGGTGATGTCGCCAGGCTGACTGTCTGGCAACTACAGGCTTAAATAGTGATGACATGATTAGTGAAAACAGGTGCGTGACTCGAAATGTGAAAACGCGAGACAGGTGCGTGACATGACGATGTGAACCAGGTGAAACTAATGGTTACTATGGTGACAAAGGGAGCGAAGACAAGAACTAAAAAGTGTCCAAAAACCAAGCCAAACATAACAAAACAAAACATGATTAACGACATGACACCTTATTGCTTTTTTATCCTGCACTACCATGAGCTTATGTAACGAAATTTCGTTCTTATCTGTACTGTAAAGTTCAAATTTGAATGACAATAAAAAGTAAGTCTAAGTCTATTGTAAATCTCACTAGGGCTGCAGCTAACGATTATTTTTCTATCGATTAATCTATAGATTATTTTTCCGATTAATCGGTTAATCTATAGATTATTTTTTCGATTAATCTATAGATTATTTTTCCTTTTACCGATTATTTTTTTTTATTTAAAATGAAGAGGAAAAAATAAATGTAGGCCAGTTTTTTCAAAAGGCATGGCTTTTATTTACAAAAAAAAAAGTATGGCCACTCAGTCAACATTGACAACAACATGACAAAATATTCTGTAACAATGTAAACATTTAAAACTTTTAACATTTAACAAAATTAAAAGTAGCTTATTTGCTTTTTAATGTGCAAATATAAAAGTAAACATCCAGTGCAAATCTTAATATTCTGGAATAGTATAAGCATTTAAAAAGTAAAAGTATTGCTTATTTTGCTTTAAAATGTGCAAAAATAAAGATAAACATCCAATACAAAAAAGTGCAAAACGGAAATATTCTGTAACAAGTGTAAACATTTCAACAAAAGTAAAAGTATTGCTTATTTTGCTTAATAACACAACAATGATAGTATGATTAAAGTGAAAGTTAATTGTTGGTTTGTACATAGTATATGTAACTGTTAATGTTGTAAAAGGTATTTGCACAACTAATTAACGTTAGCGTTTGTGACACGTCTTGTGCCGTGGGGTTCTTTCAGGACCGACAGACTGAACGCCAGACGGCTTTGCCAGGTTTACAATCTTTTAATTTTACACAAAGTCTTTTCTCTTCCAACTCTTTTCTCTTTCTTTCCTCGCTTTTCAGCTCCTCTTCCTCGCTCGCTCGTCGTCCCCTGTCTCTTGCGGCGTCGCTCCCGGCGCGCCCCGCCTCGCCGCTCGCTCGCCGCCGCCGCCTCTCCACAGCGTTAAAGAGGAGCGCGTCTTTGTAAACACTGAACAGGCACGCCAAACGCGCCTCTCAGAGCAAACGGTGCTTTAGTTTATGAATTTACAACGCAGATACAAATGACACATTCATGTTTTTGTGTAATAATGACAACGTATACGCACGCGGACGATTGACTTGTTGATGGTGATGGCAAGAACGCTGTCGGGGGTTTTCTTTTCAAATGTTCGTTCATAGCCGTTGTGCTGCTATGATAGGCCATTTCCGCTCGACACAGTGTGCATACAACAACATTATTAGGCCGTTTATTGAAATACTCCGACACTTTTGACGACTTTTGGCGTGCTTTTTTCCCTTCGCTCGCATCGTCTGCTCTGCGCTCCGCCATGACAGTAGTGTGACGTAAATATGCGACGCGCCGACGCACAAAAACGGCGTCGAGGTATTTACGTAACCGATGACGTCGACTACGTCGACGCGTCGTTTCAGCCTTAAATCTCACATTCTTTATTTTCATGAACATTCTGGGTGTCTCATTCAGTAAAAAAAATGTGAAATTCCATTTTTTAGCATTCAATCAGACATTATTGTGAGGTTTTGTATTAGTGCTCCTAGAAATAATACCGCCCCCCAGATACATTTTTTTTCTCTAAATTTGCCCCTCCCTCCGAGTCAAAATAATTGCCCAGGCCTGATGTACAACCTCCCAAAACAAAAACAAAAAAAAACCACACAAAAACAACAAAAAAGTACTTTTCTGCAACTTGGATTTTTTTTTATTATTGCAACCAACTGGAAGACAATACATCACATAAACATCATTGCAGTTTCTCAGAAAATGGGGGAAAAAAACAAAATAAAACGACATTTATATATATATTTTTTGCCACGCTATTGGACAACGTTGATATTTACATGTAGTGATGGAACAGGTCTCAAACTCATTCTTTGGCAATGTGATTGCACAATAAGGAGGAGGAGGAGGAGGAGGAGGAGGAGGGAGTTGGAGATTGACAGGGGAAAAAAAACAACAACAACAACCCAACACATCACATGTCATGAATCAATAACAGTTTTGCATTGTTGACATCGCTAACCTATGGCTTTCCAACACTCAGCTCAGACCGTCACCCCATCAAATGGCAGCTTTGTAGAATATTTCCGCCGAGAGGAGAAAAACAGGAAAAAAATGGCAATTTTTTGTTCGTTTTTTTCCCGCAGCACTTGGCAGCTTTGACATAATTAGCGCCTTGTCAGGCAGTGAAGTCGACGGAATATGCAAATGAGCGGAAGCCGGGCTCCTACCGTAAATACAGCGGAGGGTACGACCTCACGCGAGGGACGGTTACAAGAACCCCCCCCCTTTTTTTTTTTTTTTTTTTTTTTTTTTTTTGGGTTCCCAGCGGGGGAACATGCTGGGAAGCCAGCGATGCATGCTACAGGTGGCCCCGGTGTGGACGAGACATGCACGGCCTGTCACTCAGACACTACCCCTACCAGCACGGACAGCACGTAGCCGCCGCCGCCGCCGCCGCCAAACACTCAAAG
>NC_084573.2:31007500-31012500 GCF_033978685.3 Nerophis lumbriciformis
GGAGGGTCCTCTCATTACTTTTTTTCCCCAACATATGCTTTTTTAAGCATTCTAAATGGTAAATAAACATCTAATTATTGAGTCAACAGGTGGAGGGTCCTCTCATTACTTTTTTTCCCCAACATATGCTTTTTTAAGCATTCTAAATGGGAAATAAATATCTAATAATTGAGTCAACAGGTGGAGGTCCTCTCATTAGTTTTTTTTCACATATGCTTTTTTATGCATTCTAAATGGGAAATAAATATCTAATAATTGAGTCAACAGGTGGAGGGTCCTCTCATTAGTTTTTTTTTCCCAAATATGCTTTTTTATGCATTCTAAATGGGAAATAAACATCTAATAATTGAGTCAACAGGTGGAGGGTCCTCTGATTATTATTGTTTTTCTACATATGCTTTTTTATGCATTCTAAATGGGAAATAAATATCTAATAATTGAGTCAACAGGTGGAGGGTCCTCTCATTACTTTTTTTTCCCACATATGCTTTTTTATGCATTCTAAATGGGAAATAAACATCTAATAATTGAGTCAACAGGTGGAGGGTCCTCTCATTACTTTTTTTCCCCAACATATGCTTTTTTAAGCATTCTAAATGGTAAATAAACATCTAATAATTGAGTCAACAGGTGGAGGGGCCTCTCATTAGTTTTTTTTCACATATGCTTTTTTATGCATTCTAAATGGGAAATAAATATCTAATAATTGAGTCAACAGGTGGAGGGTCCTCTCATTAGTTGTTTTTCACATATGCTTTTTTATGCATTCTAAATGGGAAATAAATATCTAATAATTGAGTCAACATGTGGAGGGTCCTCTCATTAGTTTTTTTCACATATGCTTTTTTAAGCATTCTAAATGGGAAATAAATATCAAATAATTGAGTCAACAGGTGGAGGGTCCTCTCATTAGTTTAGTTTTTTTTTCCACATATGCCTTTTTTTATGCATTCTAAATGGAAAATAAATATCTAATAATTGAGTCAACAGGTGGAGGGTCCTTTCATTAGTTTTTTTTCACATATGCTTTTTTATGCATTCTAAATGGGAAATAAATATCTAATAATTGAGTCAACAGGTGGAGGGTCCTCTCATTACTTTTTTTTTCCACATATGCTTTTTTATGCATTCTAAATGGGAAATAAATATCTAATAATTGAGTCAACAGGTGGAGGGTCCTTTCATTAGTTTTTTTTCACATATGCTTTTTTATGCATTCTAAATGGGAAATAAATATCTAATAATTGAGTCAACAGGTGGAGGGTCCTCTCATTAGTTTTTTTTCACATATGCTTTTTTATGCATTCTAAATGGGAAATAAATATCTAATAATTGAGTCAACAGGTGGAGGGTCCTCTCATTAGTTTGTTTTCCCCACATATGCTTTTTTATGCATTCTAAATAGGAAATACACATCTAATAATTTAGTCAACAGGTGGAGGGTCCTCTCATTAAGTTTTTTTTTCTTTCTAATTTGTCGTACTTTTATCATTTCATTATTTTTATCTTGCAATTTTACGAACCCTTTCACCGTATTGCTTTTGCACTATCTTGTTTAGCTTATGCATTGTTTATGTTCTTTGTTGGTTTTTTGCTCTATGCTTTTTAACCTGTAAAGCACTTTGGTCCAATTTAAAAAAAATGTTGTAAACGTGCTATATAAATAAAGTTGCCTTGCCTTGCCATTATACTCTCTAAAAACATCCAGAAAGCGCCAACAATATTCCAAAGTCATGTCGTATTGTCGAAATGAACCAAATATGAGTGATATTGTTATTAGAAGCGCTAACGCAGACGGACTATTTTAGCGGCGCAATATTCCAAAGACATGTCGTGTTGTCGAAATGACCCAAATATGAGTGATATTGTTATTAGAAGCGCTAACGCAGACTGACTATTTTAGTGGCGCAATATTCCAAAGACATGTCGTGTTGTCGAAATGACCCAAATATGAGTGATATTGTTATTAGAAGCGCTAACGCAGACAGACTATTTTAGTGGCGCAATATTCCAAAGACATGTCGTGTTGTTGAAATTACCCAAATATGAGCGATATTGTTATTAGAAGCGCTAACGCAGACGGATTATTTTAGTGGCGCGATATTCCAAAAACATGTCGTGTTGTCGAAATGACCCAAATATGAGTGATATTGTTATTAGAAGCGCTAACGCAGACGGACTATTTTAGTGCCGCAATATTCCAAAAACATGTTGTGTTGTCGAAATGACCCAAATATGAGCGATATTGTTATTGGAAGCGCTAACGCAGACGGACTATTTTAGTGCCGCAATATTCCAAAAACATGTTGTGTTGTCGAAATGACCCAAATATGAGCGATATTGTTATTAGAAGCGCTAACGCAGACGGACTATTTTAGTGGCGCAATATTCCAAAGACATGTCGTATTGTCGAAATGACCCAAATATGAGCGATATTGTTATTAGAAGTGCTAATGCAGACGGACTATTTTAGTGGCGCGATATTACAAAGACATGTGTTGTCGAAATGACCCAAATATGAGTGATATTGTTATTATAAGCGCTAACGCAGACGGACTATTT
This sequence comes from Nerophis lumbriciformis, assembly GCF_033978685.3. Lineage (NCBI taxonomy): Eukaryota > Metazoa > Chordata > Actinopteri > Syngnathiformes > Syngnathidae > Nerophis > Nerophis lumbriciformis. The sequence continues at coordinate 31,010,063 of NC_084573.2, forward strand.
TAGTGGCGCAATATTCCAAAGACATGACGTGTTGTCGAAATGACCCAAATATGAGCGATATTGTTATTAGAAGCGCTAACGCAGACGGACAATTTTAGTCGCGCAATATTCCAAAGACATGTCGTGTTGTGGAAATGACCCAAATATGAGCGATATTGTTATTAGAAGCGCTAACGCAGACGGACTATTTTAGTGGCGCAATATTCCAAAGACATATCGTGTGGTCGAAATGACCCAAATATGAGCGATATTGTTATTAGAAGCGCTAACGCAGACAGACTATTGTAGTGGCGCAATATTCCAAAGACATGTCGTGTTGTCGAAATGACCCAAATATGAGTGATATTGTTATTAGAAGCGCTAACGCAGACGGACTATTTTAGTGGCGCGATATTACAAAGACATGTGTTGTCGAAATGACCCAAATATGAGTGATATTGTTATTATAAGCGCTAACGCAGACGGACTATTTTAGCGGCGCGATATTCCAAAAACATGTCGTGTTGTCGAAATGACCCAAATATGAGTGATATTGTTATTAGAAGCGCTAACGCAGACGGACTATTTTAGTGCCGCAATATTCCAAAAACATGTTGTGTTGTCGAAATGACCCAAATATGAGCGATATTGTTATTAGAAGCGCTAACGCAGACGGACTATTTTAGTGCCGCAATATTCCAAAAACATGTTGTGTTGTCGAAATGACCCAAATATGAGCGATATTGTTATTAGAAGCGCTAACGCAGACGGACTATTTTAGTGGCGCAATATTCCAAAGACATGTCGTATTGTCGAAATTACCCAAATATGAGCGATATTGTTATTAGAAGTGCTAATGCAGACGGACTATTTTAGTGGCGCGATATTACAAAGACATGTGTTGTCGAAATGACCCAAATATGAGTGATATTGTTATTATAAGCGCTAACGCAGACGGACTATTTTAGCGGCGCGATATTCCAAAGAGATGTGGTGTTGTCGAAATTACCCAAATATGAGTGATATTGTTATTAGAAGCGCTAACGCAGACGGACTATTTTAGTGGCGCAATATTCCAAAGACATGACGTGTTGTCGAAATGACCCAAATATGAGCGATATTGTTATTAGAAGCGCTAACGCAGACGGACTATTTTAGTGGCGCAATATTCCAAAGACATGTCGTATTGTCGAAATTACCCAAATATGAGCGATATTGTTATTAGAAGCGCTAACGCAGACGGACTATTTTAGTGGCGCAATATTCCAAAGACATGTCGTGTTGTCGAAATGAACCAAATATGAGCGATATTGTTATTATAAGCGCTAACGCAGACAGACTATTTTAGTGGCGCAATATTCCAAAGACATGTCGTGTTGTCGAAATGAACCAAATATGAGTGATATTGTTATTAGAAGCGCTAACGCAGACGGACTATTTTAGTGGCGCAATATTCCAAAGACATGTCGTGTTGTCGAAATGAACCAAATATGAGTGATATTGTTCTTAGAAGCGCTAACGCAGACGGACTATTTTAGTGGCGCAATATTCCAAAGACATGTCGTATTGTCGAAATTACCCAAATATGAGCGATATTGTTATTATAAGCGCTAACGCAGACGGACTATTTTGGTGGCGCAATATTCCAAAGACATGTCGTGTTGTCGAAATGAACCAAATATGAGTGATATTGTTATTAGAAGCGCTAACGCAAACGGACTATTTTAGTGGCGCAATATTCCAAAGACATGTCGTGTTGTCAAAATGAACCAAATTTGAGTGATATTGTTATTAGAAGCGCTAACGCAGACGGACTATTTTAGTGCCGCAATATTCCAAAAACATGTCGTGTTGTCGAAATGACCCAAATATGAGTGATATTGTTATTAGAAGCGCTAACGCAGACGGACTATTTTAGTGGCACAATATTCCAAAGTCATGTCGTGTTGTCGAAATGACCCAAATATGAGTGATATTGTTATTAGAAACGCTAACGCAGACGGACTATTTTAGTGGCGCAATATTCCAAAGAAAATGTCGTGTTGTCGAAATTACTCAAATATGAGTGATATTGTTATTATAAGCGCTAACGCAGACGGACTATTTTAGTGGCGCAATATTCCAAAGACATATCGTGTTGTCGAAATGACCCAAATATGAGTGATATTGTTATTATAAGCGCTAACGCAGACGGACTATTTTAGTGGCGCAATATTCCAAAGACATGACGTGTTGTCGAAATTACCCAAATATGAGCGATATTGTTATTAGAAGTGCTAACGCAGACGGACTATTTTAGCGGCGCAATATTCCAAAGACATGTCGTATTGTCGAAATTACCCAAATATGAGCGATATTGTTATTAGAAGCGCTAACGCAGACGGACTATTTTAGTGGTGCATTGATAGCTTACGCTGCTATTGTCGACACACGGGCTCTTCTGCTCGGTCTCAAACTTG
>NC_084573.2:31017500-31020000 GCF_033978685.3 Nerophis lumbriciformis
AAAAAAGCCATTATCGGACATCTCTAAACACAACTAATGGTCGTAGCTGCAACTGTCAAGTTGAGCAGGTTTTTGCAGAACAACATACTTTATGCCTGATATTTCATGTTTAGAGGGCTCCGATTAAATCAGTTTTATTACGCTTTGGAAATATTCAATGCATTAATAATAGTCCTACTTTTCGGAAATTCCAACCACTGAGAACGCCTTGGCATCGTCCCCTTCCCCTTGGACACTCCCCGGCTTCAGAATAAGAGCGTTAGCATATTAATAAGTTATAAGACAAACATGCACCCCTTTAGTGATCAAATATTCACTGCATACCTTTAGTGAGTTATGTTTAATGCATGGCAGAGTGCAGACCACCATGCTCTTATGATGGACGTGCATGTCCATGCATGCTCCACATGCCCTTAGGACCACCAGGCTAACAAACCTGTTTGTGCCAAAACCGGTATCATCACTTGGAAACATCGTTCTGGATCATAGTGGGTTTGCTCAAAGATCAACAAAATGAAGTAGTACTAGTTTTACATTTTCCTGAGGGAACTCTCCTGAAGGAATCAATAAAGTACTATCCATCTATCTATCTATCTATCTATCTATCTATCTACCTAGTACAGTAAATTCTATAGGCCGCAACTTTTTTCCTACACTTTGCACCCTGTGGTTTATAAAATGGTGTGGCTAATTAAAAAAAAAAATTCTCCCTCTGATTGCTATAATGTTTTGTGCTCGATAGCTTTCGATAAACCCAATTGTTTGTGCTACGGCGCCATCTTTAGGACGAGTTCGCTCACTGCAATTCAAAATGTACTCCCTGTTTTGGCTCAAACCGGAGGCGTAAATTGTAAGCTTTACAATATAACTAAAACTGTTTATACTAGAGATGTCCGATAATGGCCTTTTTGCCGATATCCGATATTGTCCAACTCTTAATTATCGATACCGATATCAACCGATACCGATATATACAGTCGTGGAATTAACACATTATTATGCCTAATTTTGTTGTGATGCCCCGCTGGATTAAACAATGTAACTTTACCATGAATTGATTAACGTGGGCCCTCACTTAAAAAAGTTGAAAAGTATACTAGAGCATACTTGCCATCCTTGAGGGGGGGGGGACTTTGGTGGTAGCGGGTGGTGTATATTGTAGCGTCCCGGAAGAGTTAGTGCTGCAAGGGGTTCTGGGTATTTGTTCTGTTGTGTTTATGTTGTGTTACGGTGCGGATGTTCTCCCGAAATGTGTTTGTCATTCTTGTTTGGTGTGGGTTCACAGTGTGGCGCATATTTGTAACGGTGTTAAAGTTGTTTATACGGCCACCCTCAGTGTGACCTGTATGGCTGTTGATCAAGTATGCCATGCATTCACTTATGTGTGTGTAGAAGCCGCATATGTATTATGTGACTGGACCGGCACGCTGTTTGTATGGAGGAAAAGTGGACCTAGGTTGTAGAGGATGCTAAAGGGCAGTACCTTAAAGGCACGCCCCCAATAATGTTGTCCGGGTGGAAATCGGGAGAAATTCGGGAGAATGGTTGCCCCGGGAGATCTTCGGGAGGGGCATTGAGATTCGGGAGTCTCCCGGGAGTATCGGGAGGTTGAAACCGATACCGATAATTTACGATATTACATTTTAAAGCATTTATCTCTAGCTACAACACTACTGCAAAGTTGCGGCTTGTGGTCCGTACAATATGGTATTTAAGACCCACCATTTTAAAGTTAGTAATTATTTTTAAAAACATGTAAGAACTGTGCTGTTCTGATCGGCCAGTCGTGCAATTTCAAATCAACTCAAGAAAGTCCTGAATCTGTAGCAAAGTGGCAAGTGGAATAAACATCCTGGAACAGGCGCACCCGATGAAATGTCCGGGGAGCGCTCGCAGCGATGACACAGTCCTTACAGCGACACGAGCAAAGCGGACTTACCTTATAGCAGAAGTCCTGCTGCCCACGGGGCTGACGGGGAGGGGTCTGATCACTGGGAAGAGTGCCTGGCTCCTCACGCGGGCGCCGTTTTGAATCACGCCACGAGGAACTGGAAGACAAACACAGGCCGTCACATCCTCCGTCATATTTCTAAGGACGCCGGACGGAAGCGGGGGAAAAGACGGCGGTGGCTTCTCGGAAACCCGATTAGGCGGCGATAAGAGCTGGCGGCGGCTCAATGAGAGCCGGCCGAGCGTCTGAGGAGCCCAACTGGGCTCTATTGATGAGCAAGGCACGCTTCAATTGAGCGGGAAAGCGTCATAAATGAGTTAAGGACGCTGTGAATCATTCAATTACCAACGACCGCTGGGCTGGGCTAAATCCGGCTTGACCCACAAGACTGTTGGAACGCAGGATGGGACAGTTTTTAGGTCAGTAACGATAAACATTTCATACTTATATTGACAAATGTGATGTTTGAGACAGAAGGACACTTACTACGTATGTCTAGCTCATACTTGCCAACCTTGAGACCTCCGATTTCGGGAGGTGGGGGGGTGG
>NC_084573.2:31022500-31080000 GCF_033978685.3 Nerophis lumbriciformis
ATATACATATATATATACATATATACATATATATACATATATATATATATATACGTATATATATATATATATATATATATATATATACATATATATATATATATATATACACATATATATATATATATACATATGCATATATATATATATACACATATAAATATATACATACATATATATATATATATACATATATATATATATATATATATATATATATATATATATATATATATACATATATATATATATATACATATATATATATATATATATATATATATATATATATATATATATATATATATATATATATATATATATATATATATATATATACATACATACATACATATGTATGTATATATATATATATATATATATATATATATATATATATATATATGTATATATATATATAAAATCCTTTTTACCCAATGTGGCTCCCGAGTTTGGGGGACCCCCTGCCTTAAAATAATCATACTTTATTATATTTATTCTTTTTTTTATTTTAAAAAAAGACAATATTTAGACAGTCATTTCCAGATGCCTATAAATATATATTATTTTGTTTTATAACTTTATTTATTTAAAAAAAACAAAAAACTAAAGAAAACAATTCCGTCGTCCCTCGTGTTTCAAATTTATCATGGTTTCATTTTTTGTTTTTATGCAAATTTTACATATTTGGTGCGTTATCGAGGCCACTATAGTAAAGAAAAAGAGTTGGTTCTTTATTCGAATCCCTGAGAACGAATCCCTTCCCACAGGGCATTTCCTGTGGGAAGGGATTCGTTCTTAGGGATTCGAATAAAGAACCAACTCTTTTTCTTTACTATAGTGGCCTCGATAACGGGAACCGTTATATATATAACCAAATGTTATACACATTTGATTGTAGACTCTTACTGACACCTTGTGGCGATATGAAAATACTACGCGTCATTAGTTTGGGCACTTCTGGGTTGGCGACGTCAGTTCAGTTCATGAGACAATTGAGAAGTAGACAAGTTGTGTTGGCTCTTACAGGCCTTGGAAAAGATAAGTCTGTAAGTAAACTGTTTAACTTCTTTATGTAACTCAATATTAAGGTGGAAAGTGGTTAAATTTGATAGTTAAGATGTTTATTGAAAAACGATTTTTGTGCACTGTTTCAATGCATGTTTTGAGAACTGAAAATGGCTGCCAGGGGTAGCATGGGGGTGTATATTGTAGCGTCCTGGAAGAGTTAGTGCTGCAAGGGGTTCTGGGTATTTGTTCTGTTGTGTTTATGTTGTGTTACGGTGCGGATGTTCTCCCGAAATGTGTTTGTCATTCTTGTTTGGTGTGGGTTCACAGTGTGGCGCATATTTGTAACAGTGTTAAAGTTATTTATACGGCCACCCTCAATGTGACCTGTATGGCTGTTGACCAAGTATGCTTTGCATTCACTTGTGTGTGTGAAAAGCCGTAGATATTATGTGACTGGGCAGGCACGCAAAGGCAGTGCCTTTAAGGTTTATTGGCGCTCTGTACTTCTCCCTACGTCCGTGTACACAGCGGCGTTTTAAAAATTCATAAATTTTACTTTTTGAAACCGATACCGATAATTATGAAACCGATACCGATAATTTCCAATATTACATTTTAAAGCATTTATCGGCCGATAATATCGGCAGTCCGATATTATCGGACATCCCTAATTGTGTGCTTAGCTGTTGCGGAGCTGCTCGCTCCGAGCAGGCTATAGCTGGGCGTGTTTACCTTTTTTCCCCCCCAAAATGCTCGACTAAAATAGAATAAATGATGTGCTTGTTGGAGGACATTTCGATGTTAACTGGCTGATGTTGGAGGATTCAGGGAACTTCTTTGTGGTAGCAGCACACAAGTCAGCCTAATGAGTACCACAAGAAAACATATTCATGTAAATTCCGGACTATAAGACGCTACTTTCTTTCCTACACTTTGAACCCTGTGGCTTATAAAACGGTGCGGCTAATTTTTCTTGGCTGACGGCCATGATGCAAGTAGTAAAAAAAAGAAAATACAATAATTATTGGGCGCTTATTATTGTCACTGCAGGAGCTGGGTGCTCTTCTGCTTAAAGCTGTGATAAGTTCCGTTTCCTCTTCTAGCTGTCCATAGCGTTTCTACTTGTATGGATTCTTCATTCATCACTCCAAGCAACGTTTGTAAGTTTGACAATATAACTAAAACCATTCTTACTTACTAAGCCGCCCCATGCATAGTGATGTCTGTAGGAGTGTTTTCATGCATATTTGTGCGTGCTATCGTAATGCATTGAAGCTAGCGTCGTTAGCATGAGCTAATATGCTTACATGTTTAAAAGTGTCTGTGTTCGTATTATTAACTTACAATGGCATTCACTTTGCATTTTCAGTTTCACAAATTCCTCAGTAAATTCACCAAAACGTCACCGTGGAGTTATTGAGTCTGTTTAGCTGATTGGAGAGCTAGCTTCCGCAGCTAGTGGGTCCATGACGATGACTTCTGTTTTGTTTGATCAGCCGTTTTACTGCCGTGTTACAGACACCGTTTGGAAACAATTAAGGTATGTAAATAAACATTTACAAAATATCAATTTGTAAATGCTTGATTTCACATCATTTATAATGTGATGCGGCTGATATATGGAAAATTATATATTTTTCTAGAGATGTCCGATAATATCGGCAGTCCGATAAATGCTTTGAAATGTAATATCGGAAATTATCGGTATCGGTTTCAAAAAGTAAAATTAATGACTTTTTAAAACGCCGCTGTAATGAGTGGTACACGGACGTAGGGAGACCTTAAAGGCACTGCCTTTGCGTGTCGGCCCAATCACATAATATCTGCGGCTTTTCACACACACAAGTGAATGCAAGGCGTACTTGATCAACAGCCATACAGGTCACACTGAGGGTGGCCGTATAAACAACTTTAACACTGTTACAAATATGCGTCACACAGTGAACCCACACCAAACAAGAATGACAAACACATTTCGGGCGTACATCCGCACCGTAACACAACATAAACACAACAGAACAAATACCCAGAACCCCTTGCAGCACTAACTCTTCCGGGGACGCTACAATATACACCCCCCGCTACACCCTACTCCCCCACCTCATGCTCTCTCAGGGAGAGCATGTCCCAAATTCCAAGCTGCTGTTTTGAGGCACGTTAAAGAAAATAATGCACTTTGTGACTTCAATAATAAATATGGCAGTGCCATGTTGGCCTTTTTTTTTTCCATAACTTGAGTTGATTTATTTTGGAAAACCTTGTTACATTGTTTAATGCATCCAGCGGGGCATCACAACAAAATTAGGCATAATAATGTGTTAATTCCACGACTGTATATATCGGTATCGGTTGATATCGGAATTGGTAATTAAGAATTGGACAATATCTGCAAAAAAGCCATTATCGGACATCTCTATATTTTTCCTAAAATGTAGTGGATTTGCTCTATAGTCCGTAAAATACGGTACTTGACACTTCAATTAAGTAGTGAATTTAAAAGTACACGGGTTTGTGGTACAAGTATGCATCAAGAATGGTTAAAATTTACAGGTATCAGTATTGATCGATTCAATGCATTGTTGACTGAAACTACTGATCCTCACACGGTTAAAAAATTAGTACACAGAAGAGATCATTCAAGTCTACTGTTTTCCTACTTCAGGTCATCTCCTTCCGCAGCTAGTGGGTCCTTGACAGTGACCTCTGTTTTGTTTGACCAGCCATTTTACTGCCGTGTTACAGGCACCGTTAGGAAATTCAATAAGAAGGTTTCTAGTTGGCGCCATTGTGAGAGTAAAAATAAATAAATAAAAGCGCTTCACTCAAAGTTAGTGATCGGGCGGACGAGGAACAGCCATTCTAATTACATTAAAACAACCCTGGTCTCCACAAAACAATTGAGCTAAGTAATGAGAACAAACAGGCCGATGACTAATGTCCAATCTCTCATCCAAATGCTAAAAAAAAGAAGGAAACTATTGTCTTGGGGCCATCAGGTTCTGGAAGAGGAAACTTCCTGCAAACGGGACCAGAGTTCACCTTGCAGCCGCCCGACACCCTCAACCACACAGCCGGGATGATGGAACGGCTTTGGAACAAATCCCCCACTGTCCTCGAGTCACCCACAAAGGCTTGGACTTCCAAACCCCTTTTTAAATCTGAGTTGAGAGCTGAAGATCTTGGTTTACCAACACCCCGGATCTAACGTGACACGTGGTCTAGACAAGATTTCAAGCTGTCAGCACCGCTGAACACGGCATGGACTCTTTAAAAAAAAGACCATGGCAGCCGTGTGGACTCATGACTTCAGAGCCTCTCTTACGGAACTCAGAGACTAACCTAATACTTACTCAAGTATGGTTGGTTTGTTTATTCTTTGTAAGAATTACAAGATCAAGATGCTTTATTATTGTCCATTCTTTAACATGTACAAGACACATAAGAACTGAAATTACATTTTCGGCACAGTCCCACTAAGAGCAGACATACGTTACAAGGGGGACAAGACGGGACCGCCGACGGATCAGCCACTTACGGTGCTCCTTAAAAAAGGTGGGAAAAAGGTGACATTGGGAAAGGGGGTAGAGTAAAAAAAGTATCAGTCTAAGGCTGGAAAAAACCTCACATAGCATGGCACACATAAACATGATACATGTAATCACAACAACTCGCAACAGAGGGGATTTGGGGCCCTGGAGGCCGGCTGCCGCTATAAAGCGCTACTCAGTCGTCCACAACCCCGAAGAGGAATTAAGCAGTGGTGAAGGCGTTGATTGGGGGAGGGGCGGGTGCGTGCATGTATGCCCAATTAACTTGGGTGAGATGTTGAAATGTTTTTGTGGACTGGGGCCGATCTCAAAGTTCGACACCAGGTGTTATTGAAAAAAAGGAAGGTCAAAAGCGTCCATCGTTGAGGAGTTTTTCCAGAACAGCCTGATCCTGATAGCATCAAGGCAATTCGAGGGAGTCAAATCGTAGATTAAGATGTTGTTTTCTTCGAGCAGTCAAAACAATGACATTCCTGCTCTATGTCTGTGCTGGCTCTCTCAAGTTCAATTTAATTCTTCCTTCTCAGGAAGCTTCTCTATGATGAGATCCATTTTGCGATTCAAATCAGTCTGTGTTCCCACAGCCCGACCCAATCCTTCCATTGGGATGAACAGCCGTTGGGCCCCTTGAGTGGCTGCCATCGTCTTCCGAATTTGACGATACACCAGAGCAATGCCCAGCCCAATCAGCAGGTGCCCCGCGATCACGGTTCCAAATAGGTAGATGTCTTCCATGTCCTCGATGGAAAGGACTGAGAGGCACATGATTCTCCATTTATCCCAGGAGTCTCTCACGTACCCCGCAGCAATGGTTCCATCAGGGCAGCCAGGCTCCCCCGAACCTCTTTTCCTTGTCAATTGCGTCGAGAGTCCAGCTGACCATATCCATATTTGACGTTTAGATTTGAGGATAGCGCAAAGAAAGAGGCTTCAAAAAAGTTCAGACAGGACAAGGACACGAAGAAAGCAAGCAGGGAAGGAGGGAGCGGAGAAAAATGCGACCGCCCTAACCAAGATGCAAGACAGAAAAAAACAGAGAGAGAATTCCAGTGAGTTTAGAGAGCATCAATCAATCAATCAATCAAAGTTTATTTATATACCCCTATATAGCCTGTCTCAAAGGGCTGCACAAGTCGCAACGACATCCTCGGCTCAGATCCCACATCAGGGCAAGGAAAAACTCAACCCAATGGGCCCCATCCCCGGGCGACCGTTGCAATGGACGTCGAGTGGATCTAGTTAATAGTGTGAGAGTCCAGTCCATAGTCGGGCCAGCCGGAGATGTTACAGTCCACTTGCACGGACTAAGTAGTCTAGTATAGTATTAGTCACAGCATGTTTGTGGCGCTAAGGAGAGCTGTCTTCAATTAGTCGAAGACTGGACAATTTAATTCGAAGGAGAAACATTCGACTTTAAAATCAAGGGAGGAAGGCGAGTTGAGATCCGCCACCACAAGCCCAGGGAGTGTGCATCACCACAGGGCTCAAAAAAGCACCAGAAGCGTGCGAGTCAACCTTTAAGTGCGAAGAAAACACAGCTTAGAGACACTCTTCTGTGGTTTGGCAACACTTTGAACACCACACCAGCAAGGCAAAGTCGGGCCATCCCAAACCCGCAGGTACTCGTCAGGAATTGGACACCACCTCGCCCTTGGGCTGTAGGTCTCGTCTGGCAAAGTTAATGATTCTTTCTTAGGTTCACATACAGAAACTTTGCTGCAACTTCCTTTATTTAGTCAAGTTTGATGTCTTCTTTGCTTTGCGCTAGAGCCAAGGACCTCACCAAACTGTCCAATTTATTTGTTTATCGGAGCGGTTTAGCCTTTTTCGAGGTAGAAAAAGTCGCAAATCTCCTCAATAAAAGACTTATTTTATTAAAATTATCATATTTTCCGGACAACAGAGCGCACAATATATAAGCCCCACCCACTAAATTGTAGAAGAAAACAAATATTTTTCCATATACTGTGGTACACCAGCTCCATCTAGTGGTACAACAAAGAATCAATGAAATATTCAAACAAAGTGTTACTCTTCAAACTGTGTGTAGTGTTACAAATATATTAAATATACTGTATTTTACGGACTATAGAGTGAACCGGTATACAAGCCACACCAACTAATTGTTTTTTTTCTTCCATATATTAGCTGCACTGGACTATAAGCTGCTGATATATACGTTGTGAAATGAGTTGTTAGATTTTGTAAATATTTATTTACATAGCCTAATTGTTTCCAAACGGTGTCTGTAACACAGCAGTAAAACGGCTTATCAAACAAAACAGAAGTCACCGTCATGGACCCACTAGCTGTGGAAGCTAGCTTTCCAATCAGCTAAACAGACTCAATAACTCCATGGTGACGTTTTGGCGAATTTACTGAGGATTTTGTGGAACTTAAACAATACAAAAAAAATGCCATTGTAAGTTAACAATACTAACATAGACATTGGTAAACGTGTTAGCATAAAAGCTAATGCTAACGACGCTAGCTTGATTACATTATGAGAGCACGTACAGATATGCATGAAAACACTCCTACAGACATCAAACATGGGACGGTTTAGTAAGTAAGAATTGTTTAAATAATATTGTAAAACTTACAAACGTTGCTTGGGGTGATGAATGAAGAACCCATACGAGTATATACGCTATGGACGGCTAGAAGACGGAACGACACTTTTACTTCTGGTTAAAAGCTCAGTCTAAACCAGGGGTCCTCAAACTTTTTGACTCGCCGAGCTGTACACACACACACACACACATATATATATACATATATGTATATATATATATATATATATATATATATATATATATATACACATACTGTATATGTTAGGTCAGAATAAAACACAAGAGGCTATACCATCTCTACAAGCCTGTTTCGCAGGTTTCCCTTTTATTTTAAATTCAATTTTATTAAATTCAATAAAATCCTCTGACGAGCAGGGAAACCTGCGAAACAGGCTTGTAGAGATGGTATAGCCACACATATGTATGTGTGTGCATATATATATATATATATATATACACACATATACTGTATATATACATATACATACATATGCACATGCACACACACATATATATATATGTATGTATGTATGTATGTATGTGTATATATATATATATATATATATATATATATGTATGTGCATGTGCATATGTATGTATATGTATATATATACAGTATATGTGTATATATACATGTGTATATATATATATATATATATATGTGTGTATATATATATATATATATGTATGTGTATATATATGTGTATATATATGTATGTATATATATATATATATATATATATATATATATATATATATATATATGTTTATATACAGGTAAAAGCCAGTAAATTAGAATATTTTGAAAAACTTGATTTATTTCAGTAATTGCATTCAAAAGGTGTAACTTGTACATTATATTTATTCATTGCACACAGACTGATGCATTCAAATGTTTATTTCATTTAATTTTGATGATTTGAAGTGGCAACAAATGAAAATCCAAAATTCCGTGTGTCACAAAATTAGAATATTACTTAAGGCTAATACAAAAAAGGGATTTTTAGAAATGTTGGCCAACTGAAAAGTATGAAAATGAAAAATATGAGCATGTCCAATACTCAATACTTGGTTGGAGCTCCTTTTGCCTCAATTACTGCGTTAATGCGGCGTGGCATGGAGTCGATGAGTTTCTGGCACTGCTCAGGTGTTATGAGAGCCCAGGTTGCTCTGATAGTGGCCTTCAACTCTTCTGCGTTTTTGGGTCTGGCATTCTGCATCTTCCTTTTCACAATACCCCACAGATTTTCTATGGGGCTAAGGTCAGGGGAGTTGGCGGGCCAATTTAGAACAGAAATACCATGGTCCGTAAACCAGGCACGGGTAGATTTTGCGCTGTGTGCAGGCGCCAAGTCCTGTTGGAACTTGAAATCTCCATCTCCATAGAGCAGGTCAGCAGCAGGAAGCATGAAGTGCTCTAAAACTTGCTGGTAGACGGCTGCGTTGACCCTGGATCTCAGGAAACAGAGTGGACCGACACCAGCAGATGACATGGCACCCCAAACCATCACCCAACCATGCAAATTTTGCATTTCCTTTGGAAATCGAGGTCCCAGAGTCTGGAGGAAGACGGGAGAGGCACAGGATCCACGTTGCCTGAAGTCTAGTGTAAAGTTTCCACCATCAGTGATGGTTTGGGGTGCCATGTCATCTGCTGGTGTCGGTCCACTCTGTTTCCTGAGATCCAGGGTCAACGCAGCCGTCTACCAGCAAGTTTTAGAGCACTTCATGCTTCCTGCTGCTGACCTGCTCTATGGAGATGGAGATTTCAAGTTCCAACAGGACTTGGCGCCTGCACAAACAACACTCCTATTCAGCTTGTTTTTTTAAACAATTTGCATTATGGCCGTCAGCAGGAAAAAAAAAAAGCCGCAGGGTTCAAAGCGTAGGAAAAAATTAGCAGCTTATAGTCCGGAATTTACATACTGTACATGTGACATGACTGACACCTAGTGACCTGTATACAGTAGTACAAATCAACACAATCAGTTTATCTCCCTTATTAAAAAAAACTAACGTCGTAGATTGTACTGATCGTCCACTATGGGCCAAATAAAATGAATCAGATCGGACTATGAAAGTCCTTCGTCAAAGACCGCCCTAGTGCTTAGCATCATTATTTAGTGGAAATGGAGATGCAAGCAATAGACATCAGACGTTGCGTGAGACTCTTAAAGAAATCCTCAAACTTTGTGTTTGTAAATTGAAAAAAAAAAAATAGACCTCCTCAACATGGAGAGCGGTGAGCTCGGATCAATGACGTCTGAATGGAGACGAATCTCTCAGAGGAAACAAACAATTCTGCACGGAAGAACAACCATTTAAATTTCCAAAGCAACGAACCCCGGCCAATTTCACCATCACTAAAAAACGTTCTTCTTGCCGATAAGAGAGATATACTGTATCTTCCGAAAGACAAGCAGGCAGCAGAGCAAATGTTCCATGACTCAATGCTGGCGGCTCACCACAACACGCACTTGAAAACAGCTGTCATCTTCTTCTGCTTTAGTTCACGTTTCAGAAACTACCGGCTGTCTGCTGCCCAGGTCTGTTGCAGAGCGCTACAGAACCTGAGCCCCCACATCAATAACAGCCCTCTTACCTGCATCTGCCAGGTTATTGTTTTTATTGGCTTTATGGCTTGTTCTTTTTGGTTTGTTGCTTGTTTGTGCGCCACTTGAGTTTCTGACACATCGAGCGCGATTTATCAGCTGTGGTTCTTACAATAATGTCTTGTGAAGTACAACTAAAGAATGGCCCATAAAGCTCTGATCAAGGGCCCCTTGAAATGGCAAACAACTGTATCACGATTTAAGTGTTTTATATCAGTTGGTATCGATAATTATTGCTATTTTTTTATGACCTATTAAAAGCAAGGACCAGGAGAAAAATATATTCAAGTAGCAGTAGAGTGGAAAAACAAGTTGTCTCTATATTGAAGTTATTAATATGTATATCTGATTTATGACACCAAAAGACTTCCAAAGTAAATAGATGTGATCATCAATCTCACAGAGACATTTTGAGAGCTACAAACCCCGTTTCCATATGAGTTGGGAAATTGTGTTAGATGTAAATATAAACGGAATACAATGATTTGCAAATCCTTTTCAACCCATATTCAGTTGAATATGCTACAAAGACAACATATTTGATGTTCAAACTCATAAACTTTTCTTTTTTTTTTGCAAATAATCATTAACTTTAGAATTTGATGTCAGCAACACGTGACAAAGAAGTTGGGAAAGGTGGCAATAAATACTGAGAAAGTCATCAAACACTTATTTGGAACATCCCACAGGTGAACAGGCAAATTGGGAACAGGTGGGTGCCATGATTGGGTATAAAAGCAGCTTCCATAAAATGCTCAGTCATTCACAAACAAGGATGGGGCGAGGGTCACCACTTTGTCAGCAAATGCGTGAGCAAATTGTTGAACAGTTTAAGAAAAACCTTTCTCAACCAGCTATTGCAAGGAATTTAGGGATTTCACCATCTACGGTCCGTAATATCATCAAAGGGTTCAGAGAATCTGGAGAAATCACTGCACGTAAGCAGCTAAGCCCGTGACCTTCGATCCCTCAGGCTGTACTGCATCAACAAGCGACATCAGTGTGTAAAGGATATCACCACATGGGCTCAGGAACACTTCAGAAACCCACTGTCAGTAACTACAGTAGGTCGCTACATCTGTAAGTGCAAGTTAAAACTCTCCTATGCAAGGCGAAAAACCGTTTATCAACAACACCCAGAAACGCCGTCGGCTTCGCTGGGCCTGAGCTCATCTAAGATGGACTGATACAAAGTGGAAAAGTGTTCTGTGGTTTGACGAGTCCACATTTTAAATTGTTTTTGGAAACTGTGGACGTCGTGTCCTCCGAACCAAAGAGGAAAAGAACCATCCGGATTGTTATAGGTGCAAAGTTGAAAAGCCAGCATCTGTGATGGTATGGGGGTGTATTAGTGCCCAAGACATGGGTAACTTACACATCTGTGAAGGCGCCATTAATGCTGAAAGGTACATACAGGTTTTGGAGCAACATATGTTGCCATCCATGCAACGTTACCATGGACGCCCCTGCTTATTTCAGCAAGACAATGCCAAGCCACGTGCTACATCAACGTGGCTTCATAGTAAAAGAGTGCGGGCACTAGACTGGCCTGCCTGTAATCCAGACCTGTCTCCCATTGAAAATGTGTGGCGCATTATGAAGCCTAAAATACCACAACGGAGACCCCCGGACTGTTGAACAACTTAAGCTGTACATCAAGCAAGAATGGGAAAGAATTCCACCTGAGAAGCTTCAAAAATGTGTCTCCTCAGTTCCCAAACGTTTACTGAGTGTTGTTAAAAGGAAAGGCCATGTAACACAGTGGTGAACATGCCCTTTCCCAAGCCATGAAATTCTAAGTTAATTATTATTGGCAAAAAAAAAAAAAAATGTATGAGTTTGAACATCAAATATGTTGTCTTTGTAGTGCATTCAACTGAATATGGGTTGAAAAGGATTTGCAAATCATTGTATTCCGTTTATATTTACATCTAACACAATTTCCCAACTCATATGGAAACGGGGTTTGTACATTGTTAACTCTACACCAAACAGTTAGAGTGGCATACACATCCCCCGCACTCATCAAAAGGTCCAAAATATTGAACTGATTCTGGTGTCGTCTCCTTCCCCCGCCGTACGTAACAAAGCGGTAGAAAATGGATGGATGGATGGAGTTCAAAACTAAAAGATCTGACCGTTTCCATCCCTAGAAACTCTACCTTTCCTTCGAGCTTCTTTCATCATTCATCAAGCTGGATAGGAAAATTACTTTTGCAAAAGGTAAAACTGCCCTGTCTCACCACGGTCTAAACCCAGCTCACATTACATCGTGAGACAGGGTCGTTTTACCCGACTGATGATGTGTTGTTGCAATAGTAATTAAAGGCGAAGCGGCAGGTGGAGGTCTGTGAGAGCTGCATTTCTAATTTCCTCCATTCTTTGGCAGTGCATTTATGATCCGTTTTACGGGGAGAAATTGAATCCAGCGCTCGTTAAAACACACCCAAGTCCAGCCCCAAAATGTGCCCACAACATTTATTTGGGTGTGAATCATGTTGCAAAGATGGCACATGCGGTGCATATGTGTGACGTACGCCCACAGTAATCTCATTGAGTCCAGTTAGCGTGGCTCTGCCCCTCACATCTCCTGCTCGGCTCTCCATAACCTTATAAGTAAGTCCCTGCACAGTCTCTTTTCTAATCTTGATCACTCGCCGCGCGCTCGGTGCATTAGGTTTCCCCGGGTCGACGCCGCTCCCTCCCTCCAGAAGCTCCCCTACCTTCAGCTCCAGCCAGGCTTTGGGTCGCCATAGCAACGGCTCCCCCTTCCACATGCCACAGAGCGGTAGATCATGCATCGGCGGAGAACGTGATCGAAGAGCGGAGGAGTGAGCGCGAGGGAGGGTGAAAAAAGGGGGGGGGGCTGGTTAGGAAATACCAGACTCTGTTTGACCCGGACTCTCCGAGCTCAGCGGCGCACTTCTGACCACCAGCCGTTTGTCCTTCACGGAGAGCTCTTTTCCAAGTTGAATGAACAAATCTCTGAACTCATTCTCGTTTCATTCTTTCGCATCGATGCGACTGTCTTCCGATGACTCATACCTTTTCAAATCAGGACGACCGATACGACTGAACTCAGTGGAGAGCAGACCTTTGCTAAAGTTGAGGGATCATGTTGCTATTCCACTTCCCTCCTGTGAGTGGCAGTAGCGTGCAACTATGCTGCTGACTAGACTAGTAATTGTTATGCACAAGTTTTCTGGTGGGTCACAAACTCATGTGACCTCCATGCAAGAGAGGGAAAGACGTGTTTTTCAGACGGGTAGGGGCATTCTATATATACATATATATATATATTTTTTTACTAGAAGTGTCCCATAGTACTTCAAAAAGGAACATCTTTCCCTTAGGGTGCCACAGGCCTACAAATAGTCCCTAAGTCCCAAAGTAGTCTTAATAGGATAGTCTTTCCCCTAATAGTCCCATAGTACTCCAAAAAGTAACATCTTCCCCTTAGGGTGCCACAGGCCTCCAAATAGTCCCTAAGTCCCAAAAGGATAGTCTTTCCCCTAAAAGTCCCATAATACCCCAAAAATGAACATCATCCCCTTTGGGTGCCACAGGCCTACAAATAGTCCCTAGGTCCCAAAGTAGTCCTAAAAGGATAGTCTTTCCCCTAATAGTCCCACAGTATTCCAAAAAGGAACATCTTCCCCTTAGGGTGCCACAGGCCTCCAAATAGTCCATAGGTCCCAGAGTAGTCCTAAAAGGATAGTCTTTCCCATAATAGTCCCATAGTACTCCAAAAAGGAACATATTCCCCTTAGGGTGCCACAGGCCTACAAATAGTCCCTAAGTCCCAAAGTAGTCCTAAAAGGATAGTCTTTCCCCTAATAGTCCCATAGTACTCCAAAAAGTAACATCTTCCCCTTAGGGTGCCACAGGCCTCCAAATAGTCCCTAAGTCCCAAAAGGATAGTCTTTCCCCTAAAAGTCCCATAATACCCCAAAAATGAACATCATCCCCTTTGGGTGCCACAGGCCTACAAATAGTCCCTAGGTCCCAAGGTAGTCCTAAAAGGATAGTCTTTCCCCTAATAGTCCCATAGTATTCCAAAAAGGAACAACTTTCCCTTAGGGTGCCACAGGCCTCCAAATAGTCCCTAAGTCCCAAAAGGATAGTCTTTCCCCTAAAAGTCCCATAATACCCCAAAAAGGAACATCATCCCCTTTGGGTGCCACAGGTCTACAAATAGTCCCTAGGTACCAAGGTAGTCCTAAAAGGATAGTATTTCCCCTAATAGTCCCATAGTATTCCAAAAAGGAACATCTTCCCCTTAGGGTGCCACAGGCCTCCAAATAGTCCCTAGGTCCCAGAGTAGTCCTAAAAGGATAGTCTTTCCCCTAATAGTCCCATAGTATTCCAAAAAGGAACATCTTCCCCTTAGGGTGCCACAGGCCTCCAAATAGTCCCTAGGTCCCAGAGTAGTCCTAAAAGGATAGTCTTTCCCATAATAGTCCCATAGTACTCCAAAAAGGAACATCTTCCCCTTAGGGTGCCACAGGCCTCCAAATAGTCCCTAGGTCCCAAAGTAGTCCCAAAAGGATAGTCTTTCCCCTAATAGTCCCATAGTACTCCAAAAAGGAACATCTTCCCCTTAGGGTGCCACATGGCTCCAAATAGTCCCTAGGTCCCAAAGTAGTCCCAAAAGGATAGTCTTTCCCCTAATATTTCCATAGTACTCCAAAAATGAACATCTTCCCCTTTGGGTGCCACAGGCCTACAAATAGTCCCTAAGTCCCAAAGTAGTCCCAAAAGGATAGTCTTTCCCCTAAAAGTCCCATAATACCCCAAAAATTAACATCTACCCCTTTGGGTGCCACAGGTCTACAAATAGTCCCTAGGTCCCAAAGTAGTCCTAAAAGGATAGTCTTTCCCCTAATAGTCCCATAGTACTCCAAAAAGGAACATCTTCCCCTTAGGGTGCCACATGCCTCCAAATAGTCCCTAAGTCCCAAAGTAGTCCTAAAAGGATAGTCTTTCCCATAATAGTCCCATAGTACTCCAAAAAGGAACATCTTTCCCTTAGGGTGCCACAGGCCTACAAATAGTCCCTAAGTCCCAAAGTAGTCTTAAAAGGATAGTCTTTCCCCTAATAGTCCCATAGTACTCCAAAAAGTAACATCTTCCCCTTAGGGTGCCACAGGCCTCCAAATAGTCCCTAAGTCCCAAAAGGATAGTCTTTCCACTAAAAGTCCCATAATACCCCAAAAATGAACATCATCCCCTTTGGGTGCCACAGGCCTACAAATAGTCCCTAGGTCCCAAAGTAGTCCTAAAAGGATAGTCTTTCCCCTAATAGTCCCACAGTATTCCAAAAAGGAACATCTTCCCCTTAGGGTGCCACAGGCCTCCAAATAGTCCATAGGTCCCAGAGTAGTCCTAAAAGGATAGTCTTTCCCATAATAGTCCCATAGTACTCCAAAAAGGAACATATTCCCCTTAGGGTGCCACAGGCCTACAAATAGTCCCTAAGTCCCAAAGTAGTCCTAAAAGGATAGTCTTTCCCCTAATAGTCCCATAGTACTCCAAAAAGTAACATCTTCCCCTTAGGGTGCCACAGGCCTCCAAATAGTCCCTAAGTCCCAAAAGGATAGTCTTTCCCCTAAAAGTCCCATAATACCCCAAAAATGAACATCATCCCCTTTGGGTGCCACAGGCCTACAAATAGTCCCTAGGTCCCAAGGTAGTCCTAAAAGGATAGTCTTTCCCCTAATAGTCCCATAGTATTCCAAAAAGGAACAACTTTCCCTTAGGGTGCCACAGGCCTCCAAATAGTCCCTAAGTCCCAAAAGGATAGTCTTTCCCCTAAAAGTCCCATAATACCCCAAAAAGGAACATCATCCCCTTTGGGTGCCACAGGTCTACAAATAGTCCCTAGGTACCAAGGTAGTCCTAAAAGGATAGTATTTCCCCTAATAGTCCCATAGTATTCCAAAAAGGAACATCTTCCCCTTAGGGTGCCACAGGCCTCCAAATAGTCCCTAGGTCCCAGAGTAGTCCTAAAAGGATAGTCTTTCCCCTAATAGTCCCATAGTATTCCAAAAAGGAACATCTTCCCCTTAGGGTGCCACAGGCCTCCAAATAGTCCCTAGGTCCCAGAGTAGTCCTAAAAGGATAGTCTTTCCCATAATAGTCCCATAGTACTCCAAAAAGGAACATCTTCCCCTTAGGGTGCCACAGGCCTCCAAATAGTCCCTAGGTCCCAAAGTAGTCCCAAAAGGATAGTCTTTCCCCTAATAGTCCCATAGTACTCCAAAAAGGAACATCTTCCCCTTAGGGTGCCACATGGCTCCAAATAGTCCCTAGGTCCCAAAGTAGTCCCAAAAGGATAGTCTTTCCCCTAATATTTCCATAGTACTCCAAAAATGAACATCTTCCCCTTTGGGTGCCACAGGCCTACAAATAGTCCCTAAGTCCCAAAGTAGTCCCAAAAGGATAGTCTTTCCCCTAAAAGTCCCATAATACCCCAAAAATTAACATCTACCCCTTTGGGTGCCACAGGTCTACAAATAGTCCCTAGGTCCCAAAGTAGTCCTAAAAGGATAGTCTTTCCCCTAATAGTCCCATAGTACTCCAAAAAGGAACATCTTCCCCTTAGGGTGCCACATGCCTCCAAATAGTCCCTAAGTCCCAAAGTAGTCCTAAAAGGATAGTCTTTCCCATAATAGTCCCATAGTACTCCAAAAAGGAACATCTTTCCCTTAGGGTGCCACAGGCCTACAAATAGTCCCTAAGTCCCAAAGTAGTCTTAAAAGGATAGTCTTTCCCCTAATAGTCCCATAGTACTCCAAAAAGTAACATCTTCCCCTTAGGGTGCCACAGGCCTCCAAATAGTCCCTAAGTCCCAAAAGGATAGTCTTTCCACTAAAAGTCCCATAATACCCCAAAAATGAACATCATCCCCTTTGGGTGCCACAGGCCTACAAATAGTCCCTAGGTCCCAAGGTAGTCCTAAAAGGATAGTCTTTCCCCTAATAGTCCCACAGTATTCCAAAAAGGAACATCTTCCCCTTAGGGTGCCACAGGCCTCCAAATAGTCCCTAGGTCCCAGAGTAGTCCTAAAAGGATAGTCTTTCCCATAATAGTCCCATAGTACTCCAAAAAGGAACATATTCCCCTTAGGGTGCCACAGGCCTACAAATAGTCCCTAAGTCCCAAAGTAGTCCTAAAAGGATAGTCTTTCCCCTAATAGTCCCATAGTACTCCAAAAAGTAACATCTTCCCCTTAGGGTGCCACAGGCCTCCAAATAGTCCCTAAGTCCCAAAAGGATAGTCTTTCCCCTAAAAGTCCCATAATACCCCAAAAATGAACATCATCCCCTTTGGGTGCCACAGGCCTACAAATAGTCCCTAGGTCCCAAGGTAGTCCTAAAAGGATAGTCTTTCCCCTAATAGTCCCATAGTATTCCAAAAATGAACATCTTCCCCTTAGGGTGCCACAGGCCTCCAAATAGTCCCTAGGTCCCAGAGTAGTCCTAAAAGGATAGTCTTTCCCATAATAGTCCCATAGTACTCCAAAAAGGAACATATTCCCCTTAGGGTGCCACAGGCCTCCAAATAGTCCCTAGGTCCCAAAGTAGTCCTAAAAGGATAGTATTTCCCCTAATAGTCCCATAATACCCCAAAAATTAACATCTACCCGTTTGGGTGCCACAGGCCTACAAATAGTCCCCGGGTTCCAAAGTAATAATAATAATAGATTTTATTTGTAAAAGCACTTTACATTGAACAAACAACCCCAAAGTGCTACAGTGCACTTAAAAACACAACAACGCTAGAACCACAAATAGCTGACTCCAACGAGTAAAATAAATAGTTAAATAAAATAAAAACTAGAACTAGCACACATATATCTAACAAAAGGCTTTTTTAAAAAGATGGGTTTTTAAGCCTTTTTTAAAAGCATCCACAGTCTGTGGTGCCCTCAGGTGGTCAGGGAGAACGTTCCACAGACTGGGAGCGGCGGAGCAGAAAGCCCGGTCTCCCATAGTTCGGAGCTTTGTCCTCGGAGGTTGGAGGAGGTTAGCCAGTCCGGAGCGGAGGTGTCGTGTGGAGGATTTGGGGGTGAGCAGTTCTTTGAGGTAGAAGGGGGAATTTCCATGGAGACACTGGTGAGTTAGTAGGGAGACTTGGTATTAAATGCTGAGTAGTCCCAAAAGGACCATCCTCTCTCTAAAGGGCCTAAAATACCTCCAAAAACTATCGTGGAGGGGCATTGTTTTATTTTTTATTTTTATTTTTACCGGAAGTGACTTATCGTCTTTTGAACGAAAAAGTCTATGGACTCAGGAATACAATAACAAACCTGAAGGTCTCAAAAGGGTTATCTTTCCCTAAAGGGGCCAAAAGATCCCAAAAAGTCCCTAGGTCTCAAAGTACCCCCCAAAGGACTGTCTTCCCCATAAATGTCTAAAAAGAACCCCCAAAAGGACCAACTTCCCCTGAAGGTGACAAAAGACCCAAAATCGTCTCACGGTCCCAAAGTGGCCCCAAAAGGACAGTCTTTCCCCTAAAAGCTCCAGAGTACCCCAAAAAGGAACATCTTCCCCTTAGGGTGCCACATACTTCCAAATAGTACCTAGGTCCCAAAGTAGTCCCAAAATGATAGTCTTTTTCCCCTAAAAGTCCCATAATACCCCAAAAAGGAACATCTTCCCCTTCGGATGCCACAGGCCTCCAAATAGTCCCTAGGTTCCAAAGTAGTCCCAAAAGGACCATCCTCTCTCTTAAGGGCCTAAAGTACCCCCATATAGGATCGTGTAGGGGAATTGTTTTTTGTTTTTTTTTTAACAAGAAGTGTCCTCAAAGGGTTTGGGGCCTATCTTCTTTTGAGTGAGAAAGTCCATGGACTCAGGAATAGACCAACAGACATGAAGGTCTCAAAGGACTATCTTTCCCTAAAGGGGCCAAAAGATCCCAAAAAGTCCCTAGGTCTCAAAGTACCCCCAAAAGGACTGTCTTCCCCATACATGTCTAAAAAGAACCCCCAATAGGACCAACTTCCCCTAAAGGTGAAAAAAGACCCCCACATAGTCCCTAGATCCCAAAGTAGCCCTAAAAGGATAGTCTTCCCCATAAATGTCCCATAGTACCCCAACAATTATTATCTTCCCTTAAAAGGTGACAAAAAACCCCAAATAGTTCCTGGGTCCCAAAGTAGCCCCAAAAGGACAGTCTTTCCCCTAAAAGGTCCCACAGTACCCCAAAAAGGAACATTTCCCCCCAAAACAACCATCCTCTCTAAAGGGTCTAAAGTACCCCCAAAAAGGATCGTATAGGGGCATTGTTTTATTTATATTTTTTACCAGAAGTGTCCTCAAAGGGTGAACAAGAAAGTCCATGGACACAGGAATAGTCTAACAGACCTGAAGGTCTCAAAGGACTATCTTTCCCTTAAGGGTCCAAAAGATCCCAAAAAGTCCCTAGGTCCGAAAGTACCCCCAAAGGACAGTCTTCCCCCTACATGTCCCATGGTACCCCAAAAAGGACCATCTTCCCCTAAAGGTGACAAAAGACCCCAAATAGTACCTAGGTCCCAAAGTAGTCCCAAATAGTCTTTCCCCTAAAAGTTCCATAGTACCACAAAAAAGGAACATCTTCCCCTTAGGGTGCCACATGCCTCCAAATAGTCCCAAGGTCCCAAAGTAGTCCCAAAAGGATAGTCTTTTCCCCCTAAAAGTCCCATAATACCCCAAAAAGGAACATCTTCCCCTTCGGATGCCACAGGCCTCCAAATAGTCCCTAGGTTCCAAAGTAGTCCCAAAAGGACCATCCTTTCTCTTAAGGGCCTAAAGTACCCCCAAAAAGGATCGTCCATGGACTCAGGAATAGACCAACAGACTTGAAGCTCTCAAAGGACTATCTTTCCCCTAAACGGGCCAAAAGATCCCAAAAAGTCGCTAGGTCCGAAAGTACCCCCCAAAGGACAGTCTTCCCCCTAAATGTCCCATGGTACCCCAAAAAGTGACAAAAGACCCCAAATAGTACCTAGGTCCCAAAGTAGTCCCAAATAGATAGTCTTTCCCCTAAAAGTTCCATAGTACCACAAAAAAGGAACATCTTCCTCTTAGGATACCACATGCCTCCAAATAGTCCCTCAGTCCCAAAGTGTCCCCAAAATGACCATATTCTACCTCAGGGGCCAAAAAACTACCAAAAAAGAATCCGGTAGGGGCATTGTTTATTTTTAGTTTTTAACAGAAGTGTCCTCAAAGGGTATGGCGCCTATCTTCTTTTGAGTGAGGTAGTCCATAGAGTCAGGAATAGACTAATAGACCTGAAGGTCTCAAAGTACCCCAAAAAGGACTATCTTCCCCTAAAGGGGCCATAAGACCTCCAAAAGTCCCTATGCCTTGAAGTACCCCCAAAAGGACCATCTTCCCCATAAATGTCCCAAAGAACCCCAACAAATCCCACTGGTGAACAGGCAAATTGGGAACGGGTGGGTGCCATGATTGGGTATAAAAGTAGATTCCATGAAATGCTCAGTCATTCACAAACAAGGATGGGGCGCGGGTCACCACTTTGTCAACAAATGCATGAGCAAATTGTTGAACAGTTTAAGAAAAACCTTTCTCAACCAGCTATTGCAAGGAATTTAGGAATTTAACCATCTACGGTCCGTAATATCGTCAAAGGGTTCAGAGAATCTGGAGAAATCACTGCACGTAAGCAGCTAAGCCCGTGACCTTCGATCCCTCAGGCTGTACTGCATCAACAAGCGACATCAGTGTGTAAAGGATATCACCACATGGGCTCAGGAACACTTCAGAAACCCACTGTCGGTAACTACAGTTGGTCGCTACATCTGTAAGTGCCAGTTAAAACTCTCCTATGCAAGGCGAAAACCGTTTATCAACAACACCCAGAAACTCCGTCGGCTTCGCTGGGCCTGAGCTCATCTAAGATGGACTGATACAAAGTGGAAAAGTGTTCTGTGGTCTGACGAGTCCACATTCTAAATTGTTTTTGGAAACTGTGGACGTCCTGTCCTCCGGACCAAAGAGGAAAAGAACCATCCGGATTGTTATAGGCGCAAAGTTGAAAAGCCAGCATGTGTGATGGTATGGGGGTGTATTAGTGCCCAAGACATGGGTAACTTACACATCTGTGAAGGCGCCATTAATGCTGAAAGGTACATACAGGTTTTGGAGCAACATATGTTGCCTTCCAAGCAACGTTACCATGGACGCCCCTGCTTATTTCAGCAAAACAATGCCAAGCCACGTGTTACATCAACGTGGCTTCATAGTAAAAGAGTGCGGGTACTAGACTGGCCTGCCTGCAGTCCAGACCTGTCTCCCATTGAAAATGTGTGGCGCATTATGAAGCCTAAAATGCCACAAAGGAGACTGTTGAACAACTTAAGCTGTACATCAAGCAAGAATGGGAAAGAATTCAACCTGAGAAGCTTCAAAAATGTGCTGTTAAAAGGAAAGGCCATGTAACACAATGGTGAACATGCTTTTTCCCAACTACTTTGGCACGTGTTGCAGCCATGAAATTCTAAGTTAATTATTATTTGCAACAAAAAAAAGAAAAGTTTATGAGTTTGAACATCAAATATGTTGTCTTTGTAGTGCATTCAATTGAATATGGGTTGAAAAAATGTGGGCTTTGTACCGAGGATGTCGTTGTGGCTTGTGCAGCCCTTTGAGACACTTGTGATTTAGGGCTATATAAATAAAGATTGATTGATTGATTGATTGAAAAGGATTTGCAAGTCATTGTATTCCGTTTATATTTACATCTAATTGTACATTTAAGAACTTGCACACAAAGCAACACCGGAGGTGACTATGACGTGCACATTTTCCGCGCATGCGTACTATGTCGCGTTGCGCCGGCTGACGGAGGGGCGGAGGGGGTCTTAAACGACCATTGTGTGTGTGTGTGTGGACAAGGATAACCCTGGATAACTTTATCCGGCTTAGTGTAGACACTCATACACGCGCAGACAAAACAGGCAGCGAGACGGCGGTCGCTTTCAAACGGTCTCTTTGTCAAGGTCTGCCGGCATCGACCTGTGAACCCAGGTTGACTGTGTGACTGAGCACGGCGCGCGTGGTTTGTGTGTACTTTTGACGGCCGCCTGCAGGGCCATGTGGAACTCATTTAACGGGAGGCGGTGAGAGTTGGGGGGCGGAGAGCTTTCCCTGGAAAAAAAAACCAGGCAGGCAGAGAAGCGAAGGAGATGACCTGAAGTAGGAAAACAGTAGACTTGAGTGTTTGTGTTGGAAAAACTGCAGCTTGCTTTTCTCCACACATTAAAAACTCTTCTGTGTACTCATTTTTTTAACCGTGTGAGGATCAGCCGTCCTAGTCAACAATGCATTGAGTCGATCAACACTGATACCTGTACTTTTCAACAATTCTTGTGTACTTTTAAATTCGCTACTTAATTCAGGGGTGTCAAACTCATTTTAGATGGGGGGGCCACATGGAGAAAAATCTACTCCCAAGTGGGCCGGACTGGTAAAATCACGGCACGATAACTTAAAAATAAAGACAACTTCAGATTGTCTTTGTTTAAAAATAGAACAAGCACATTCTGAAAATGTACAAATCATAATATATATACTTTTTTACACTTACACGTTTCGGTTAATATTATTCTATTATTATTTATTTATTTATACTTTCTGAATAAATTCTGTGATAGTGTTCATCAGTCAACTCATTGGTGTTGATTTTCAATCTATCAAGATAAAAAAAATAATATAAAAATCAAATTACAGGATGTTATTTATGTAGTTTGCTCATTTTCCCCGACTGATGTACTAACATTATGTGTTTTTTTTTTGGTGTTTTTTTACATATTCATAATATATATATTTTTTTACACTTACACGTTTCGGTTAATATTATTCTATTATTATTTATTATTTATTTATTTATACTTTCTGAATAAATTCTGTGATAGTGTTCATCAGTCAACTCATTGGTGTTAATTTTCAATCTATCAAGATAAAAAAAATAACATGCAAATCAAATTACAGGATGTTATTTATGTAGTTTGCTCATTTTCCCCGACTGATGTACTAACATTATGTGTTTTTTTTGTGTTTTGTTTTTACATATTCATAATATATATATTTTTTTACACTTACACGTTTCGGTTAATATTATTCTATTATTATTTATACTTTCTGAATAAATTCTGTGATAGTGTTCATCAGTCAACTCATGGGTGTTAATTTTCAATCTATCAAGATAAAAAAAATAATATAAAAATCCAATTACAGGATGTTATTTATGTAGTTTGCTCATTTTCCTCGACTGATGTACGGTACTAACATTATGTGTTTTTATTTTTATTTTTTTACATATGTAGCATCATCTACAACAGTGGTCCCCAACCTTTTTGTAACTTCGGACGCTTGAAAATTTGTCCCACGGACCGAGGGAGATTTTATAAAAAAAATTTTTTTTAAATTTTTGTTTGTTTTTGTTTTGTTTTTTTGTCATAAATAAATACAATCATGTGTGCTTACGGACTGTATCCCTGCAGACTGTATTGATCTATATTGATATATAATGTAGGAACCAAAAATATTAATAAGAGAAAGAATCAACCCTTTTGTGTGAATGAGTGTGAATGAGTGGGGGAGGGAGGTTTTTTGGGTTGGTGCACTAATTGTAAGTGTATCTTGTGTTTTTTATGTTGATTTAATAAAAATAATAAAATAAAAAAATTATATTTTTTATTTTATTTTATTTATTTTTTTAAATTCTTGTGCGGCCCAGTACCAATCGATCCACCGACCGGTACCACTGATCTACAAAGGTACAAAGAATTGCTATTGTGACATCTAGTGGACACATTTACAAGAGCAGTTTCTTTCATTCAAAAATGTTGGCTAATTTTTATACTTAGTTGAAGTTAAAGTTAAAGTACCAATGATTGTCACACACACACACCAGGTGTGGTGAGATTATCCTCTGCATTTGACCCATCACCCTCACTACCCTGGGAGGTGAGGGGAGCAGTGAGCAGCAGCGGTGGCCACGCTCAGGAATCATTTTGGGTGATTTAACCCCCAATTCCAACCCTTGACGCGGGCCGGATAAAACCTGTTCGTGGGCCGTACGTTTGACACCCCTGACTTAAGTGAGGTGTCAAGTACTGTATTTTACAGACTATAGAGTGGATCCACTACATTTTTTTTCCCATATATAAGCCGCAGATACGGTGTGAAATTAAGTAAGTACAAATTAATATTTTGTAAATGTTTCTTTACATACCTTAATTGTTTCCAAACAGTGTATGTAACACGACAGTAAAACGGATGATCAAACAAAACAGATGTCATCGTCATGGACCCACAAGCTGCGCAAAACAGACTCAATAACTCCAAAATGACGTTTTGGTGAATTTGGTGAAACAATACAAAAGTAACGCCATTGTAAGTTAATACTACTAACACGGACACTTCAATCAGTAATTGTTGGGTATGACTTTAAACCATAACCAAGCATGCATCACTAAAGCTCTTGTCTCGAAGTAGGTGTACTGTCATGACCTGTCACATCACACCCTGACTTACTTTGAGTTTTTTGCTCGTTTCCTGTGTGTAGTGTTTTAGTTCTTGTCTTGTGCTCCTATTTTGGTGTCTTTTTCTCTTTTTTTTTTGGTATTTTCCTGTAGTCTTCCTTTGAGCAATATTTCCTGCATCAACTTTGTTTTAGCAATCAAGAATATTTCAGTTGTTTTTATCCTTCTTTGTGGGGACATTGGTGATTGTCATGTCATGTTCGGATGTACACTGTGGACACTGTCTTTGCTCCACAGTAAGTCTTTGCTGTCGTCCAGCATTCTGTTTTTGTTTACTTTGTAGCCAATTCAGTTTTAGTTTCGTTCTGCATAGCCTTCCCTAAGCTTCAATGCCTTTTCTTAGGGGCACTCACCTTTTGTTTATTTTTGGTTTAAGCATTAGAAACAATTTTACCTGCACATTGCCTCCCGCTGTTTCCGACATCTACAAAGCAATTAACCACCTACTTTCTCTGCCGAGCTCTAGACAACACCGACACTCAACAACAACACATAATTTGCAGACAACAATTACTGGTTTGCCAAAAATATTTTTAACCCAAATAGGTGAAATTAGACAATCTCCCACGGCAGACCAGACTGTATCCCGCGGCAAACACTGTCTTAAGGTATTCATGTGTGATTTCCACAAGCGTCTGTACATGTAGAAGAATGAGAAACAAGGGCAGGTCTGGATGACTCGCCTCCATCTTTCCAGTGGTTAGCTCCGAGTTACGAAACCGCTTTATTATGAAGCTGGCTGTGGCGCGTTCTTTCTGGCGTCACTTCCTGTCCGAACTCAGTTTGTAAACGATCAATGAGTCCATACAAAGCTAAGAGCCGGAGATTCAAGAAATACACGGCGCACTTAGCCGTGTAAAAAATTTGTCCGAGGAGGGGGACCTTAAACGCTGGTTTAGTGTGGCTGAAACGGGGCTTAGGCTAAATAATTATTCGTTTAAGGCAGGGGTGTCAAACTCAAATACAGAGTGGGCCAAAATTTAAAACTGATCAAAGCCGCGGGCCAAGGTTGAACAAATTAACCTTTTTAATAAGGACCCAAACAAGTTTTGCATTGAATATTGAACAAGCAAGGCTTATATGACTTTATAGTGACATGCAAAATCAAATTTCAAATAATAATAAAAAAATATCAATGGCATATCAAATGAAAATGGAATGCCTCTTTTCTATTTGTAGCCTTCTGAGGTAAATATCAACATTAACGTTTTCCACAGGCTAATACATTTGAAAATAAAATAACAATGAATAAACCAACCATTCAGGACTTTAAACTGCTCAGTTTGCAACACACTGATCTAATCTGATGTGCCCAAGCCAGATACCTGGCAACTTTTCTTGGATGCTAGTTCATTAATGTTGGGGCTCAGGCTTTGAGCTGAGGCAAACTTCATTATCGAACGAAGGTGTTCATCAGTCATTATATCTTGTAGCCCACCCGGACCACAGTCTTGGCACTGCCATTAAAGATACAGGTTACACTGAGGGTGCCCGAATAAACAACTTTAACATTGTTACAAATATGCGCCACACTGTGAACCCACACCAAACAAGAATGACAAACACATTTCGGGAGAACATCCGCACCGTAACACAACATAAACACAACAAAACAAATACCCAGAACCTTTGCAGCACTAACTCTTCCGGGACGCTACAAAATACACCCCACCCACACATTCCTTGTAATGTCCCGGAAGAGTTAGTGCTGCAAAGGGTTCTGGGTATTTGTTCTGTAATGTTTATGTTGTCTTACGGTGCGGATGTTCTCCCGAAATGTGTTTGTCATTCTTGTTTGGTGTGGATTCACAGTGTGGCGTATATTTCTAATACTGTTAAAGTTGTTTATATCGCCACCCTCAGTGTAACCTGTATCGCTGTTGATCAAGTATGCGTTGCATTCACTAGAGTGTGCGTGCAGAAGCCGCACATATCATGTGACTGGGCCAGCACTCGTTGAACTGGAATACTGGATGAAGATTTTCGGGAGGGGCATTGAACATTTTGAGTCTCCCAGAGGACTTGTCAATTATGAGAGTTGTCAATTACGAGAATTAGCCCCGCTAATTTGGCCCGCGGGCCAGAGTTTGACACCCATGGTTTAAGGGGTTATCCGGCTTAGTGTAGACATGGCCTGAGAGCAGAATGCATGCTAATGTTGTCTGGTGGCCTCAAACTGCTGGCAGTTGAACCGATGGGATAACTGGACTACCTGACAATCCAGCCGAGCGTCTTAAGTGATTGGCTGACTGACATGTGCTGTGACTTACAGGCGGGAAAAACAATGCATCACTGACCAATGACTCTTCGGAGAACGCCCACAATGATGACTTCATCAACAGAATTGGATCAATCTGCCGACTCAGCACGCGATGCACCCTGATTTGATTTCTACTGTTACTAAACATGTTGCACAGGAGATACTTAAATACGATTATGAGTTCAACAACATTTTGAAGCAAGGCGAATGTCAGTGTGTCGTTACATTTAGGCCACGCTAAAACTGCACACCAAAATCTCGAGTGACACCTGGCGGATTTTTGTTTTCATCTTTTTGCGTCAGATTCAGGCCACTTCAGAGGTAGTCCTGATCCGATTGGAATCTGATCTTTTGAAATGCGACCTGAATGCGACTTTTGCGTCATCAAAACATCCGCTTTCGGTAAGCAAAGTATTTTTTCGGCAGCCGAATTTTCAGCGCATCACTAGTCAATAGTGCACAAATAATACACTATATCGTTTATATATACAGGTAAAAGCCAGTAAATTAGAATATTTTGAAAAACTTGATTTATTTCAGTAATTGCATTCAAAAGGTGTAACTTGTACATTATATTTATTCATTGCACACAGACTGATGCATTCAAATGTTTATTTCATTTAATTTTGATGATTTGAAGTGGCAACAAATGAAAATCCAAAATTCCGTGTGTCACAAAATTAGAATATTACTTAAGGCTAATACAAAAAAGGGATTTTTAGAAATGTTGGCCAACTGAAAAGTATGAAAATGAAAAATATGAGCATGTACAATACTCAATACTTGGTTGGAGCTCCTTTTGCCTCAATTACTGCGTTAATGCGGCGTGGCATGGAGTCGATGAGTTTCTGCCACTGCTCAGGTGTTATGAGAGCCCAGGTTGCTCTGATAGTGGCCTTCAACTCTTCTGCGTTTTTGGGTCTGGCATTCTGCATCTTCCTTTTCACAATACCCCACAGATTTTCTATGGGGCTAAGGTCAGGGGAGTTGGCGGGCCAATTTAGAACAGAAATACCATGGTCCGTAAACCAGGCACGGGTAGATTTTGCGCTGTGTGCAGGCGCCAAGTCCTGTTGGAACTTGAAATCTCCATCTCCATAGAGCAGGTCAGCAGCAGGAAGCATGAAGTGCTCTAAAACTTGCTGGTAGACGGCTGCGTTGACCCTGGATCTCAGGAAACAGAGTGGACCGACACCAGCTGGACTGCTGCTGAGTGGTCCAAAGTCATGTTTTCTGAC
Source organism: Nerophis lumbriciformis (assembly GCF_033978685.3). Taxonomy (NCBI): domain Eukaryota; kingdom Metazoa; phylum Chordata; class Actinopteri; order Syngnathiformes; family Syngnathidae; genus Nerophis; species Nerophis lumbriciformis. The sequence continues at coordinate 31,050,306 of NC_084573.2, forward strand.
GAAAGCAAATTTTGCATTTCCTTTGGAAATCGAGGTCCCAGAGTCTGGAGGAAGACAGGAGAGGCACAGGATCCACGTTGCCTGAAGTCTAGTGTAAAGTTTCCACCATCAGTGATGATTTGGGGTGCCATGTCATCTGCTGGTGTCGGTCCACTCTGTTTCCTGAGATCCAGCATATTTATGAAATTAATGAAAAACGTAAAATGTATCGTCATTTTTATTAATCTTACGGGTAGCTTGCTGTGAAGTTAAGTATTTTTTATTTAGCCAAACACATTTTTGGAAAGTATGATAATGTACTGTAATATTTGTTGCATATTAAAGTTGAAAAGGGATGCAATTTCAAGCAGTACATATATTTTTTATGTCAAAATGAAAAAAATCAATTACATTTAGTGAGAAAATATTAAGTACTTTATTGACACATCATTTCCAGGTGTTTGCGGGCCAAATAAAATGATGTCGCGGGCCAGATCTGGCCCCCGGGCTTTGAGTTTGACACCTGTGATATACACGCATATACACATATTCGTATATTATATTATTTGAATGTATTTTCACCTAAAAAACACTAATTTTTAAGTTCTGGTAACTTATTTTATTTTATGGAAGTAGCAACTTGCTTGTTCATTTACAAAATCCGGTCAACTTCCTTTGTTTTGACTTTATCGAAATGCGCATGCAAGTGACGTCAAGGCCACATTGGGGCCACAATGTGTGCGTTTACACTGGAGTCTGATTAAAATCATATTTTACTTGCAGTGTAAACAGTCAGCTGGGAAAAAATCTGATTTTCGAAAAAAAAAATTATAATATTTTTTCATCAGTCCTGTTCAGCCATCATATTGTTGATGTAGATGATTTATATCTGCTGTACACATTTACCTTAGAAAAGATAAGTGTTGGATCCTTCTCGTTGCCTTATTTGTATTTGACTTTAAGTTAAGTACAACTGATAGTCACACACACACACACACACACACACACACACACACACACACACACACACACACACACACACACACACACACACACACACACACACACACACACATTTTTCATTCATCACTCCAAGCAACGTTTGTAAGTTTAACAATACCGTATTTTCCGCACTATAAGGCGCACCTAAAAACCACAAATTTTCTCAAAAGCTGACAGTGCGCCTTATAACCCGGTGCGCTTTATATATGGATTAATATTAAGATTCATTTTCATAAAGTTTCGGTCTCGAAACTACGGTAAACAGCCGCCATCTTTTTTCCCGGTAGAACAGGAAGCGCTTCTTCTTCTACGCAAGCAACCGCCAAGGTAAGCACCCGCCCCCATAGAACAGGAAGCGCTTCTTCTTCTACTGTAAGCAACCACCCGCCCGCGTAGAAGAAGAAAAAGCGCGCGGATATTACCGTACGTTTCATTTCCTTTGTGTGTTTACATCTGTAAAGACCACAAAATGGCTCCTACTAAGCGACAGGGATCCGGTTCATGAAAAGACGCAATCTCTCCATCCGCACACGGACTACTATTTTTCAGCAACTGATATTCCTGTGAACCGCACTGTGGATACAACGGGAGCACGTACGGTGAATATTCGCACCACAGGGAATGAGAAGTCATCCTTCACTGTGGTTCTAGCTTGCCATGCCATGGCCAGAAACTTCCACCCATGGTGATATTCAAAAGGAAGACCTTGCCAAAAGAGACCTTTCCAGCCGGCGTCATCATAAAAGCTAACTCGAAGGGATGGATGGATGAAGAAAAGATGAGCGAGTGGTTAAGGTAAGTTTAAGTTTACGCGAAGAGGCCGGGTGGCTTTTTTCACGCAGCTCCGTCCATGTTGATATACGATTCCATGCGCGCCCACATCACGCTGGTTTTAATATATTATTAAAGTTTGACTGACCTATTTGACTGTTTTTTTGACATTCCTTTAGCGCAGTTAGATGCGGCTTACAACACGGGGCGGCTTATAGGTGGACAAAGTTTTGAAATATGCCGTTCATTGAAGGCGCGGCAGGGCGCCTTATGGTGCGGAAAATACGGTATATCTAAAACGATTCACACTTACTAAATTCCTAGTTATTATTACATTTCTAGTTGTTATTATTATTATCATCTGGATATTGCTCATGTTGGACATGTAGTAGGACTTATTTGGTCCCTGAGGGGGACTGTCTATCTGGGAGCAGACACGTCGCTCCCAGATCGGGGGGTTTTCAGACACTCTGCCAGACCTTGGCCCCTTGACCATTACTACTCCATCATCAGGGGCGATGGCGGCCACGCCGCAGACGCCTAATGTATCCATTTCCCTCTCCATTTAGGACTCGGCGGCCCGGCCAGCTCCTGGAGTGCTCCTTGATTGGGATTGAATGTCCATTTAAACTGCCGTGCGGCCACCAGGGAAGGCCGGGGAGATGGGAAAAGGGGGAGTAATGGAAAATACCAGGAATTACCAGGAAACGGAGGTGTGTAGCAACAAAAGCCAGGGACGGGAATAATGCATGTTGGGTGTGTGGAATGAGGAGATAAACACAAAGGGATTGCTCTCACTTCCGCTGATAACATTCTTCTTACAGGGGGTGGGAATGATTTAAAAAAAAAAAAAAAAAAAATAAATAAAAATCTTCTCTTCTCTATATATTATGGCTATACGTATATTTTTAAAATACACACACACACATATATATATATATATATATATATATATATATATATATATATATATATGTATACATACATATATATATATACACACATGTATATGTATATATACATACATATATACATGTATATATATACATATATATATATATACACATATATATATATATATACATGTATATATCAATATATATATATACATATACACATACATACATACATATATATACACATACATACATATATACACATATGTACGTACATATAAACATATATACATACAGGCGTGGCGCAGTGGAAGAGTGGCCGTGCGCGACCCAAGGGTCCCTGGTTCAATCCCCACCTAGTACCAACCTCGTCATGTCCGTTGTGTCCTGAGCAAGACACTTCACCCTTGCTCCTGATGGGTGCTGGTTAGCGCCTTGCATGGCAGCTCCCTCCATCAGTGTGTGAATGTGTGTGTGAATGGGTAAATGTGGAAGTAGTGTCAAAGCGCTTTGAGTACCTTGAAGGTAGAAAAGCGCTATACAAGTACAACCCATTTATCATTTATATCTACATATATATACACACATATATACATATATATCTACATATACATACATAGATATATATACATACATACATATATATACATACATATCTACACATATATATACATATCTACACACACACACACACATATATATATATATATATATATATATATATATCTACACACATATATATATATATATACATACATATCTACACACATATATATATATATATATATATATATATATACACACAAAAATACATATATACACATATATATATATATATATATGTATATATATATATATATATATATATATATATATACATATACACACACATACACACTTACACACATCTATATAATTTTTTAGAAATATATATACATATATTTTTTTTTTATAAAAATCTAATTTGAACAACACCATCTCCATACAACCAGAAGGAGCTTTTCTAACGTGTAACCTTTTTGAAAAGGTTTCATTATAATTATTGTATCAAATATTACATTGCAAGAATCCGTTCTAATCTAGAATTGTGTTATATCGAAAATCGGTTCTGGAGCAAATATATATAAACGGCTGATCAAACAAAACAGAAGTCATCGTCATGGACCCACAAGCTGCGGAAGCTACCTCTCCAATCAGCTAAACAGACTCAATAACTCCACGATGACGTTTTGGTGAATTTACTGAGGAATTTGTGAAAGTGAAACAATACAAAAAGAATGCCGTTGTAAGTTAATAATACTAACACAGACACTCGGAAACGTATTAGCATATTAGCTAATGCTAACGATGCTGGCTTCAATACATTATGAAATAAGCATGAAAACATTCCTACAGACATCACACATGAATTGTTTTAGTTACATTGTAAAATGTACAAATGTTGCTTGGAGTGATGAATGAAGAATCCATACAAGTAGAAATGCTTTGGACGGATAGAAAACGAAATGGCAACTATACTTCCGGTAGATTAAAAAAAGGTCTAAACACAAGGGCAATGCAGCCACTGCAGTGAAGCAAACTCGTCCAAAAGATGGCGCCACAGCACAAACAATACCACAACTTTTCAGTGTCTTTGCTAGGTTTTTTGTAAAACTAGCCGCAGGGTTCAAAGCCTAAGAAAAAAGTAATGGCTTATAGTCCGGGGTTTACGGTTGTATAATCAACGTTGAATCAATGTCTTGTGCCTGCTGTTCATCAAAGTCACGGTTTTTCCATCACTTCAATTTAAAACAGTAATACTAACCGCAATTATTATTATTATTGATACATTCCTCGTTGTTATTATTGTTATTGATTATTGTTACATGCCTAGTTGTTATTATTATTATTAGTTATTTTTATTATTGATTGTTACATTCCTCGTTGTCATTATTATTATTCATTATTGTTACATTCCTAGTAGTTAGTATTAGTTATTATTATTGATTATGGTTACATTCCTAGTTATTATTATTGATTATTGTTACATTTCTAGTTATTATTATTAGTTGTTATTATCATTATTGTTACATTATTAGTTATTGTTATTATTGATTATTGTTAAATTCCTAGTTACTATCATTGATAACGTTACATTGCTAGTTTTTATTATTATTAGCTGTTATTATTATTAGTTGTTATTATTATTAGTTGTTACTATTATTTATTTTTGTTACATTCCTAGTTATTATTGATTATTGTTAAATTTCCAGTTATTATTGATTGTTACATTCTTAGTTATTATTGACTATTGTTTTATTCCTAGTTGTAATCATTAATAATGATTGTTGTTACATTTGTAGTTATTATTGATTATTGTTTTATTCCTAGTTGTTATCATTAATAATGATTGTTGTTACATTCGTAGTTGTTTTTATTATTATCTATTATTGCTACATTCTTAGTTGTTATTATTATTGTTGATTATTGTTACATTCCTAGTTGTTATTGTTGATTATTGTTACATTCCTAGTTTTTCTTATTATTAGTTATTATTATTAGTTTTTACTATTATTGATTATTGATACATTCCTAGTTGTTATTATTATTATTATTATTATTATTATTAATTATTGTTACATTTCCAGTTGTTATTTTTATTATTGATTATTGTTACATTCCTGGTTGTTATTATCATTAGTTATTATTGTTACATTCCTAGTTTGTATTATTATTAATTGTTTTTATCATACGTTGTTGCTATTATTGATTATTGATACATTCGTAGTTATTATTATTATTATTGATTATTGTTACATTCCTAGTTGTTATTATTATTATTATTGTTGTTACATTCCTAGTTGTTATTATTATTATTGTTGTTACATTCCTAGTTATTATCATTAGTTATTATTGTTGATTATTGTCACATTCCTAGTTTTTATTTTTATTAATTGTTATTATTATACGTTGTTACTATTATTGATTATTGTTACATTCCTAGTTATTATCATTATTATTGTTACATTCCTAGTTGTTATTATTATTATTGTTGTTGTTACATTCCTAGTTATTATCATTAGTTAGTAATACTGATTAGTTACATTCCTAGTTGTTATTATAATTATTGTTACATTCTTAGTTATTATTATTGATACATTCCTAGTAATTATTATTAGTTGTTATTATTATTGATTATTGTTACATTCCTTGTTATTATTATTATTAGTTGCTATTATTATTATTATTGATGACAACATTTATCAGCAGTAACAGGATTAAATACTGAGAGGTTGCATGTTGTGGAGGTTGTAAAGAACGGAGGTGACTGCACATTGGCGGACGAGGAAGGCCGTTGACAAAAGGACGTGCAGACGTGAGAGCGTACCTTGTAGGAGGACGCCGCCGTTCTTCCTGAAGAGGGGGCTCCCCGCCCACAATGGAGGACTGCATGGGGAAAAGAGAAGGAGAAGTGGTCAAGCGTTTGATCGCCTCGCGAGCAACAGAGCAAGGCAGGAATTTGAAGCCACGAGCGAACGCCCGTGATTATAGTGATTAGATTCCCGGGTGTTGCCATTATTCCCTGTGATTACCTCCGAGAATTACAGCCACAAGTCCACGGGAGTCATCTCTCATGACAACCCCGCCCATTACTGCCTCCACACGCGCGTTTTCACGTACGGAACTTCGTCAACGCACGCTCGCATTTAACACATGCTGATGTCACGCGTGCATGTTCGAGATAAATGTGCCGACACTTTTAAACAAGGCGGGGTTCTAGCTGGGGTCTTACACATGCACAATGAGCCGGGGACTCACTTGAGGTGATCATTGCGCCGCTAATGAGGAAGGTAATGACAACATTTCTCACGTAGATGGAGACGTCCTCCCACACACACACTGTAAAAACTCATCTGTACATTTTACGGTAAAAAAAAAAAAATAGTAGCTCGGTCACTCGAGTTTTACCGTAAAATGTATGCTGTTTTTTTTTTTTTTTTTTTTTACAGTGTATTACTGTAAATGGAAAAAAAGTACCACTGTTTTTTAATGTCAGTGCAATTTTGGTAAATGAGTTGCCAGTTTTTTTTACTGTAAAATCTACACCTGTTTTTTTTTTACAGTGCATTACTGTCGCCGCAGTTAAGTTTGGCCCCAGAGGGCCATGTCTAACAGTGAATGATATAATTACACAATGCTTTTGATTCTTAGATCTTTGTAAACACGATGTAACATTTTTTTTAAATTTGTAGATTGTGCGGTAAAAAACTGGCAGCACTTTACCGTAAAATTCACGGTGGATTTTACAGCATATTACTGTAAATGTTAAAACATTACTGGTGTTTTTTGAATTAAAAAACTGGCAGCTCAGTTGCCAGAATTTTACTATAATATTTTCAATTGTTTTTTTGTTACTGTAAATAGAAAACTACTTTTTTTTTTTTTTTTTTTTACAGTAGAATTTGGTCAACTCAGCTGCCAGTTTTTAACGGTAAAAACAACAACTGCAGATTATACAGAGTATTACTGTGAATGGAAAAACGGTACAACTGTTCAGCAAAAATTCTGGCAACTGAGGTGCCAGTTTTTTACCGTAAAATCTACACTTATTCTTTACGGTGCTTTACTGTAAATCAGGTGGGTCAAACTGTTTTCATCGAGGGCCGCTTTAAAAATAACTGACATTAATACACAATCTTTTTTACATTTGATTCTTAGATTTTTGTAGGTACGATGTAAAATAAAAAAAAAACTGTAAATTTTACGGTATACTGGCAGCTCATTCGCCAACATTTTACAGTAAAATTCACAATGGATTTTAAAGCATATTACTGTAAATGTAAAAACATTACCAGTGGGTTTTTTTACATAAAAAAACTGGCAGCTTAGTGGCCAGAATTTTACTATAAAATTCACAATTTTTTTTTGTTACTGTAAATAGAAAACTGCTTTTTTTTTTTTTTTTTACAGTAAAATTCGATCAACTCAGCTGCCAGTTTTTTTTTACGGTAAAAACAACAACTGCAGATTATACGGAGTATTACTGTGAATGGAAAAACAGTACTATTGTTCAGTAAAATTCTGGCGACTGAGGTGCCAGTTTTTTACCGTAAAATCTACACTTATTCTTTACGGTGCTTTACTGTAAATCAGGTGGGTCAAACTGGTTTTCATCGAGGACCGCTTTAAAAATAACTGACATTAATACACAATCTTTTTTACATTTGATTCTTAGATTTTTGTAGGTACGATGTAAAATAAAAATAAATCTGTAAATTTTACGGTATACTGGCAGCTCATTCACCAACATTTTACAGTAACATTCACAATGGATTTTAAAGCATATTACTGTAAATGTAAAAACATTGCCAGTGTTTTTTTTTTTTTACATTAAAAAACTGGCAGCTTAGTGGCCAGAAGTTTATTACAAAATTCAAAAAAAAATTTTGTTACTGTAAATTGAAAACTGCTTTTTTTTTTTTTTACAGTAAAATTCGGTCAACTCAGCTGCCACTTTTTTTTTACGGTAAAAACAACAACTGCAGATTATACGGAGTATTACTGTGAATGGAAAAACAGTACTATTGTTCAGTAAAATTCTGGCGACTGAGGTGCCAGTTTTTTACCGTAAAATCTACACTTATTTTTTACGGTGCTTTACTGTAAATCAGGTGGGTCAAACTGGTTTTCATCGAGGGCCGATTTAAAAATAACTGACATTAATACACAATCATTTTTACATTTGATTTTTAGATTTTTGTAGGTACGATGTAAAATAAAAACAAATCTGTAAATTTTACGGTATACTGGCAGCTCATTTGCCAGAATTTTACAGTAAAAATCACAAAGGATTTTAAAGCATATTACTGTAAATGTAAAAACATTACCAGTGGTTTTTTTTACATTAAAAAACTGGCAGCTCAGTGGCCAGAATTTTACTATAAAATTCACAATTTTTTTTTGTTACTGTAAATAGAAAACTGCTTTTTTTTTTTTTTTACAGTAAAATTCGGTCAACTCAACTGTCACTTTTTTTTTACGGAAAAAACAACAACTGCAGATTATACGGAGTATTACTGTGAATGGAAAAACAGTACTATTGTTCAGTAAAATTCTGGCGACTGAGGTGCCAGTTTTTTACCGTAAAATCTACACTTATTTTTTACGGTGCTTTACTGTAAATCAGGTGGGTCAAACTGGTTTTCATCGAGGGCCGCTTTAAAAATAACTGACAATAATACACAATCTTTTTTACATTTGATTCTTAGATTTTTGTAGGTACGATGTAAAATAAAAAAAAATCTGTATATTTTACGGTATACTGGCAGCTCATTCGCCAACATTTTACAGTAAAATTCACAATGGATTTTAAAGCATATTACTGTAAATGTAAAAACATTACCAGTGGTGTTTTTTTTACATTAAAACACTGGCAGCTTAGTGGCCAGAATTTTACTATAAAATTCACTTTTTTTTTTTGTTACTGTAAATAGAAAACTGCTTTTTTTTTTTTTTTTACCGTAAAATTCGGTCAACTCAGCTGCCACTTTTTTTTACGGTAAAAACAACAACTGCAGATTATACGGAGTATTACTGTGAATGGAAAAACAGTACTATTGTTCAGTAAAATTCTGGCGACTGAGGTGCCAGTTTTTTACCGTAAAATCTACACTTATTTTTTACGGTGCTTTACTGTAAATCAGGTGGGTCAAACTGGTTTTCATCGAGGGCCGCTTTAAAAATAACTGACAATAATACACAATCTTTTTTACATTTGATTCTTAGATTTTTGTAGGTACGATGTAAAATAAAAAAAAATCTGTATATTTTACGGTATACTGGCAGCTCATTCGCCAACATTTTACAGTAAAATTCACAATGGATTTTAAAGCATATTACTGTAAATGTAAAAACATTACCAGTGGTGTTTTTTTTACATTAAAACACTGGCAGCTTAGTGGCCAGAATTTTACTATAAAATTCACTTTTTTTTTTTGTTACTGTAAATAGAAAACTGCTTTTTTTTTTTTTTTTACCGTAAAATTCGGTCAACTCAGCTGCCACTTTTTTTTTACGGTAAAAACAACAACTGCAGATTATACGGAGTATTACTGTGAATGGAAAAACAGTACTATTGTTCAGTAAAATTCTGGCGACTGAGGTGCCAGTTTTTTACCGTAAAATCTACACTTATTTTTTACGGTGCTTTACTGTAAATCAGGTGGGTCAAACTGGTTTTCATCGAGGGCCGCTTTAAAAATAACTGACAATAATACACAATCTTTTTTACATTTGATTCTTAGATTTTTGTAGGTACGATGTAAAATAAAAAAAAATCTGTATATTTTACGGTATACTGGCAGCTCATTCGCCAACATTTTACAGTAAAATTCACAATGGATTTTAAAGCATATTACTGTAAATGTAAAAACATTACCAGTGGGTTTTTTTTACATTAAAAAACTGGCAGCTTAGTGGCCAGAATTTTACTATAAAATTCACAATTTTTTTTTGTTACTGTAAATAGAAAACTGCTTTTTTTTTTTAACAGTAAAATTCGGTCAACTCAGCTGCCACATTTTTTTACGGTAAAAACAACAACTGCAGATTATACGGAGTATTACTGTGAATGGAAAAACAGTACTATTGTTCAGTAAAATTCTGGCGACTGAGGTGCCAGTTTTTTACCGTAAAATCTACACTTATTTTTTACGGTGCTTTACTGTAAATCAGGTGGGTCAAACTGGTTTTCATCGGGGGCCGCTTTAAAAATAACTGACAATAATACACAATCTTTTTTACATTTGATTCTTAGATTTTTGTAGGTACGATGTAAAATAAAAACAAATCTGTAAATTTTACGGTATACTGGCAGCTCATTTGCCAGAATTTTACAGTAAAAATCACAAAGGATTTTAAAGCATATTACTGTAAATGTAAAAACATTACCAGTGGTTTTTTTTACATTAAAAAACTGGCAGCTCAGTGGCCAGAATTTTACTATAAAATTCACAATTTTTTTTTGTTACTGTAAATAGAAAACTGCTTTTTTTTTTTTACAGTAAAATTCGGTCAACTCAACTGTCACTTTTTTTTTACGGAAAAAACAACAACTGCAGATTATACGGAGTATTACTGTGAATGGAAAAACAGTACTATTGTTCAGTAAAATTCTGGCGACTGAGGTGCCAGTTTTTTACCGTAAAATCTACACTTATTTTTTACGGTGCTTTACTGTAAATCAGGTGGGTCAAACTGGTTTTCATCGAGGGCCGCGTTAAAAATAACTGACATTAATACACAATCTTTTTTACATTTGATTCTTAGATTTTTGTAGGTACGATGTAAAATAAAAAAAAATCTGTATATTTTACGGTATACTGGCAGCTCATTCGCCAACATTTTACAGTAAAATTCACAATGGATTTTAAAGCATATTACTGTAAATGTAAAAACATTACCAGTGGATTTTTTTACATTAAAAAACTGGCAGCTTAGTGGCCAGAATTTTACTATAAAATTCACAATTTTTTTTTGTTACTGTAAATAGAAAACTGCTTTTTTTTTTTCTTTTTTTTTTTTTTTACAGTAAAATTCGGTCAACTCAGCTGCCACTTTTTTTTACGGTAAAAACAACAACTGCAGATTATACGGAGTATTACTGTGAATGGAAAAACAGTACTATTGTTCAGTAAAATTCTGGCGACTGAGGTGCCAGTTTTTTACCGTAAAATCTACACTTATTTTTTACGGTGCTCGCTTTAAAAATAACTGACATTAATACACAATCTTTTTTACATTTGATTCTTAGATTTTTGTAGGTACGATGTAAAATAAATAAAAAATCTGTAAATTTTACGGTATACTGGCAGCTCATTCACCAACATTTTACAGTAAAATTCACAATGGATTTTAAAGCATATTACTGTAAATGTAAAAACATTACCAGTGGGTTTTTTTTACATAAAAAAACTGGCAGCTTAGTGGCCAGAATTTTATTACAAAATTCAAATTTTTTTTTGTTACTGTAAATAAAAAACTGCTTTTTTTTTTTTTTTACAGTAAAATTCGGTCAACTCAGCTGCCACATTTTTTTTACGGTAAAAACAACAACTGCAGATTATACGGAGTATTACTGTGAATGGAAAAACAGTACTATTGTTCAGTAAAATTCTGGCTACTGAGGTGCCAGTTTTTTACTGTAAAATCTACACTTATTTTTTACGGTGCGTTACTGTAAATCAGGTGGGTCAAACTGTTTTCATCGAGGGCCAGTTATGTTTGGGCCTATTTAAAAATAACTGGCATTAGTACACAATTTTTTTTACATTTGATTCTTAGATTTTTGTAGGTACGATGTAAAATTTGGGAAGAGTCCCACTGTTATTTTTACGGCAGATTGAGATGCACGTTTTTACCACCACAAAATCTTCAGTTGTTTTCAATGAAAATAAAAAACTTTAACAGTGTTATTTTTATTTTTTACGGTAAAACAGCTGGATATTTTTTTTTCCCAAATCTACGGCTGTTTTTTTTTCCATTAATTTTTTTAACAGTGTATTAGAAATTGTAAAATCTACGATTGTTGTTTTTACAGTGCATGGAAAATGAAAATGGAAAAACCGAACCATTTTTATTCTTATGGTCAAAATTCTTGTAACTGAGCCACCACTTTTTTCCCCCTGTAAAATAATTTTTACAGTGAATTAATGTAATACATTTTTTTTCGGAATAATTGTACAGACTGAGCTGCAAGTTTGTTTGTTTTTTTACCGTAAAATCTATGGTTCATTTTACAGTGCATTACTGTAAATTGTAAAACACGGTACCGCGTTCTTTTTAGAGTAAAAATTCTGGAGACTCAGCTGCTGATTTTTTTTTTTGTACTGTAAAATCTAATGACTTTATATAAGTTAATAATACTAACACAGACACTCGTAAAGGTGTTAGCATATTCGCTAATGCTAACGACGCTAGCGTGATAACAGTACGATAGCACGTACAAATATGCTTGAAAACAACATCACGCATGGGACGTTTTAGCAAGTATAAATAGTTTTAGTTATATTGTAAAACGTCTTTTAGCTAAAGATTATTTATGTATTTAATATTTGTTTACTTACTATGGTATATTATTTCTTTATTCACTGCTCTGTTACAGAGAACAACGACATGGGATACAATTGCTATGGTATGAAAAGGGGTAAGATTAAATAAGCTCAGCTTCTTCCTACTCCTTTTCGGACGCGCTGTAATGAAACAACCGGAAATATGTGATGCATTACATTGCATCGTATGCATGTTCCAAATAAACTGAAACTGAATAAAACTGAAGTTACAAACGTCGCTTGGCGTGATGAAGAATCAACACGTGTAGAAACGTTATGGACGGCCGGAATACAGAACGGCACTGCAGCACCTGCAGTGAGCGAACTCGTCCAAAAAGATGGCGCCTTAGCAAAAACGTAACACCTTTTCAGTGTCTTTGCTTGTTTTTTTTTTACTGTTTACATTAACAAAGAAAAATCCATAAATTAGCCGAATCCATAAATTAGAAACTCTACGGACGATTGGAAGACGGAGGGGCACTCTACTTCCGTTTGGTGCTTTCAAATTAAATGGTAAATGGGTTATACTTGTATAGCGCTTTTCTACCTTTTTTAAGGAACTCACACACACATTCACACACTGATGGCGGGAGCTGCCATGCACGGCTCGAACCACGAACCATCAGGAGCAAGGGTGAAGTGTCTTGCTCACGGACACAACAGACGTGATGAGGTTGGTAGAAGGTGGGGATTGAACCAGGAACCGTCAGGTTGCTGGCACGGCCACTCTCCCAACTTCGCCACGCCGTCCCCGGAAGGACCAAAAGATGGTGTTTTTGCTTGTTTTTTTTTTCCTTCCATAAATTGGCCGCGCCGTCTTCAAAAGCCGCAGCATTCAAAGCGTAGGAAAAAAGTGGGGGCTTTTCGTCCGGAATCCACGAACGAATAAAACCTTTGCCTTGTTTTTAATTAAAGATGTCCAATAATATCGGCCTGGCGATATTATCGGCCGATAAATGCTTTAAAATAATAACAGTGCAATCATTTTTCATAACATGGTCACTACTGCCTAGTTTCTCTTATTATATTCTTATTTTACTGTTATATTTTTATTCTCATTGTTGCTTTTTATTTTTTTTCTATTGTAATATTTTTATATTTTGTTTCCATTTATTCCCACATTATTTACTTTTTAAACTCGATCACAATTCTGTACACTGCTGCTGGAAATGTAATTTTCCTGAGGGAACTCTCCTGAAGGAATCAATAAAGTACTATCTATCTATCTATCTAAAATGTAATATCGAAAATGATCGGTATTGTTTTTTTTATTATCGGTATCGTTTAAATTTTTTTTTTTTTTTTTAAAATAAAAAGATACACCAACCCAAAAAACCTCCCTCCCCCATTTACACTAATTCACACAAAAGGGTTGTTTCTTTCTGTTATTAATATTCTGGTTCCTACATTATATATCAATATATATCAATACAGTCTGCAAGGGATACAGTCCGTAAGCACACATGATTGTGCGTGCTGCTGGTCCACTAATAGTACTAACCTTTAACACAGTGGTTCTTAACCTGGGTTCGATCGAACCCGAGGGGTTCGGTATGTCGGCCTCAGGGGTTCGGTGGAGCCTCCGCCGCGGAGGTCAAGACACACCCGACTCATCGTGTAAATAAAAACTTCTCCCTATCGGCGTATTACGGATACGGCAACAGCAGAAGTCACACTGATTTGCAGGTGTGTAATTTGTTGTGAGTTCATGCACTGTGTTGGTTTTGTTCTTTGAACAAGGTGATGTTCATGCACGGTTCATTTTGTGCACCCGTAAAAAAAAAATATTACTTTGTCTTGTATTTGAAAAAAATTTATTTTTTATTTTTCACTAAATAAGGGTTCGGTGAATGAGCATATGAAACTGGTGGGGTTCGGTACCTCCAACAAGGTTAAGAACCACTGCTTTAACAGTTAATTTTACTCATTTTCATTAATTACTAGTTTCTATGTAACTGTATTTTTCGGACTATAAGTCACAGTTTTTTTCATAGTTTGGCCGGGGGTGAGACTTATACTCAGGAGCGACTTGTGTGTGAAATTATTAACACATTACCGTAAAATATCAAATAATATTATTTAGCTCATTCACGTAAGAGACTAGACGTATAAAATTTCATGGGATTTAGCGATTAGGAGTGACAGATTGTTTGGTAAACGTATAGCATGTTCTATATGTTATAGTTATTTGAATGACTCTTACCATAATATGTTACGTTAACATACCAGGCACGTTCTCAGTTGGTTATTTATGCCTCATATAACGTACACTTATTCAGCCTGTTGTTCACTATTCTTTATTTATTTTAAAGGCCTACTGAAACCCACTACTACCGACCACGCAGTCTGATAGTTTATATATCAATGATGAAATCGTAACATTGCAACACATGCCAATACGCCCGGGTTAGCTTACTAAAGTGCAATTTTAAATTTTGCGCGAAATATCCTGATGAAAACATCTTGGTATGATGACGTCAGCGCGTGACGTCACGAATTGTAGAGGACATTTTGGGACAGCATGGTGGCCAGTTATTAAGTCGTCTGTTTTCATCGCAAAATTCCACAGTATTCTGGACATCTGTGTTGGTAAATCTTTTGCAATTTGTTCAATGAACAATGGAGACAGCAAAGAAGAAAGCTGTAGGTGGGAAGCGGTGTATTGCGGCCGACTGCAGCAACACAAACACAGCCTGTGTTTCATTGTTTACATTCCCGAAAGATGACAGTCAAGCTTTACCATTGGCCTGTGGAGAACTGGGACAACAGAGACTCTTACCAGGAGGACTTTGAGTTGGATGCGCAGACGCGGTACCGTGAGTACGCATGCAGCTGCGGCTTCCAAACATTTGATCGCTTTCCCGTACGTGCGTGCCGCTATGTGCATGTCACGTACGTAACTTTGGGGACATTGGGGAAATATATGTGCTGTATGAACTTTGGGGAGGTGAACGGTACTTTGGGCTGTGGGATTGAGTGTGTTGTGCAGGTGTTTGAGTTGTATTGGCGGATTATATGGACGGGAGGGGGGAGGTGTTTGTTATGCGGGATTAATTTGTGGCATATTAAATACAAGCCTGGTTGTGTTGTAGCTAATAGAGTATATATATGTCTTGTGTTTATTTACTGTTTTAGTCATTCTCAGCTGAATATCAGGTCCCACCCGCCTCTCACAGCATCTTCCCTATCTGAATCCTCTAGTCCTTCACTCTCACTTTCCTCATCCACAAATCTTTCATCCTCGCTCATATTAATGGGGAAATCGTCGCTTTCTCGGTCCGAATCGCTCTCGCTGCTGGTGGCCATGATTGTAAACAATGTGCAGATGTGAGGAGCTCCACAACCTGTGACGTCACGCTGCTCGTCTGCTACTTCCGGTACAGGCAAGGCTTTTTTATCAGCAAACTTTATCGTCGACGTTCTCTACTAAATCCTTTCAGCAAAAATATGGCAATATCACGAAATGATCAAGTATGACACATAGAATGGACCTGCTATCCCCGTTTAAATTAGAAAATCGCATTTCAGTAGGCCTTTAAATTGCCTTTCAAATGTCTATTCTTGGTGTTGGGTTTAATCAAATAGATTTCCCCCAAAAAGGCGACTTATACTCCAGTGCGACTTATATATGTTTTTGTCCTTCTTTATTATGCATTTTTGGCCGGTGCGACTTATACTCCGGTGCGACTTATACTCCGAAAAATACGGTAATCCATTGAGTAGGTTTTGATTAATCCAGTAATTGGATAAAACTTTATAGCTTCAATGTGCATTTTCGAGCACATTTTTTAAATGAAAGATTTTTCTACTCGCCGTAACCTTCATTACTTTCTATTTACCTTATTTTACCTTCTACTTATCTTATTTTATCCTGTATTTACAATATTACCTTTTATTTGCCCTCTATTTCTGATTTTATCTTTTTACCTTTTTTTTTTTTTTTTTTAAATATCTTAACTTCTATTTACATTCGATTTATCTTACTTTAGCTTCTTTTCGCCTTTTTTAACATTATTTTAAACTTCTATTTATTTACTTTTTATTTACCTTTTATTTATCTTCTTTTTACCATACCTTACTTTCTAGAGCAGGGGTGCTCATTACGTCGATCGCGAGCTACCAGTCGATCTCGGAGGGTGTGTCAGTCGATCACCAGCCAGGCATTAAAAAAATAGTCCTAAAAATGAGCGATCATAAATCTTCACTATGACGTCACTTGATTGACATTCACGGCATCCGAGGGTCTTCTGAGATGACGCTGGCTGCTGCCAGCTCATTAAAATTACCGACTGGAAGGCGAGAAACACTTTATTTCAACAGACTCTGGCGCCGTACCTGTCGTCGAAACTCCAAAGACCGACTGCACAGTTGCACAGTTGCGCTAACAAAATAAGAGTCTCAGAAAGCTGGCGTGCACAAGCTAGCAAGCTACGGCGTTTGCCGACAATGTATTTCTTGTAAAGTGTATACAAAGGAGTACGGAAGCTGGACAAATAAGATGCCAAAAACCAACCACTTTCATGTGGTATTGGACAGAAAGGAGGATTTTTTTTCTCCTCTATTCGAAAATGCGGACAATATCAGCACTACTGTCTGATTCCAATCAATGCAAGTCATCAGAATCAGGTAATACACCAACTTATATTCTTGTCTTCATGAAAGAAAGGAATCTATATGTGTTAAACATGCTTGTATTATCTTTAACCACCTTTAACTTATTAACAATATTAACTATATGTGTTAAACATGCTTGTATTATCTTTAAACACCTTTAACTTATTAACAATATTAACTATATGTGTTAAACATACTTGTATTATCTTTAAACACCTTTAACTTATTAACAATATTAACTATATGTGTTAAACATGCTTGTATTATCTTTAAACACCTTTAACTTATTAACAATATTAACTATATGTGTTAAACATGCTTGTATTATCTTTAAACACCTTTAACTTATTAACAATATTAACTATATGTGTTAAACATGCTTGTATTATCTTTAAACACCTTTAACTTGTTAACAATATAAACTATATGTGTTAAACATGCTTGTATTATCTTTAAACACCTTTAAGTTGGTAACAATATTAACTATATGTATTAAACATACTTGTATTATCATTAAACACCTTTAATTTTTTAACAATATTAACTATATGTGTTAAACATGCTTGCATTATCATTAAACACCTTTAACTTGTTAACAAAAACATATATTTCATAAATAAGTAAATATAAATTATATATATGAATGAGGTAGATCCCCACGACTTGATCAATTGAAAAGTAGCTCGCCTGCAGAAAAAGTGTGAGCACCCCTGTTCTAGAGCGACTTATACACCGAAAAATACGGTAACTGTTTTTATATTGTTTTATTTTCTTTTTTATTCAAGAAAATGTTTTTAATTTATTTATCTTATTTTATTTTATTAATTTAAAAAAAAAAAGGACCTTATCTTCACCATACCTGCTTGTCCAAATTAGGCATAATAATGTGTTAATTCCACGACTGTATATATCCGTATCGGTTGATATCGGCATCTGTAATTAAGAGTTGGACAATATCGGAATATCGGCAAAAAAGCCATTATCGGACATCCCTATTTTTAATGAATGCTTGGGCCTGCTGCGCTACCGCACTGCACTGTTGGTCATTATGGCGGCACTTGGCCAGACAAGTGTCTTCTGAGGTGGTCTGACAGACGCCACGAGAGGAGAGGTATGTAGGACCAAGAGGCAGGGGAGAGAGCGGTAAGAGTCCTCCGGGTGTAGCGCCTCACTCGGAGGCACGTCCGGCCCGCTCCTCTGTTCCTTCGCCGCACGCGCGGGACCCTTTCGAACCTCCCTTAACCGACCGCCAGGAGAGCCTGCTTTGTAACGCCATCCGGGCCCGCTTCATGTGGCGCTAAGCTGCTGAACGAGGGCGTTCGGAAACGTCTGCACTTGTGATGTGGCACTCACCTCCTCGCCAGATGTGTGTGTGTGTGTGTGTGTATGGGGGGGGAATACACACACACACACACACACACACACACACACACACATGCACACAAAGCACAAAACGCAAAAGCTGCACATTTCAGCCCTGAGCCACCTGCTGTTGCCATGGAGAGTTGCCACATTGCGTTGCCACGGCGATAACATATTTTTCCTGCGCTAACAGCCTGTCTGTTTTCCCCACTACCCCCCCCTAGCCCCCCCAACCCATCGCTCGACAAATGGCCTCGCAGTGCGACGGCACCTGCCTTACATGTGTTGCCATGGTGGCGTTGCCGTTGCCAAGGCGACGCTGTGCATTTAATATAGTGGGCGAGGGGCGAGGGGCTAACCCCCCCACAGTCATTTCCTCCAAGACATGAAAGGAGGGAGGGTGTGAGATGGAAAGAGAGCAAGCTTCTCCAGCCCCCCCCCCGGGATATCTCGCCGCCCCTCCTCTTTTCCCTCTCATCCAGACGCTGATGGGGTGTGAAGGAATGCACGGCGGAGCTGACCTCCTACCCAGAATGCATCGCACACATCTGCATGCGCCCACTTAGACGCGCATACGTTTGGCAGGAAGCATCACGCGCAGGTGGCGGAGGCGAGTTAGGGTCCATTATAAACAAACACAAACAAAACTGCAGAGGTGTGAGCGACGTTAAGACCGGGGGAGAACAAAAGGGCGTCTTTGGTGGGGGGGTGCGTGTTTCTTCTCCGCTTGAGACGCTCCTCCACCCTAAACGCCACCGTGACACTAATCGTGATGAGATTTTGTCTGATGTCCAGCACACCTGGCCAGCTGCGTGCATACAAAAGGAACCAGTTATGAATGAAATAGCGACCGTATTTCCCGGACTACGGAGCGCACCGGTATATAAGCCACACCCACTACATTTTAGGGCAAAAATATATGTTCCCGTCATACTTGCCAACGCTCCCGAATTTTCCGGGAGACTCCCGAAATTCAGCGCCTCTCCCGAAAACCTCCCGGGACAAATATTCTCCCGAAAATCTCCCGATTTTCAGCCGGAGCTGGAGGCCACGCCCCCTCCAGCTCCATGCGGACCTGAGTGAGGACATCCTTTTTTCACGACGGGAGGACAACAGGGTGACAAGAACTAAATCATCCAGACAAGAGATAAATTGTATTATTATGTTTATCTTACCTAAAAATAAATATATTTATTAATTAAGAAAAAAAAAAAAAAAGAAATACATTTTTACTATATTTTGCTAAAAACATCAAAATTAATTGTATTTTTATTTGTATTTTTTCTGACTCCTTATTACATCCAGGCATTAGAATTATACATTAAAATAAACATATTTGAAATAATTAATTTTAAATTATCATAATAATTCATTTAAAATGATCATATTTAATTATTAAAATAATTGCTTGTTTATCAACAACTTTAGCATTTTTTTCATTACATTTTGCAGCTCTCAGAAGCCAAGTTATGTTATATTCCTTAATATTTATTTATGCAAGTTTGAAGTATCAATTATCTAAACATGTGTATATATATATATATATATATATATATATTAGAGATGCGCGGTTTGCGGACACAACCGCGGAGTCGCGGATTATCCGCGGATCGGGCGGATGAAATTAAAAAAAATAAGATTTTATCCGCGCGCGGGTCGGGTCGGGCGGATTAATTAGATTTTGTTTTTTGTTTTTTTTTTGCGGGTGGCAGTTAAACCAATTCGGAAATATATATACATAGTTAAATGTTGTTACCCACATACGAAAAACGAGCAGGCACCTGCTGCATATGCCACAACAGAAGAAAAAAAAAGAAAAGAGATGGACACTTTTACGGAGCGGAGAAGGGACGCCTCGCCGGGGTCCGGGACCGAGGCCCCTTCCCCCGAGAGGGCCCCACCGGGAGCCGTAGCTGAGGCGATCCGCGAGAAGGGCCCGACGCACATCCAGGGTCACCACCGCGCCCACCGCACCGACACCCCGCCTCGTCCGCCTTCACCGCGGCCGGCGTCACGCGCAGCAGGTAAGCAGCTTACCTGCCCGCCACCCCCGTGGCCGGGGGCTCGTAACAGGGGTCACTCGGCGCGCTTTGCCCGCGCAGCTTACCTGCCCGCCACCCCTGTTGCCCGGGGCGCGTAACAGGGGTCACTCCGCGCGCAGTGCGCTCACGAAAGGGGTGGGGCTCACCCTGGTTGATATAGAGAGCAGGACGGTGGCCATGGAAGTCGGAACCCGCTAAGGAGTGTGTAACAACCCACCTGCCGAATCAACTAGCCCTGAAAATGGATGGCGCTGGAGCGTCGGGCTCATACCCGGCCGTCGCCGGCAGCGAGACGCGCTTGGAGGTGCGCTCAGCGCGGCTCCCATATGATTGCGCACTGGTGTGCGTCTGGGTCGTGACAGCGTGGCACGCGAAAGTCAGTGCTGCATTGGATCAGTCTCCTTTCTTTAACAGGCAAAAGCTTTATAACCTCAGTGAGGTTATAAAGCTTGCGCACCAAACACGAAGCAAGGCCATGGTGCAGGAGAACAAAGGACTTCTTTCATTTAAGGTTTGTGATAAACCATCAAACTCATTCGTTAAAAGGACTCTATAGTAATATAAAGCGAATTTTTCTGGACATTATCATGCAAGAAAAGTTTATTTTTGGGACCGCGATCACCGCGTAATGATTTTTAAAGGTTGCATTACAAACATTTAACTGTCCCATGTGTTCAGCCAGTGCGATTGGAAATCCATGCTCAATTATTGCCTCCGTAAATAAAACTTCGGCATTTATCACATCCAAAGAATCTGTTTGGGCGACGAAAAACGTTGAAAGTTTTCCACTTGTATCGCTAGCAACGGCATTAGACTTGTGTTTTTTTGTCCCAACGTGGTCTTTTACATCGCTAATTCCTCCGTGTTCGATCGAAAAATCTTGTCTGCACAAGGTGCAATTCGCGTAGTTTTCACCCTTTTTTTTAAAAAATTAATGAAAAACCGTATTTTTTATCACTGCAACCGTAACCCTGAATAGGTTGATGAAAACCGTACGAATTACGGGAAAACCGGAGTAGTTGGCAGGCTCACTAATGCCTTGCATCATCTATATTAGATCGGGCGGGTGCGGGCGGATGGCGGGCGGGTGCAGTTCTGATCAAACGTTACATCGGGTGGATGGCGGATGGTTGACGACTTTCTGACGCGGTTGCGGATGAAATAAATTGCCTATCCGCGCATCTCTAATATATATATATGTATGAAATACTTGACTTGGTGAATTCTAGCTGTCAATATACTCCTCCCCTCTTAACCACGCCCCCAACCACGCCCTGCCCCACCCCCGACCACGCCCCCACCCCCCACCTCCCGAAATCGGAGGTCTCAAGGTTGGCAAGTATGGTTCCCGTATATTAACCGCACCGTACTATAAGTTGAAGATACAGTTGCGATCAAAAGTTTACATACACTTGTAAAGAACATAATGCATACTTGCTAGGGGTGTAACGGTACACACAAATGTCGGTTCGGTACGTACCTCGGTTTAGAGGTCACGGTTCGGTTCATTTTCAGTACAGTAAGAAAACAACAAAACATTAATTTTTGGGTTATTTATTTACCAAATTTGCAAAATATACCACCAAAAATATTTTTCTTAGTGGAATATTTGATGTGAAGTAATGAGAACCTTGGATAGGTCAATAATTCATAATAACATTGATTTTGATTCAATATTATGTTTTGAGTAATGACAGTTTGAAAGAAAAAATAAACCAGCTTTGTTTTATTAGTCAACATTGCAACTTTTTCTAATTTAAGCTTTTTTATTTCACTTTTCTTATGTTTTTGTTTATTTTAATAGTATTTTTAGAATGTGCCGTGGGCCTTTAAAACATTAGCTGTGGGCCGCAAATGGCCTCCAGGGGAACACTTTTGACACCCCTGCTACAGATAATAAAAAATTAAATCTGATAAATCTATGGATAAAAAGCAGAGCCTGGCGACGCATGCGCGTTTATCATGACTCTCTCTCTCTCTCTCTCTGCCACTCCCTCACCAATGCTCCACAATTTGTTTTGTTTTTAACCCCTTCTTAACCCTGAACATACATTGAAAATACACGCAACCCAAATGCCGGACATTTGAGGCATTTAAGAAACTCCGCAAAAGAGGACATGTCCGGTGAAAAGAGGACGTATGGTCAGTCTATCGTAGCCCGTTAGCTGCTAGCTAACTTGACCATGAATTGATTAACGTGGACCCTGACTTAAACAAGTTGAAAAACTTATTCGGGTGTTACCATTTAGTGGTCAATTGTACGGAATATGTACTGAACTGTGCAATCTATTAATAAAAGTTTCAATCAATCAATCAATCAAGCATGCCGTGTGTTGTGCCTCGGTGTGCATTGTTTACACAAAGTGCGTTACGCTACTTAATATGTCCGTGTGGAAACTCGTTCGGTACACCTCCGAACTGAACCCCGTATCGAAACGGTTCAATACAAATACACCGTTACACCCCTAGCGACCGTATTTCCCGGACTATGAAGCGCACCGGTATATAAGCCACACACACAAAATTTTAGGGAAAAAATATATGTTCCCGTATATTAGCCGCACCGGACTATAAGTCAAAGATACAGTGGCGATCAAAAGTTGACATACACTTGTAAAGAACATAATGCATACTTGCCAACACTCCCGAATTTCAGTGCCCCTCTCGAAAATCTCCCGAGGCAACCATTCTCCCGAATTTCTCCCGAATTTCCACCCGGACAACAAAATTGGGGGCGTGCCTTAAAGGCACTGCCTTTAGCGTCCTCTCTCACCTAATACAGGTAAAAGCCAGTAAATTAGAATATTTTGAAAAACTTGATTTATTTCAGTAATTGCATTCAAAAGGTGTAACTTGTACATTATATTTATTCATTGCACACAGACTGATGCATTCAAATGTTTATTTCATTTAATTTTGATGATTTGAAGTGGCAACAAATGAAAATCCAAAATTCCGTGTGTCACAAAATTAGAATATTACTTAAGGCTAATACAAAAAAGGGATTTTTAGAAATGTTGGCCAACTGAAAAGTATGAAAATGAAAAATATGAGCATGTACAATACTCAATACTTGGTTGGAGCTCCTTTTGCCTCAATTACTGCGTTAATGCGGCGTGGCATGGAGTCGATGAGTTTCTGGCACTGCTCAGGTGTTATGAGAGCCCAGGTTGCTCTGATAGTGGCCTTCAACTCTTCTGCGTTTTTGGGTCTGGCATTCTGCATCTTCCTTTTCACAATACCCCACAGATTTTCTATGGGGCTAAGGTCAGGGGAGCTGGTGGGCCAATTTAGAACAGAAATACCATGGTCCGTAAACCAGGCACGGGTAGATTTTGCGCTGTGTGCAGGCGCCAAGTCCTGTTGGAACTTGAAATCTCCATCTCCATAGAGCAGGTCAGCAGCAGGAAGCATGAAGTGCTCTAAAACTTGCTGGTAGACGGCTGCGTTGACCCTGGATCTCAGGAAACAGAGTGGACCGACACCAGCAGATGACATGGCACCCCAAACCATCACCCAACCATGCAAATTTTGCATTTCCTTTGGAAATCGAGGTCCCAGAGTCTGGAGGAAGACAGGAGAGGCACAGGATCCACGTTGCCTGAAGTCTAGTGTAAAGTTTCCACCATCAGTGATGGTTTGGGGTGCCATGTCATTTGCTGGTGTCGGTCCACTCTGTTTCCTGAGATCCAGGGTCAACGCAGCCGTCTACCAGCAAGTTTTAGAGCACTTCATGCTTCCTGCTGCTGACCTGCTCTATGGAGATGGAGATTTCAAGTTCCAACAGGACTTGGCGCCTGCACACAGCGCAAAATCTACCCGTGCCTGGTTTACGGACCATGGTATTTCTGTTCTAAATTGGCCCGCCAACTCCCCTGACCTTAGCCCCATAGAAAATCTGTGGGGTATTGTGAAAAGGAAGATGCAGAATGCCAGACCCAAAAACGCAGAAGAGTTGAAGGCCACTATCAGAGCAACCTGGGCTCTCATAACACCTGAGCAGTGCCAGAAACTCATCGACTCCATGCCACGCCGCATTAACGCAGTAATTGAGGCAAAAAGAGCTCCAACCAAGTATTGAGTATTGTACATGCTCATATTTTTCATTTTCATACTTTTCAGTTGGCCAACATTTCTAAAAATCGCTTTTTTGTATTAGCCTTAAGTAATATTCTAATTTTGTGACACACGGAATTTTGGATTTTCATTTGTTGCCACTTCAAATCATCAAAATTAAATGAAATAAACATTTGAATGCATCAGTCTGTGTGCAATGAATAAATATAATGTACAAGTTACACCTTTTGAATGCAATTACTGAAATAAATCAAGTTTTTCAAAATATTCTAATTTACTGGCTTTTACCTGTATATACGTCTCCCCTATCCATAGGTTTATCTATAACCCATAAAGTAGGCAGGCACGGAGCTATTTCTCAGCGTGTGTTTATTCCAGCTGGCACGTTAATACACTGACACACAACATCCGGATTCCCATCATGCATTGCTTCAAAACTACGGCAAGTAGTAATGTCCAAAAACAATAACAGAGACGAAGCAGAAGAACGAAGAAGAGACATGGTGACGACGAGTAAGAAGAAGAAGTACGCTTGCAAGTTCCAAAATGATTGGAAAAAAAATAATTTCAGTTCATCCAGGACAGCTCGAAGGGGAAGGGGTATGATGCCTGCACATTTGGTAGATCAGTCTTCTCAATTGAACATTGTGGACGAACGGATATACTCATTCATGAACGGATTAATTATATGTATATATGTATATATATATATATATATATGTATTAGGGGTGTAACGGTACATGTATGTGTATTGAACCGTTTCGGTACGGGGGCTTCGGTTTGGTTCGGAGGTGTACCGAACGAGTTTCCACACGGACATATTAAGTAGCGTAACGCACGTTGTGTAAACAATGCACACCGAGGCACAACATACGGCATGCCAGCAGCTAACGGGCTACGATAGACTGACCATACGTCCTCTTTTCACCGGACATGTCCTCTTTTGCGGAGCTGTCAGGGCGGGGTTTCTTAAATGCCTCAAATGTCCGGCATTTTGAGTCAGGGTTGCGTGTATTTTCAATGTACGTTCAGGGTTAAGAAGGGGTTAAAAACAAAACTAATTGTGGAGGTGCGCGCAGAGGCACTGGTGAGGGAGGGGCAGAGACAGAGAGAGAGAGAGAGTTATGATAAACGCGCATGCGTTGCCAGGCTCTGTTTTTTATCCATAGATTTATCAGATTTAATTTTTTATTATCTATAGCAGGGGTGTCAAAGGTGTGCCCCGGAGGCCATTTGCGGCCCACCGCTAATGTTTTAAAGGCCCACGGCACATTCTAAAAATACTATTAAAATAAACAAAAACATAAGAAAAGTGAAATAAAAAAGCTTAAATTAGAAAAAGTTGCAATGTTGACTAATAAAACAAAACTGTTTTTTTCCCCTTTCAAACTGTCATTGCTCAAAACATAATATTGAATCAAAATCAATGTTGTTATGAATTATTGACCTATCCAAGGTTCCCATTACTTCACATTCCACTAAGAAAAATATTTTTGGTGGAAGATTTTGCAAATTTGGTAAATAAATAACCCCAAAAATGCATATTTTGTTGTTTTCTTACTGTACCGAAAATGAACCGAACCGTGACCTCTAAACCGAGGTACGAACCGAACTGAAATTTTTGTGTACCGTTACACCCCTAATATATATATATATATATATATATATATATGAAATACTTGAAAATATACACCCCCTCCCCCAACCCCACTCCACCTCAACCCCGCCCACATCTCCCGAATTCGGAGGTCTCAAAGTTAGTAAGTATGACATAATGTCATGGTTGTCTTGAGTTTCCAATCATTTCTACGACTCTTATTTTTTTCGTGATAGCATGATTGGAGCACATACTTGTTGGTCACAAAAAACATTCATGAAGTTTGCTTCTTTTATGAATTTATTATGGGTCTACTGAAAATGTGAGCAAATCTGCTGGGTCAAAAGTATACATACAGCAATGTTAATATTTGGTTAAATGTCCCTTGGCAAGTTTCACTGCAATAAGGCGCTTTTGGTAGCGTAGGGAAAAAAGTAGCGGCTTGAAATTTACAGTATGTATTAATCAACTTTGTATCAAGGTCAAACAGACAGTCGTAAACGTGTTAGCATATTAGCTAATGATGACGACGCTAGCTTGATTACATTAAGACAGCACGTACAAATATGCATGAAAACACTCCTACAGACATCACACATGGGACGCTTTAATAAGTAAGACATGTTTTAGTTATATTGTAAAACTTACAAACGTTGCTTGAGGCGATGAATGAAGAATTGATACGAGTAGAAACGCTATGGACGGCTGGAATAAAAAGAACATTGCAGCAACTGCAGTGAGCGAATTCGTCCAAAAGATGGCGCCATGGCACAAACAATAAAACACATTCTCAATGGTTTTTCTTGTTTTTTTTCCTTTCTAAAATCATTTTTAGAAAGAAGAAGCGAAGAAAAATCCTTAAAATAGCAGCCGTCTTACACGCCGCAGGGTTCAAAGTGTAGGAAAAAAATAGCGGCTTACAGTCAAGAATTTACGGTGGAAAATATGCCACACAAATACCAATAATCATGCTAAGGAGTTACTGCCATCAAAGGTTATGAATTTACTCCCAATAATACCTGGCCGTTTATTCTTCCATGCCATGAACTGATGTGCTGTAATGGCCGTGATTAATATTAATCGCCCTAACCAGCGAACCCTGCTTTTTTTCCCTCTCTCCTTGAATGGCTTTTAAAGATGCTGCTTTTGAAATGATACTGGATTCCAGCATGTATGGAGGGTGAAATGGGACAAAATTAAATACATCTTGATATAATTAATTAAATGTGTCATTAATTACTGATAATTGGTGTTAAATATAGGGCTGGGTGATAAAATGATATCAGTACGTATCGCGATTAGGGCTGTGAATCTTTGGGCACCACAATATTCGGATTCTTGGGGGTAACGTAACCGATTTTCGATTCAAAATCAATACTTTAATAACATTGGGTGCCAGTTCTATGATTAACTACATTCCTCCATGAAATAGATAAACGCCTCTGATCAATTTCTAAATTACTTAAAAGAAAACTGGTTTTATGTGTATGTATATACAGACACATATATATGTATATTTATATATATATATATATATATATATATATATGTATATACATACACTATATATGTATGTATATATATATATATATATATATATATATATATATATATATATATATATATATATATATATATATATATATATATATATATATATATATATATATATATTACACATTGAGGTGTAGCTCGGTTTGTAGTGTTTGGTATGTGTAACAAACAAACACACACACACACACACACACACACACACACACACACACACACATATATATATATATGTGTGTGTTTGTTACACATACCAAACACTACAAATTTATATATATATATATATATATATATATATATATATATATATATATATATATATATATATAACACACACACACACACACACACATATATATATATATATATATATACACACACATATATACATACATACATACCGGTACATACATACATATTTATATAAACATATGTATACATATATACATACATATACATATATATACATATGTATACATATATATATATACACACACATATATATATATATATATATATATATATATATATATATATATATATATATATATATATATATATATATATATATTAGGGCTGCAACAACTAATCGATTGAAATCGATTATAAAAATAGTTGGCGATTAATTTAGTCATCGATTCGTTGGATCTATGCTATGCGCAGAAACAACATTTTTTATAAACAGCTGTGAAACAATAATCAAAATAAGTATGGTGCCAGTATGCTGTTTTTTTTCAATAAAATACTGGAAAGGATAGAAATGTAGTTTGTCTCTTTTATCCGATTATTAATCGATTAATCGAAGTAATAATCGACAGATCAATCGATTATCAAATTAGTCGTTAGTTGCAGCCCTAATACACATACATATATATATATATATATATATATATATATATATATATATATATATATATATATATATATATATATAATGTGTGTATATATATGTGTGTGTGTGTATATATATATATACATATATATATACATATATATATATGTATATATACACACACACATATATATATATATACATATATATATATATACATATATATATATGTATATATATATATATACACACACACACACACACACACACACATATATACATATACACACATTATATATATATATATATATATATATGTAATAGATATATATGTAATAGATATATATTATATATATACATATATATATATATATATATATATATATACATATACATATATATATATATATATATATATATATATATATATATATATATATATATACACACACACACACATACATACAGTGCTTCCTAAGTTTATTTTATCCGTCAAAGTCAGCGGGCTTACCGTATTTTTCGGAATATAAATCGCACCGGAGTATAAGTCGCACCTGCCGAAAATGCATAATAAAGAAGGAAAAAAAACATATATAAGTCGCACTGGAGCACGGCCAAACTATGAAAAAAACTGCGACTTATAGTCCGAAAAATACGGTATATACACACACACACACACACACACACACACACACACACACACACACACACACACACACACACACACACACACACACACACACACACACATATATATGTGTGTATATATATGTATATAAGCCCGCTGACTTTGACGGATAAAATAAACTTAGGAAGCGCTGTCACACAGGTGTATAAATGGTAAATGGTTATACTTATATAAAATAATTAAAGATATCGGAAA
>NC_084573.2:31085000-31107500 GCF_033978685.3 Nerophis lumbriciformis
ACTTTACATTGAGTAAACCATCTCAAAGTGCTACAGTGTATTAAAAAAAATAAAAATAATTTAAAATAAAAAATTAAAAAAATAACTAAAAAGATAATAAAAAATAAATAAAAACTAAAACAGCCAAATAGCTAAAACTAGTATGCATATATCTAAACATTTTTATTTTTTATTTTTTTAAAGAAGGGTTTTTAAGCCTTTTTTAAAAAAAAAAAGCATCCACAGTCTGTGGTACCCTCAGGTGGTCAGGGAGAGCGTTTCACAGATTGGGAGCGGCGGGGCAGAAAGCCCGGTTTCCCATTGTTCGTAGCTTTGTCCTCGGAGGTTAGAGGAGGTTAGCCTGTCCGGAGCGGAGCTGTCGTGTGGAGGATTTGGGGGTGAGTACCGTATTTTTCGGACTATAAGTCGCAGTTTTTTTTCATAGTTTGGCCGGGCTCCAGTGCGATTTATATATGTTTTTTAACTTCTTTATTATGCATTTTCGGCAGGTGCGACTTATACTCCGGTGCGACTTATACTCCGAAAAATACGGTAGTTCTTTGAGGTAGAGGGGGGCATTTCCATGGAGGCACTGGTTGGGTTAGTAAGGAGACTTTGAATTCAATCCTATATGTTTTTGGTTACACTTTAGTATGGGGAACATATTCTAAGTAACAAAGACTTAATTTAGAGTTATTTGGTTAGGGTTAGGGGGTTAGGGTTATAATAAGGCCATGCCGAATAAGGCATTAATAAGTGCTTAATAATGATTAGTTAAGAGCCAATATGTTACTAATTTGCATGTTAATAAGCAACTAATTAATGGTGAATATGTTCCCCATACTAAAGTGTTACCATGTTTTTTTTTTACTGGTGCACAAAATGAATTTGTACATGAACATCACCTTGTTCAAACAACAAAACCAACACAGTGCATAAACTCACAACAAATTACACACCTGCAAATCAGTGTGACTTCTGCTGTTGCCGTATCCGTAATACGCCGATAGGGAAAAGTTTTTATTTACACGATGAGTCGATCGAACCCAGGTTAAGAACCACTGGAATATAAGGAAGTAAATTGGATAACATCTTGGAGAAGCTTTCCGCTCTGCAGGGCAAATTTATAATTCCTTTAAGGACCAGAATGGACAACTACGGTAGATTAATCTATTGAAATGCGCTGAAACTCTTGTCACAAAGTCAAAGTTTTTTCTTCGTGAAAATACTAAAAGCAAAAAGTAGGGTTGGAATAAAACTAGTTGTACGAAAAGTGACTAATGGAGTAAATGTAGCGTGTTATTACGCGCACACACACACACACACACACACACACACACACACACACACACACACACACACACACACACACACACACACACACACACGGCAGTCTTGGCAGGTGCTGCATCACGGGGGACCACAGCTCCTCTCTCACCTCAGAATGAACCTACCATCCCATCCCCCGATGAGAGTCGCCATGCAAATGACCAGCAGCAACCTGGCCTCTCATTTGTCCCACTTCCCCATGCCTCATTGTTCGAAAATGACACCTTTACGTTTTACACCCAGCCAATTATTCTGTCTCACACAGTCCGCTGGCTCGGCGGGCCAACCTCAGCACGCCAGCGGGGATTCGCGGGGGAAAGGGAATACGGACAAAAGGGGCGGGGAAGGGGACTAACATCCGCAGGGATGCCAGGAAGAGCCAGGGACTGAGCTGGGAGGCCAACGAAGGAAAGTGCTAGAAATACGACAACAAAGGAGAGACAAGCTCAAAAGGTGTCCAAAGTGCGGCGCGGGTCCATTTGTGGCCTGCAGCTCGTTTTTGAAACGGCCCGAGCATATTCTTAAAATAATGCTAACACATAAGAGTGGAATAAAAGAGCAAGACAAAGTTGACTCTAATATCACAAAGCTGCCATGCATTTATTTTCATTGCTCAAAAAATAATAATGAATCAAAATCAACGTTGCTATGAATTACTGATCCATTCAAGGCTCCAATTGCACACAAAAAAATAAAATAAAATAAATAAATAATAATAATAATAATAATAAAAAATAATTAAAAAAAATAAATAAAAATAAAATAAAAATAATATATATATATATATATATATATATAAATAAATAAATAAATACATAAATAAATATATTAAAAATGTGTTTTGGTAAAAAAAACAAGAAAACAATGGCATATTCTGTCTGTTTGCTCTTTAAAAAAAAACCAAGTTTTCTTTGACAAAAATGGCATAAAACAAACATTATATATATATATATATATATATATTTATATATATATATATATATATATATATATAAACAAGAAAACAATGGCATATTTTATATATATATATTTATATATGCAAACAAACAAAATATGCATATATATATATATACATATATACACACACACACACACACACACACACACACACACACACACACACACACACACACACACACACACACACACATTTTGTCTGTTTTCTCTACAAAAAAAACAAGTTTTCTTTGACAAAAATGTATATATATATATATATATATATATATATATATATATATATATACATATATATATATATATATATATATATATATATATATATATATATATATATATATATATATATATATATATATATATATATATATATATATAAATAAACTTATCATCAACGGATAGACCTGAAGTTGCTCTACAGGCTTAAGTGTTAAAAAGTAAAATAAAAAAAAAAAGCTTATTTTAACACCTAATAATTTTAGTGTATTTCTTAATTTAAAAATAAATAAATAGTGAATTAAAATAAATGTTATGACCTATTTAGGGCTCTAATTACTTTACATCAAATATTCCACTTTGAAATGTATTTTAGTGGAAAACATTGTATATTTTGTGTGTTTGCCATAAAAAAGTAAAAGTTTTATTTGACAAAAAGGGCATGAAACAAACAAAAAAAAAATACATTAAAAAATAATAAAAAAATTATAATTAACGGATAGATCTGAAGTTGCTCAAGAGACTTAAGGGGTAAAAGTAAAAAAAAAAAAAAAGTATGACTTTTAACACACTTTTATGAGTGGGGCCCTTTTGCATCACCAATAATTTTTGTCATTGTTAAAAATAATAATTAATGAAAATCAATGCTATGAATTATTGACCTATTCAAGGCTCCAATTGCTTTATATTCCACTTTAAAAAATTGTTTTGGTAAAAAAAACAAGAAGACAATGGCATATGTTGTGTGTTTGCTTTGACAAAAATGGCATAAAACAAACAAACAAAATATATATATGAACTTATAATCAACGGATAGACCTGAATATGCTCTACAGACTTAAGTGTTACAAAAAAAAAAAAAAGAAGAAGCTTATTTTAACACCTAATAATTTTAGTGTATTTTTTAATTTAGAAAAAAATAAATAATAAATTAAAATAAATGTTATTACCTGTTTAGGGCTCCAATTACTTTATATCAAATACTCCACTTTGAAATGTATTATAGTGGAAAACATTGTATATTTTGTGTGTTTGCCATACAAAAATCTAAAGTTTTATTTGACAAAAAAGGCATCAAGCAAAAAAAAAATTAAATACATAAAAAACATGAAAAAAACAAAAAACAAAATTATAATCGACGAATAGATCTGAAGTTGCTCAAGAGACTTAAGTGTTAAAAGTAAAATACATTTTTTTTAAAGGACTTTTAACACACTTATCCCCAAGAATTTTAGTGGTATTAAAAAAAATTTAATTGTTAAAAAAATAAATAAATAAATGAAAATCAATGCTATGAATTATTGACCTATTCAAGGCTCCAATTGCTTTACATTATATATTCCACTTTAAAAAATGGTTTTGGTAAAAAAACAAGAAGACAATGGCATATTTTGTGTGTTTACTTTGACAAAAATGGCATAAAACAAACAAACAAACAAAATTTATATATAAACTTATAATCAACGGATAGACCTGAAGTTGCTCTACAGACTTAAGTGTTAAAAACAAACAAACAAAAAAAAGCTTATTTTAACACCTAATAACTTTTGTGTATTTTTTAATTTAGAAAAAATAAAATAAATAAATAAATAAATGTTATTACCTGTTTAGGGCTCCAATTTCTTTATATCAAATACTCCACTTTCAAATGTATTGTAGTGGAAAACATTGTATATTTTGTATGTTTGCCTTAAAAAAATCTAAAGTTTTATTTGACAAAAAGCATGAAGCAAAAAAAAATTAAATACCCGGTACATAAAAAAACATTAAAAAAAAAATACAAAATTATAATCGACGGATAGATCTGAAGTTGCTCTACAGACTTAAGTGTTAAAAGTAAAATTTTTTTTTTTTTTAAATGACTTTTAACACACTTTTATCCCCAAGAATTTTAGTGGTATTAAAAAAAATGTAATTGTTAAAAAATAAAAATAATGAATGAAAATTAAGGATGTCTGATAATGGCTTTTTGCCGATATCCGATATTGTCCAACTCTTTAATTACGGATACCGATATCGATATCAACCGATATATACAGTCGTGGAATTAACACATTATTATGCCTAATTTGGACAACCAGGTATGGTGGAGATAAGGTACTTTTAAAAAAACAAAAATAAAAAAAATAGTAAAATTAACTGTTAAAGGTTAGTACTATTAGTGGACCAGCAGCACGCACAATCATGTGTGCTTACGGACTGTATCCCTTGCGGACTGTATTGATATATATTGACATATAATGTAGGAACCAGAATATTAATAACAGAAAGAAACAACCCTTTTGTGTGAATGAGTGTGAATGGGGGAGGGAGGTTTTTTGGGTTGGTGCACTAATTGTAAGTGTATCTTGTGTTTTTTATGTTGATTTGATTTAAAAAACAAAAAAAACAAAAAAAAACAACCGATACTGATAATAAAAACACCGATGCCGATAATTTCCGATATTACATTTTAACGCATTTATCGGACATCTCTGATGAAAATCAATGCTATGAATTAAGTTAAAGTTAAGTTAAAGTACCAATGATTGTCACACAAACACTAGGTGTGGTGAAATTCGTCCTCTGCATTTGACCCATCCCCTTGTTCACCCCCTGGGAGGTGAGGGGAGCAGTGGGCAGCAGCGGTGCCACGCCCGGGAATCATTTTTGGTGATTTAACCCCCAATTCCAACCCTTGATGCTGAGTGCCAAGCAGGGAGGTAATGGGTCCCATTTTTATAGTCTTTGGTATGACTCGGCCTATTCAAGGCTCCAGTTGCTTTACGTTATATATTCCACTTCGACAAAAAAACAAAAAACAATGGCATATTTTGTGTGTTTGCTATATAAAAAACTACATTTGTATCGGTAATATATTGTATCGGGATTGATAATGAAACTTATCCATATGGCCATATATATATATATATATATATATATATATATATATATATATATATATATATATATATATATATATATATATATACACATACATATATATTTATATATATATATATATATGCGTATATATAATATATATATATATATGTATATATATATATATATATATACACATATGCATATATATATATATATATATATATATATATATATATATATATATATATATATATATATATATATATATATATATATATATATATATATATATATATATATATATATATATATATATGTATATATATGTATATATATATTAGTATTGAGGTTGGCTCAAAGATGAAGAGAAAAAAAATGAATAAAGAAGGAACAAACAAACAGAGTCCCTTGAAGATGTAAGGAGCGTGAGAGAAGCAGAACGGTACTTAAGGTGGCGTTCAAGAGGCAAAGTAGGGCTGGATGGAGCAAGGGAATGAATGAAGAGATCAGGAAAAAGTGTTGGAAAGCGAGGGAAGAAAACATAACTGAGGCCTAAAGCCAAGGAGATACTGGGGAGGTTGAATCTGTGAACGTGAGAAGGGGAAATAAAAAGCCAAGCGCTGCTTTTACCTGTGATGTGCCTGAGGATGTGGGAGATAGGACGAGGGGCGGGAGTGTTGTTGCATGAAAACAGCGTGCAAACAGATTTAAGGAAAGATGGGGCGGGATTGCTGTTCAGCGCCCGGGGAAGCTGGGAGGAGAGGAAGGAACGAGATGAGGAGAGAAAGAGAGGATGAAAGGCCCAGAAAAGTGGACCCAAGTATACGGAATAAGCAAAGTTACAATTTAGGTCGTTGGGCTTTTTATTGGTTAGCTTTCTCTGACGCAACCCTCCAATCAGAGGTCAGCACCAGCAGGTGGAACTCTAGTCTTTAGGTGTATGTGTGCAATGGATGAGAGAAACAAAAGTGTAGGGGTGCACGGAAATGATCGAACCGATATCAAGATTTATGACATCACGCCGATACAAATGAGCTCCGATAGGTAAGTGGGTTAGGGTGAACAAAACAAGCGCTCCTCCCTCATAAGTAGTTCCTACACTACTTAGGGGTGTGAACAAACAATACCGATCCCTCTTGGTTGACACTGCATTTATTTCTAGTCCCCCGGCTGACAAGAGGCTGCACCTAATTGTGTGTCTCCATACACAGTGTGGAGCCGCTCCGCTAAGCTAATCATAATCACCTCCGTTATGGCAAATAAACTGAATTTTTTTCACATTTTAAGTACTACTTCATTACTGGAGGACGAGGCTAAACATGTTGCACACCGAGCACAAGCCAGGAGCAACGTTCCCTCTAAGGTGCGCGCCTGTGCAATTGCGCACTGCTCAAGCGTCCTCTGCGCAACGCACAAAATCAAATAAAAAAATAAGCGCATAACCATTTTCGCCACACGGACACGACAGAGAAAACAGTTGTCGTCATCATTGTTCAAATATTGCAACGTCTGTCGAGACGCTTTGAGGACATGAATTCCATCCATCACTTTACTGAGCAAAACTTTTTATCGTCGGCCATAAACACATCACCAAAACATTAGTAAAAAAAATGATATCTAGCAAAAGTGGTCATTTTCTGCAGTACAAACCAGACCAAAAGCAACTTTGTTATATCAACAGCAGCCGCTCGCTTTTTCTCACTTGCGCCAACACATGCACATATGGCACTTAGCCAGTGATGCGTTTACAGCCACACAAAAAGTCGGACAACTCCAACACCACACATAAAGTGTCATTCCAGGTCGTTACACTAGGATTTACCAATCAAATATGAGCTTATTCTAGTGTCATTTATTAGGAATCTTAATTTATAAATATTAATCATGAAATGCTGTTAGTATATTAAATAAATACTAATAAAAATATATTTTTTACAACCAGGAAGTTGCAGGAATGTACACATGATCCCCTGCTTACATCTCATTGTGCAACATGTGAATGTTTTAATGGGAACTAAATGCAATGTCTGAAAGGGGTACAAATTATTTCCAAAGCAGGACCTCCACCCAGACAAACAATACAAGTACACAGTTCATGAAAAACAATATTTTTTGTTATTGTCATTGTAAGTGGGGCTAAATACTTATATTAGAAAATAATCTCATGGAAATGACTGCTGTCATTTGATTATAATAATAAGAGAATGTTGTCTGTCTATCTGTGTTGGCCCTGTGATGAGGTAGGGACTTGTCCAGGGTGAACCCCGCCTTCCGCCCGAATGCAGCTGAGATAGGCTCCAGCGCCCCACACGACCCCAAAAGGGACAAGCGGTAGAAAATGGATGGATGGATGGAGATTGAACTTGTTATTTAGTCAGGTTTAGCCACAGTGTGCACGTCTGATGTTGCTCACATGGGCTCCACTGAATGCTCAGGGAGTTTTTGAGTTTTCCTCACACACATAAATAATTAGAGGGAACATTGACCAGGAGCAGGCATGCTCATAGCAAAGATAGCTGTTTGATTGATTGATTGAAACTTTTATTAGTAGATTGCACAGTACAGTACATATTCCGTACAATTGACCACTAAATGGTAACACCCGAATAAGTTTTTCAACTTGTTTAAGTCGGGGTACACGTAAATCAATTCATGGTAAACAAGGTTAAGAAATAAGTGCTTAGTAAAGTCTACGAAGTGAAGATGTATTATAGCAGGAAGTAAGCAGTTATTAACAAGAAATTAATAAATATAAAACCGTAAATTCCGGACTATAAGTGGCTGCTACTCTTTTCCTGCACTTTTTGCAAAATCTAATTTATGGATTTTTCTTTGGTGACGGCCATGATGCAAATTGTTTAAAAAAGGCAAATACACTATCTAAGGGTGTGCTACTGTTTGTGCTATGGAGCTACCTCTTGGACGAGTCCGCTCACTCGCAGTGTCCTTCCATTTAGTGCCTCGAACTGCCGTTCTGTCTTATCGGCGTCCATAGCGTTCATACTTGTACGGATTCTTCATTCTTTACTCCCGGCAGCGTTTGAAAGTTTTACAATATAACTACAACAATTCGTACTCACTAAACCGTCCCATGTGTGATGTCTGTAGGAAGTGTTTTCATGCATATTTGTATGCAAAGATTTAACACAGTAGTAGAAAGTACTTTTTACTTTTGTTTAGCTATTGTGTACTATTGACTTTGATCAAACAATTGAAAATAAGGAATATGTTGAAATATTGTTTTGATATTGTTAAAGTGTCAATAGCACCCACTATAAGTTAGAGAGGTTAATTTAGCCTACTAATGTGTATTTATAAATGGCATAGCACCCACTATAGGTAAATATAGTGATCAGTATCGGACGATCTCACTCTTGGACGACTGGTATCGGGATCGGCAGCAAAAACACGGATCGAAAGATCCCTATTATTAAGTTGAATAGAGTTTAATAAAACAATAAGTGGAACTTTAGTATTGAGTGGGTCTGGGTCTTGCCTCATCACTCACTGATAAGACCTGATAAGTCAGAAAGAGATGATACAGTATTATCTGCTCACAAATGCTACCTGGTGGTTGTTTGAGCACACTGCAGCTAGTCCTGGGTCGTCCCACTCCTTAATGCTTCAGTCACACGCAGGATTCTTACAGGAATGAGGCCAAAAAACAACCTTAACTACTGTAATTCTTGAGTTTGGTTATGGAAGATGCCATAAACAGGAGGAGGAATTGTTTACAAGGGAATTGTTAAATCATTACAAAACAATTCAACATTGTTGAAAAGCCCAAAATAACATCTAAAAACATACCGAGGGGAGTAGGTGGAAATAAAAACCCCAACAAACTTGATAACGTTAACTTCGACGACTTCAAATCAAACAGTTTGACAGTGACAGCGGAGCTGTACAAAAAGATTTATGGAAGCAAGCATGTGAGGCGCCAGCGTACAAAATACATGCGAGTGGGACTTTGAAGAGATGTGTTTTGATTCAGAAATATTCTTCCCAATTGGAAATATATATATATATATATATATATATATATATATATATATATATATATATATATATATATATATATATATATACATACATATATACATACATACAGGTAAAAGCCAGTAAATTAGAATATTTTGAAAAACTTGATTTATTTCAGTAATTGCATTCAAAAGGTGTAACTTGTACATTATATTTATTCATTGCACACAGACTGATGCATTCAAATGTTTATTTCATTTAATTTTGATGATTTTAAGTGGCAACAAATGAAAATCCAAAATTCCGTGTGTCACAAAATTAGAATATTACTTAAGGCTAATACAAAAAAGGGATTTTTAGAAATATTGGCCAACTGAAAAGTATGAAAATGAAAAATATGAGCATGTGCAATACTCAATACTTGGTTGGAGCTCCTTTTGCCTCAATTACTGCGTTAATGCGGCGTGGCATGGAGTCGATGAGTTTCTGGCACTGCTCAGGTGTTATGAGAGCCCAGGTTGCTCTGATAGTGGCCTTCAACTCTTCTGCGTTTTTGGGTCTGGCATTCTGCATCTTCCTTTTCACAATACCCCACAGATTTTCTATGGGGCTAAGGTCAGGGGAGTTGGCGGGCCAATTTAGAACAGAAATACCATGGTCCGTAAACCAGGCACGGGTAGATTTTGCGCTGTGTGCAGGCGCCAAGTCCTGTTGGAACTTGAAATCTCCATCTCCATAGAGCAGGTCAGCAGCAGGAAGCATGAAGTGCTCTAAAACTTGCTGGTAGACGGCTGCGTTGACCCTGGATCTCAGGAAACAGAGTGGACCGACACCAGCAGATGACATGGCACCCCAAACCATCACCCAACCATGCAAATTTTGCATTTCCTTTGGAAATCGAGGTCCCAGAGTCTGGAGGAAGACAGGAGAGGCACAGGATCCACGTTGCCTGAAGTCTAGTGTAAAGTTTCCACCATCAGTGATGGTTTGGGGTGCCATGTCATCTGCTGGTGTCGGTCCACTCTGTTTCCTGAGATCCAGGGTCAACGCAGCCGTCTACCAGCAAGTTTTAGAGCACTTCATGCTTCCTGCTGCTGACCTGCTCTATGGAAATGGAGATTTCAAGTTCCAACAGGACTTGGCGCCTGCACACAGCGCAAAATCTACCCGTGCCTGGTTTACGGACCATGGTATTTCTGTTCTAAATTGGCCCGCCAACTCCCCTGACCTTAGCCCCATAGAAAATCTGTGGGGTATTGTGAAAAGGAAGATGCAGAATGCCAGACCCAAAAACACAGAAGAGTTGAAGGCCACTATCAGAGCAACCTGGGCTCTCATAACACCTGAGCAGTGCCAGAAACTCATCGACTCCATGCCACGCCGCATTAACGCAGTAATTGAGGCAAAAGGAGCTCCAACCAAGTATTGAGTATTGTACATGCTCATATTTTTCATTTTCATACTTTTCAGTTGGCCAACATTTCTAAAAATCCCTTTTTTGTATTAGCCTTAAGTAATATTCTAATTTTGTGACACACGGAATTTTGGATTTTCATTTGTTGCCACTTCAAATCATCAAAATTAAATGAAATAAACATTTGAATGCATCAGTCTGTGTGCAATGAATAAATATAATGTACAAGTTACACCTTTTGAATGCAATTACTGAAATAAATCAAGTTTTTCAAAATATTCTAATTTACTGGCTTTTACCTGTATATACATATATATATATATATATACGTATATATGTGTATATATATATATATATATATATATATGTATGTATATATGTGTATATATATATATATGTATATATGTGTATATATATATATATATATATGTATGTATATATGTGTATATATATATATATATATGTATGTATATATGTGTATATATATATATATATGTATGTATATATGTGTATATATATATATATATATATATATATATATATATATATATATATATATATATATATATTAGCTATATATGTATATGTATATGTATATATATATATATATATATATATATATATATATATATATATATATATATATATATATTAGCTATCAACTATTGATTATTTTAGTAACAGTTGAGTAGGTTTTGATTAATCCAGTAATTGGATAAAACTTTATAGCTTCAATGTGCATTTTAGGGCACATTTTTTAAATGTAACCTTCATTACCTTCTATTTAACTTATTTTACCTTCTACTTATCTTATTTTATCCTGTATTTACAATTTTACCTTTTATTTGCCTTCTATTTCTTATTTTATCTTCTTTTTACCTCTTTTTTTAATATCTTAACTTCTATTTACATTCTATTAATCTTATTTTAGCTTCTTTTCACCTTTTTTAACATTGTTTTACCTTCTATTTATTTACTTTTTATTTACCTTTTATTTATCTTCTTTTTACAATACCTTAACTTCTATTCATCTATTTTTATTTACCTTGTATTTATCTTATTTTAGCTTCTTTTCACCTTTTAGCATTATTTTACTTTCTATTTAACTTTTTTTTTAACCTGAGTTTACCTTTTATTTACATTTTACCTTTTATTTACCTAATTTTACCTTCTATTTATTGTCTTTTAGCTTCTATTTAGCTTTTTCCCCCCTTTCTTATTTTACCTTGTATTTACATTTTAATTACCTTACTTTAAATTGTATTTACCTTTCCTGTTTATCTTATTTTACCTTCTATTTAACATGTTTTACCTTTGTTAACCTTTTATTTACCTTTCTTTTTTTATTTTTTATTTATTTATTTTTACCTTATTTTGCCTTCTTTTTACCTGTTTTTAACTTTTTACTTTTACCAACATTTACCTTGTTTTATCTTTTTTTTTTAACTGTTATTTAACTTGTTGTACCTTTCTTTATGCGGTCTGGATTTGATACATTTTTATTAGCTACATTCACAAACCAGTAGTTTTCAACACTGTTTTCACCAAGAACCACCTCAGAAAACACTTGGCTCTCCAAGTACTACCAGGGGCGCCACTAGGGATTTTGGGCCCCATGAAAAGAATCTTTACAGGG
This sequence comes from Nerophis lumbriciformis, assembly GCF_033978685.3. NCBI lineage: Eukaryota > Metazoa > Chordata > Actinopteri > Syngnathiformes > Syngnathidae > Nerophis > Nerophis lumbriciformis. Next base: position 31,097,375 of record NC_084573.2, read on the forward strand.
CCCCCAACACAGTGTCATTATTTTTTCTGTATTATAATTTCATCATCATTAAGGGCCTCTCTGGGCCCCCCTCCATCATGGGCCCCTAGAATCCGTCTCCTTTACCCCCCCTTTTCGGCGCCCCTGAGTACCACCATAACAAACAGCATTTAAATACAGTAGCGTAGTAGACCCAAGTATTCATTAAAAACAAGGCAGAGGTAAGTATATTTAATATTTTTGGCCACTGTAACATTACTCACAGTTTGAACAGTAACACTGTGTTTGAACATAGGAAAATAAAACACTGTTCTTGAATTAAGTGATTCTTTGGTGTACCACTAGAAGGAGCTTGCGCACCACTACCAAAGTTTGAAAATCACTGCAATAAAAGAATAATCGAAGCAACATATTCTAAATCAAAGCTTCTAATCAAATTAATCTATTTAATCAATTAATTGCAGCCCTTGTTATAAATATACCTCATTAATAATCAATTCATTTGATTTTCAGATCAAGTCGTGGGCCACTAAAAAAATAGCTGCGGGCCAACAATGGGACCCAGGGCGCACTTCGGAAACCCATAATCCCTAACATAACTTTAAGAAAGCGGGGATTACTGCTTGCATAAAAGGTTTCATTTATTAATATTTTGAACTGGAATACAAGTGTAAAAAGAAGCTAGGTACTTTGAAAACAAAACAACAATTTGACAAATACTCAATCTTAAGTGACAATGACTGAGAAGCAGGTTTTGCTGTTGGGGTTCTTGATCAATTGATATCAATCGTAAAAAAACGTGTCTTGGTTCTGGACCTAAAGACTGCGTTTCTGACTTTGGAGGTTCCACCGTACTTCAAGTCGGTCAGTTCTATAGTTGCCTTACCTGTGGTGAAATGTCTGAGACAGGGTGGGCGGAGAGGTGGGAGGTGTCGCCAAGCCTGTTGAGTAGGGATGGTACGGGGTTTTCTTCAGCGCCTGGATCAGGTTGTGTCTGTACTCCGGGTCTATTGACCACAAAGACCCTTTCCCTATGCTCTGGAAGGAAGACAAAAAAGAACATAGAGAGAGATGTAACTTGATGCGGTGTCAAGGCGCAGTTCAAACAGTACAGTGACCTGGGCCAACATGTCCGAAGTTTAATTCTTCCTATTGACCGATCTAGTGTACACAAAGAGACATGATGGGTTTGCAGGGGTAGAAAAGAAAGACATTATATTATTAGAACTATAAACGCTGGCACATGACTGCTTGCTGTCAGCCTAATAAACTCAAAACTGATTGGTAACCAGTTCTTAGTGTACTCGGCTTGTTGCCGAAGTCAGCTGCTTCTGCGTCAAGGCGAAGCGTGCGGCATAGCAACTCTAAAAACTGCAACATTGTGTTACCTAGTTTTCAACAAAACAAAACACACTGACTGGTTCAAGCTCCAACCACACTGTCCAAGTTCCCTTTGTTGCCATTGTCTACTAGTCAACATCGTCCTTAGCGTGTCAACGAATCCTACATCTGATGCAGAACCTCGAATGGTCCACGTTGGAAGTGACTACGCAGAAGCACAAACCAAGCATGAGTGGTGGAAAATGAATTAATAATAGGGCCGCACCTAATATTCATGATTATTTAATCAATCAGTAACGTTGTGCTGGACTGCATCTGCCTCCTCTCGAATCAAACTAACTCACCACTCCAAGATATTCAATTGATCGCAACTGCACTGTTCAATTTGTCTTTGAAGGAGCTTCTTGGGTTCATGCTTGTAGACTTAGATTGGTCAGCTCTAGTCAAATCTAAGGCTATGTTCAAACGTCAGGTCAATTCCCAATTTTTTGCCCGTATGTGACATGTATCGGATGTATTTATGTCAACGTGAACAGTACAATTGCCATTTTCTAAAATCCGACCCAACCCATTCTCATGTGTAGCTATATATCAGATATGTAGCCGATGCAACTGCATGCTGAATGTTCAGGTCGCGTTTAGCCGACATATACGTCAACGAAAGGTGACAAACGTCACAATTCTTTGCCAAAACAGACAGGCACAAAAGTAGTAGTAGAAAACAGTCAGTGGGGAAATATGATAGGAGGACTTATGTCAATGTCCCACCTGCTCTGCCTGCTCACCCACACGTCAAAACAAGAGTCCCACAAACAACCATAGTCAAAACCTTTGCCTTCTTCCTTAAATTCATATGTGACTCTGGTTGCACAAACCAGGACCGACACAGACACCAATCAGGGCCATGTTTCCGTCTGGAAACCACTCCATAAAAAGATTGGATTTAACCAAAAATCTTAACTCGTCATCATTCCCTGTGTGTAAACATAGCCTTTGTCTATGTGCTTGAACTGAACAGTCTTAGATTGGTCATATCAAGCCCAATCTGAGTCTATAGGCATTATTAGATGAAGGCTGCTGGGATATGAGGTTAAACGTCTTCTAACACAAACTGAACAGTCTTATATTGATCAAATAGAGCCCAATCTAAGTCGATCGGCATTGTTTGATAAATCCTGCTCAGATAAGAGGTTAAACGGCTTCTAAGACAGACTGAACAGTCATATCAAGCCCAATCTGATTCTATAGGCATTATTTGATGAATGCTGCTGGAATACGAGGTTAAACGTCTTCTAACACAAACTGAACAGTCTTATATTGGTCAAATAGAGCCCAATCTAAGTCTATAGGCATTGTTTGATAAAGCCTGCTCAGATGAGAGGTTAAACGGCTTCTAAGACAAACTGAACAGTCTTAGATTGGTCATATCAAGCCCAATCTGAGTCTATAGGCATTATTTGTTTGATGAAGGCTGCTGGAATATGAGGTTAAACGTCTTCTAACACAAACTGAACAGTCTTATATTGGTCAAATAGAGCCCAATCTAAGTCTATAAGCATTGTTTGATAAAGCCTGCTCAGATGAGAGGTTAAACGGCTTCTAAGACAAACTGAACAGTCTTAGATTGGTCATATCAAGCCCAATCTGAGTCTATAGGCATTATTTGTTTGATGAAGGCTGCTGGAATATGAGGTTAAACGTCTTCTAACACAAACTGAACAGTCTTATATTGGTCAAATAGAGCCCAATCTAAGTCTATAAGCATTGTTTGATAAAGCCTGCTCAGATGAGAGGTTAAACGGCTTCTAAGACAAACTGAACAGTCTTAGATTGGTCATATCAAGCCCAATCTGAGTCTATAGGCATTATTTGTTTGATGAAGGCTGCTGGAATATGAGGTTAAACGTCTTCTAACACAAACTGAACAGTCTTATATTGGTCAAATAGAGCCCAATCTAAGTCTATAAGCATTGTTTGATAAAGCCTGCTCAGATGAGAGGTTAAACGGCTTCTAAGACAAACTGAACAGTCTTAGATTGGTCATATCAAGCCCAATCTGAGTCTATAGGCATTATTTGTTTGATGAAGGCTGCTGGAATATGAGGTTAAACGTCTTCTAACACAAACTGAACAGTCTTATATTGGTCAAATAGAGCCCAATCTAAGTCTATAAGCATTGTTTGATAAAGCCTGCTCAGATGAGAGGTTAAACGGCTTCTAAGACAAACTGAACAGTCTTAGATTGGTCATATCAAGCCCAATCTGAGTCTATAGGCATTATTTGTTTGATGAAGGCTGCTGGAATATGAGGTTAAACGTCTTCTAACACAAACTGAACAGTCTTATATTGGTCAAATAGAGCCCAATCTAAGTCTATAAGCATTGTTTGATAAAGCCTGCTCAGATGAGAGGTTAAACGGCTTCTAAGACAAACTGAACAGTCTTAGATTGGTCATATCAAGCCCAATCTGAGTCTATAGGCATTATTTGATGAAGGCTGCTGGAATATGAGGTTAAACGTCTTCTAACACAAACTGAACAGTCTTATATTGGTCAAATAGAGCCCAATCTAAGTCGATCGGCATTGTTTGATAAATCCTGCTCAGATGAGAGGTTAAACGGCTTCTAAGACAAACTGAACAGTCTTAGATTGGTCATATCAAGCCCAATCTGAGTCTATAGGCATTATTTGATGAAGGCTGCTGGGATACGAGGTTAAACGTCTTCTAACACAAACTGAACAGTCTTATATTGGTCAAATAGAGCCCAATCTAAGTCTATAGGCATTGTTTGATAAAGCCTGCTCAGATGAGAGGTTAAATGGCTTCTAAGACAAACTGAACAGTCTTAGATTGGTCATATCAAGCCCAATCTGATTCTATAGGCATTATTTGATGAAGGCTGCTGGAATACAAGGTTAAACGTCTTCTAGCACAAACTGAACAGTCTTATATTGGTCAAATAGAGCCCAATCTAAGTCGATCGGCATTGTTTGATAAATCCTGCTCAGATAAGAGGTTAAACGGCTTCTAAGACAGACTGAACAGTCATATCAAGCCCAATCTGATTCTATAGGCATTATTTGATGAAGGCTGCTGGAATACGAGGTTAAACGTCTTCTAACACAAACTGAACAGTCTTATATTGGTCAAATAGAGCCCAATCTAAGTCGATCGGCATTGTTTGATAAATCCTGCTCAGATGAGAGGTTAAACCACTTCTAAGACAAACTGAACAGTCTTAGATTGGTCATATCAAGCCCAATCTGAGTCTATAGGCATTATTTGATGAAGGCTGCTGGGATATGAGGTTAAACGTCTTCTAACACAAACTGAAAAGTCTTATATTGGTCAAATAGAACCCAATCTAAGTCGATCGGCATTGTTTGATAAAGCCTGCTCAGATGAGAGGTTAAACGGCTTCTAAGACAAACTAAACAGTCTTTGATTGGTCATATCAAGACCAATCTGAGTCTATAGGCATTATTTGATGAAGACTGCTGGGATACGAGGTTAAACGTCTTCTAACACAAACTGAACAGTCTTATATTGGTCAAATTGAGCCCAATCTAAGTCTATAGGCATTGTTTGATAAAGCCTGCTCAGATGAGAGGTTAAACGGCTTCTAAGACAAACTGAACAGTCTTAGATTGGTCAAATTGAGCCCAATCCAAGTCTATAGGCATTGTTTGATAAAGCCTGCTCAGATGAGAGGTTAAACGGCTTCTAAGACAAACCGAACAGTCTTAGATTGGTGAGATCGAGCCCAATCTAAGTCCATGTCTGTCATGATCTGTGGTCAAGATCATGTTTTGTTTAGTTATGTTCTGTTACTTTTGGACTCCATAGTTCCTATTTTTGTGCACCCTTGTTTGTTTATGACGACTGATTAGTTTCACCTGTCTCATGTGTTTGACTCACGCACCTGCTTTAAATCAGAGACTATTATTTAAACCTGTTTTGCCAGTTAGTCCTGCTGGCGACATTACTCTGTGATGATCTTTTCATACTCTGTATTTGCTCATTCCATGACATAGTTCTTGATGTTAATTTCATGCTCTGTACATGTACTTTTCATGCTCTGCTCATGCCAGAGTTCATGCTGCTATTTTCATGCCACAGTATGTGTTGTTTGTTTTATGTTCATAGTTTACGTTAAAGTGTTAGTTTGGTTCCCTGCGCCAAGTTTGTGACTTCGCCTCGTGAGCGATTTTTGTTTGTACCCCTTTTGAGTCAAGATAAAATCATGTTTTTACCTTCAAGCCTTGTCCGGTCTAGTCCGTTTGCATCCCGGGAGAATCAATCAACCAATCAATGTTTATTGATATAGCCCTAAATCAAAAAAGTCTCAAAGGGCTGCACAAGCCACAACGACATCCTCGGTACAGAGCCCACTTAAGGGACGTCGATGTGAATGACTATGACAAACCTAATACTAAAACGGAAAAAAATACTCAAATATAATACTAAAACATGATCAGGAAAACACTCAAATATAATACTAAAACATGATAAGAAAACTCTCAAATATAATACAAAAACATGATAAGAAAACTCTCAAATATAATACTAAAACATGATCAGGAAAACACTCAAATATAATACTAATAAGAAAACACTCAAATATAATACTAAAACATGATTGGAAAACATTCAAATATAATGCTAAAACATGATTATTAAAACTCAAATATAATGCTAAAACAGAAAAAAAAATACTCAAATATAACACTAAAAGATGATCAGGAAAACACTCAAATATAATACTAAAACATGATCAGGAAAGCATTAAAATATAATACTAAATCATGGTCAGGAAAACATTGAAATATAATATTAAACATGATAGGAAAACACTCAAATATAATACTAAAACATGATCAGGAAAACATTAAAATATCATATGATAGGAAAACACTCAAATATAATACTAAAACACGATCGGGAAAACACTCAAATATAATACTAAAACATGATAAGAAAACACTCAAATATAATACCTAAAACATGATAAGAAAACTCTCAAATATAATACTAAAACATGATAAGAAAACACTCAAATATAATACTAAAACATGATCGGGAAAACACTCAAATATAATACTAAAACATGATAAGAAAACGCTCAAATATAATACTAAAACATGATCGAGAAAACACTCAAATATCATACTAAAACATGATCAGGAACAGATTAAAATATCATACTAAACATGATAGAATAAATCTCGCAGCAAGCTACGTAAAAATCCACATCCTGACAATGTCCATGAACTGATAAGCTTGTTTCGGGTGAGAGGCGAAATGACTCCAAAGACAAACTGAACAGTCTTAGGTTGGTCAGATCGAGCCCGATCTGAGTCTAATAGCATGAACTGATGAAGCCTGCTCAGATGAGAGGTTAAACTTCTCCAAAGACAAATAGTACGATCTTAAGAGTTTTCAGCTCGAGCCCAATCTAAGTCTATGAAGCCTGCTTGGATGAGAGGCAAGGAGTCTCCAAAGACAAACGGAACAGTCCACCTGTGATCGATTGAATACCCTGAGAATACAATGACCTGATGAATGAGAACCATAGACACTCCAAGATATGTGTCATGACCGTGCCACAGTGCACAAAGCAATGCCCCAGCTCCATCAAACACCTCTCAAGATGAATGAGAACAGAAACAGTGAGCCAGCACTTCTTCTCTCAGGTCCGACATCAGCGAACTCTGACCCGGCAAATGTTCTTCTGGCTGAACAGACAAAAACGTCCCGACACATTCCAATGGTGTCATCCCAGATGAATGAAAGCACTAGAATCCAACAATAATTTCATTTGGCAAGGTTTTCCAATCCGTACATCAGTACATTAGCCACACATGTACCGTAAGAAAACTTCTGGAAAGGTGAATTAGTTTCGTCAATGCCACCCCACTCAATATATTCCTGTCTGCGTCTCCTTTTTGAAGCGTTTCTGATTAAAATACTGGGAAACTTGAACTTTTTTTCCACTTCAGAGGCCACAACGGAGTGTATTTTTAGATCAAAAGCAACCCCTCGTCTACCCTAATGAATCTGTCGCTCCCAATCTGACTGAAACCAGCGTATAGATTATAGAGAACAGGGATCTCAAACAGGTCGCCATGAAAAAATGCTGGCTGTCTCCAGCTCTGTCAGCTCCCACCGCGCTTTCATCTGCCTTGTCAAAATCTCAGGTTTGTATACGGCGGAGACCAAGGATGGCAGCTCGATAGGGGAGAAGAGTGCGAATACATTTGAAATGAAAGGCGCCTTGCCTTACGTTCAACCCACTTTGTAATGCGCCATGATACGATATAGATACAGGCTATGGGTTGGGGAGATGTCATAGCTGCAGGCTTCTCATTTTTTTCTTTTAGCAAATACTAGAAGGAATCTATTAAGAGGAAAATGTCAGATATGTCAAAAGCAGTGTGTGAGAAGTAATCGGGGGGGGGTTGGAAATCCCAAAACTGCAGTTTAGGGGTTTAAATAGGTTACCGTATTTTCCGCACCATAAGGCGCCCTGGGTTATAAGCCGCGCCTTCAATGAACGGCATATTTCAAAACTTTGTCCACCCATAAGCCGCCCCGTGTTGTAAGCCGCATCTAACTGCGCTAAAGGAATGTCAAAAAAACAGTCATGGAATCGTATATCAACATGGACGGAGCTGCTGAAAAAAGCCACCCGGCCTCTTCGCGTAAACTTAAACTTACCTTAACCACTCGCTCATCTTTTCTTCATCCATCCCTTCGAGTTAGCTTTTATGATGACGCCGGCTGGAAAGGTCTCTTTTGGCAAGGTCTTCCTTTTGAATATCACCATGGGTGGAAGTTTCTGGCCATTAGCATGGCAAGCTAGAACCACAGTGAAGGATGACTTCTCATTCCCTGTGGTGCGAATATTCACCGTACGTGCTCCCGTTGTATCCACAGTGCGGTTCACAGGAATATCAGTTGCTGTGAAATAGTAATCCGTGTGCGGATGGAGAGATTGCGTCTTTTCATGAACCGGATCCCTGTCACTTGGTAGGAGCCATTTTGTGGTCTTTACAGATGTAAACACACAAAGGAAATGAAACGTACGGTATATCCGCGCGCTTTTTCTTCTTCTATGCGGGCGGGTGGTTGCTTACAGTAGAAGAAGAAGCGCTTCCTGTTCTATGGGGGCGGGTGCTTACCTTGGCGGTTGCTTGCGTAGAAGAAGAAGCGCTTCCTGTTCTACCGGGAAAAAAGATGGCGGCTGTTTACCGAAGTTGCGAGACCGAAACTTTATGAAAATGAATCTTAATATTTATCCATATATAAAGCGCACCGGGTTATAAGGCGCACTGTCAGCTTTTGAGAAAATTTGTGGTTTTTAGGTGCGCCTTATAGTGCGGAAAATACGGTACTTAAGGGATGGGTACCGAATCCAGTACTTTTTCGGCACTGACCGAACATATTGATTCACATATGGTGCCTGGTTTCGGCACTTGGCGATCAATCCAGCAGCATTGAGAGCTGATTCAACCAAACTACCTTCATGTAGCAATTTTCAATGCCAACAAAGAAATCGACTCAAAAAACACTCCAACATGCACACACACAGATAACAATGCCACACCGCTAGACGTTGATTGTGACATAACAGTAGGGATGATGTTTGATAAGAAATTATCGAGTTCGAGCCCTTTATCGAATCCTCTCATCGAACCGATTCCTTATCGATTCTCTTATCGAATCCAGATAGGTTGTTGTATATGGAAAAAAACCCACAATATTTGGTTTAACAAAAGCTCACTTTTATTTTATAAGAAAAAAATAAAATAAAATAAATAAATAAATATTGACTGGTACCCCCCCCTAAAAAAATAAAATAAATAAATATTGACTGTTGTTACCCAAAGTATATTAAGTGGGATTTTTCAGAAAAACAAATATATACAGTAACACAAAAACAACATGTCTCTGTGGTCACTATAGGTCAGGGGTCGGCAACCCGCGGCTCTTTGATCAATCTGATGCGGCTCAGCAGCTTACTTGCTGAACCCCCCAATTTTCCCGTGAGACTTCCGGATTTCAGTGCCTCTCGCAGAAAACTCCCGGGAATAATGTTCACCGATTTTCACCCTTACAGTTATAATAAGGGCGTGCCATGATGATACAACATTTGGCAAACACCCAGAATCCCATGCAGCCCTGACTCTTCCGGGCTACATTATACACCCCTGCTACCACCAAACCCCGCCCCACCCCAACCCTGTTCCCTCACACATCAACCCCCCCCCTCTGTGCGTCGGTTGAGGTGGGCGGGGTTTGGTAGCGGGGGTGTATAATGTATCCCGGAAGAGTTAGGGCTGCATGGGATTCTGGGTATTTGTCCTGTTGTGTTTATGTTGTGTTACTGTGCAGATGTTCTCCCGAAATGTGTTTGTCATTCTTGTTTGGTGTGGGTTCACAGTGTGGCGCATTATTAGTAAGAGTGTTATAGTTTTTTTTATACCGCCACCGTCAGTGTAACCTGTGTGGTTGTTGACCAAGTATGCCTTGCTGTCACCTACGTGAGCAAGCGGAAACACCATACAACGTGTGGCTGATCAGGCACGCTGGTTGTAGTGGATGCTACATGCTGTACCATCACGGCACGCATGACGCTGTCAAGCGCCATTCATTTAAAACCCGCGTGCCGCACCAGGTTTCAAATTCCATATAAAGGTGTGGGCAGCGTGTCTGAGACCCCTGGTTTATACATAGCACAAAGCAAAAAGAAAACTTTGTATGCAGTGTTATTTCATTTAAAATTAAAAAAATTTTTTGTGGCT
>NC_084573.2:31112500-31127500 GCF_033978685.3 Nerophis lumbriciformis
CACTAAATTGGCCCTAGTGTGTGAATGTGAGTGTGAATGTTGTCTGTCTATCTGTGTTGGCCCTGCGATGAGGTGGCGACTTGTCCAGGGTGTACCCCGCCTTCCGCCCGATTGTAGCTGAGATAGGCTCCAGCGCCCCCCGCGACCCCAAAAGGGAATAAGCGGTAGGAAATGGATGGATGGATGGGTTCAATCTCTCTCCTGTGCTAGTTTGAAGCCGACATGACAAACACGCCCAGAGGAGATAATGTTTGAAAAAAGGTGACCGGTTTTTACACAACTTTTGTTTTGAAGGGGGAATTGCAAACTTCCTGTGGATTTTTGCTGGAGGTTGTCAATATATGAAATGTAGGTCTAAGTGAGACCTACATAGAGGTATTTGTTTCATGTCTCTAAGACATTCCTACTGGAAGTTACAGGCAGTTTTGTCTGAGTTGTCTTCCTAGGAGCAGTTGTGTCTGTGTTTTCTTCCTAGGGGGCACTAGAGCGCAATTTTGAGTTTTGGGGTTGGGTTTTTTATTAGATCGCAATTTTTGCCAGTCCTGGTGTGTGTGTCCAGTTTGGTGAGTTTTGAAGCATGTTAAGGGGGTCAAATTACAGCTCAAAGAGGCAAAAGCAACTGTTTTTAGTAAACTTTTGTTCTGAAGGGGGAATTGCCAACTTCCTGTTGATTTTTGCTGAAGGATGTTAGTGTATGAAATCTAGGTCTAAGTCAGACCTACATAGAGGTTTTTGTTTCATGTCTCTACGACATTCTTACCGGAAGTTACAAGCAGTTTTGTCTGTGTTTTTTCTTAGGGGGCGCCAGAGCGCAATTTTGAGTTGTGGGGTTTGGTTTTTTTGATTAGATGGCAATTTTCGCCAGTCCTGATGTGTGTGTCCAGTTTGGTGAGTTTTGAAGCATGTTAAAGGGGGTCAAATTACAGCTCAAAGAGGCAAAAGTGACTGTTTTTAGTAAACTTTTGTTTTGAAGGGGGAATTGCCAACTTCCTGTTGATTTTTGCTGAAGGATGTTAGTGTATGAAATCTAGGTCTAAGTCAGACCTACATAGATAGAGGTTTTTGTTTCATGTCTCTACGACATTCTTACCGGAAGTTACAAGCAGTTTTGTCTGTGTTTTTTCTTAGGGGGCGCCAGAGCGCAATTTTGAGTTGTGGGGTTTGGTTTTTTGATTAGATGGCAATTTTCGCCAGTCCTGATGTGTGTGTCAAATATGGTGAATTTTGAAGCATGTTAAGGGGGTCAAATTACAGCTCAAAGAGGCGGCCGGTATAATAATAATAAAACCTTTCAATTACAATAGGGTCCTCTGTCCCAAAGGGACATTGCGGTCCCTAATAAAAAGAAAAACAAAACGATACCGATAATAAAAAAAAACGATACCGATAATTTCCGATATTACATTTTAACGCATTTATCGGCCGATAATATCGGCAGGCCGATATTATCGGACATCTCTAGTTAGGGACCGAGTCCCTTTGGGACAGAGGACCCTATTGAATTTCTAGCGTTTTATTATTTACCGCCGCCTCTTTGAGCTGTAATTTGACGCCTTTAACATGCTTCAAAACTCACCAAACTGGACACACACATCAGGACTGGCGAAAATTGCGATCTAATCAAAAAACCAAACCCCAAAACTCAAAATTGCGCTCTAGCGCCACCTAGGAAGAAAACACAGACAAAACTGCCTGTAACTCCTAGTAGGAATGTCGTAGAGACATGAAACAAAAACCTCTATGTAGGTCTCACTTAGACCTAGATTTCATACATCAACTTCCTTCAGCAAAAATCAACAGGAAGTTTGCAAATCCCCCTTCAAAACAAACGTTTTGTAAAAACAGTCACCTTCGCCTCTTTGAGCTGTAATTTGACCCCATTAACATGCTTCAAAACTCACCAAACTGGACACACACATCAGGACTGGCGAAAATTGCGATCTAATAAAAAACCAAACCCCAAAACTCAAAATTGCGCTCTAGCGCCCCATAGGAAGAAAACACAGACACAACTGCTCCTAGGAAGAAAACTCAGACAAAACTGCCTGTAACTTCCAGTAGGAATGTCTTAGAGACATGAAACAAAAACCTCTATGTAGGTCTCACTTAGACCCCCTGCAAAAATCAACAGAAAGTTTGCAATTCCCCCTTCAAAACAAAAGTTTTGTAAAAACCGGTCACCTTTTTTCAAACATTATCTCCTCTGAGCGCGTTTGTCGTGTCAGCATCAAACTAGCACAGGAGAGAGATTGAACCCTTTTGATTAAAAGTTGACGAAAGAGTTTTAATTACTGCTCCGGTTTGGATTTTATGTGCCGTCAAAGTCGGTCCCGTCCATCGCTGCTTGCAGCTTTAATTTTTACTGAAAGTGCTGGTTTTACATGTGCATTACTGTAAAAGGAAAACCACACCACTGTTACTTTTACGGTAAAATTCTGGCGACTTAACTTTTAACTGTTAAGTAAGGTGTTGATATATTCACAGTGCATTACTATAAATAGAAAAAAAAAAGAGTACACTTGTTATTTTTACCGTAGAATTCTGGCAACTGAAGCGCCATCTTTTTAAGGTAAAGTCTACGGACGGCGTACATCTGCTCTTTCTCATTAAAGAGGAGTATATTTTGGGAACATGTGTCATGGAAAAATCACATCGCTTGAGTATTTGCAGCCGAAGAGCCCGATTACACAACAAATAATTCAGAAGTCAAAATGATGCGACCCCTCCCCCCCCATTCAAAGAAGAATCTGATGCTGAAGGGAAGCCAAAAATCAAGAAGCGTTGCGTGAGACTTTCAGGTCCCCACAACGCACGCCCTCCAATTAAAAGGACGTAATTATATGTATCTGTGTCAGAGCATTTGAACACTTCTGCCTCCAAGTGTGGCAAAATAGTGAGCAACACAGCTGCCGTGGTGGTACAGACAACAAGCACACCGTAACAGTGTGTGTGTGTGTGTGTGTGTGTGTGTGTGTGTGTGTGTGGGGAGAAAACACACAACAACAGGCTAAGAAAGTGGATTGAAGGGTGGGGAAAGGGAGAGCTTGCGTTGCCAACATCTGTTTCCTGTGTTATATAAGCTGTGGGGGCTGGTCTCCCTTGGAAACGGGCGATATTCAAAAGTCCCCTGACCTGGCCACTAAAAAAATTATTTCACAAATAAATATACCTTATGCAAAAATATTGATATGGCAACTGCTGTAAAGTCTGCATATTTAAAATCCTGCAGTCTGGATTTAGTAAGACATTTTATACCATATTTTCCTGACTATAGAGCGCACCCACTACATTTCAGGGGGAATTTTTTTCCCTTATATAAACCGCATATATGTTGAAGATTAGGGATGTCCGATAATGGCTTTTTTGCCGATATCCGATATTGTCCAACTCTTAATTACCGATACGGATATCAACCGATACAGATATATATACAGTCGTGGAATCAACACATTATTATGCCTAATTTGGACAACCAGGTATGGTGAAGATAAGGTCCTTTTTAAAAAAATTAATACAATAAAATAAGATAAATTTTAAAAAAAATTCTTGAATAAAAAAGAAAGTAAAACAATATAAAAACAGTTACATAGAAACTAGTAATTAATGAAAATGAGTAAAATTAACTGTTAAAGGTTAGTACTATTAGTGGACCAGCAGCACGCTCACGGACTGTATCCCTTGCAGACTGTATTGATATATATTGATATATAATGTAGGAACCAGAATATTAATAACAGAAAGAAACAACCCTTTTGTGTGAATGAGTGTGAATGAGTGTAAATGGCGGAGGGAGGTTTTTTGGGTTGGTGCACTAATTGTAAGTGTATCTTGTGTTTTTTATGTTGATTTAAAAAAAACAACCAAAAAACAACAACAAAAACGATACCGATAATAAAAAAAACGATACCGATAATTTCCGATATTACATTTTAAAGCATTTATCGGGCGGTATAGCTCGGTTGGTAGAGTGGCCGTGCCAGCAACTTGAGGGTTCCAGGTTCGATTCCCCGCTTCACTGCTGTTGTGTCCTTGGGCAAGACACTTTACCCACCTTCTCCCAGTGCCACCCACACTGGTTTAAATGTAACTTAGATATTGGGTTTCCCTATGTAAAAGCGCTTTGAGTCACTAGAGAAAAGCGCTATATAAATATAATTCACTTCACTTCACATATTAAAAGCATGTGAAAATCCGACTTTAACCTTGTTTACTTTCATGACGACCTCCTTAAACAGAAGAAAGATCAAGCAGCTAAAATGCGCCAAAAAAGTGTGGAAAAAGGATTTTGCATTAAATCCCTTGTAATGGATTTAAATGGGTGTAATTTAGATTTTTTTAAACTGATTGGTCGTTTAAAAAAAAAATAATATTCATTAAGTTCAGTGAGCAGGTCATGTTAAGTGTGACCATGTTTGCGCTGGTTAAACTTTTTTTCCTGCACCATGACTAGGGAAGGTTGTTTGGATTGGGTCTTATTGTCAAGGTGTGTTGTTGACGAACCCCAAGATGCAGAGATGGCAGCAGGCTTGGTACAAGAAAACATGGTTTTAATGTTCAAAAATAAGAAAAGGAAAACACAAACCAGAAACCAGGAAGCAGGAACAGGAGTCAGGATCCAGGGAATAGCTTAACGCACACAGCTAGCAACGACAGCATACAGCAAACAACGACACGACAGGTAGGAACGACAATAATCCAGCAATGACTGGAGGAGAAGGCAGATTTAAATAGCAGCTGGCTCATTGACACCAGGTGTGGCCAGGTGCCAATCAGCCACAGCTGAGGGGACACAGCACTCAGGGAGACAAGTAGGAAATAACCAAAATAAGAGCGCCGACAGGAAATAAAGACAAACAGAGGAAAAACTCAAAACATAACTAAACTGTCAGTGACAAACCTGACACTTATAAGTGGATGCTGTGCATTTTCTCACATACATGTACTGTGGAGGGGGGCGTGGCCTGTGGAGTGAAGTGAAGTGAATTATATTTATATAGCGTTTTTCTCAAGTGACTCAAAGTGCTTTACATTGTGAAACCCAATATCTAAGTTACATTTAAACCAGTGTGGGTGGCACTGGGAGCAGGTGGGTAAAGTGTCTTGCCCAAGGACACAACGGTAGTGACTAGGATGGCGGAAGCGGGGATCGAACCTGCAACCCTGAAGTTGCTGGCACGGCCGCTCTACCAACCGAGCTATACCACCCCAAGGACCGGCCTCGAAGACAGCGACAGGTGAGTAGATGGCCCAGATGGGCCTTGTTATCTAATCACCTGTCGCCTTTATTAGCAGCAGCCGGGACGAGACAACGAGTTGGGAGTTGGAGCCAGGGAGAGACACGCGAGACTGAAAAGAAAAAAATCATATATTGCTGGAAAGCAATCGCTTTATTCAAACTATCTACCGGGCTCCCGAAGATCTGTCGACCAGGAGAACCCACACCAGAGGGAAACCTCCACATGTACAATTAATGGACAATGACTTGAGTTACCCTTGATGGCCATCAGATGGCGCCAAAATGGCAGTTATCAGCCTCTCGTGAATCGCTTATTGGACTAGTGCCGTCTCGCGGGGCCAAATTGAAGTAGTTTGAACACTCCTGTTCTCGACGTAAACATATGATACAAAAGGTAAACCTGCAAGGCTACTAGGGGCAAGCAGCTACACAACAGCTAAGCACACAATAGCACACTAGCTAGTCATACGTAATAACTAATTGAACACAATTGCAGTGTAAAACAGCACGTGTCAATACAAACGAGGATCAAATCATTGTAGTTGCATATTACTTACCTATACGAAGTCTCCAAGAAAGCATCCAGTAACAAACGTGTCCACATCATTCAATTTACTGCGTCATGAGATTAACTTGCCGTAAATTCCAGACTATAAGGCGCTACTTTTTCCCTACACTTTGAACCCTGCAACTTATAAGACGATGCGGCTAACTTATGGATTTTTCTTCTGGGAGCAGGTGGGTAAAGTGCCTTGCCCAAGGACACAACGGCAGTGACTAGGATGGCGGAAGCGGGGATCGAACCTGCAACCATGGAGTTGCTGGCACGGCCGCTCTACCGACCGAGCTATACCACCCCAAGGACCGGCCTCGAAGACAGCGACAGGTGAGTAGATGGCCCAGATGGGCCTTGTTATCTAATCACCTGTCGCCTTTATTAGCAGCAGCCGGGACGAGACGAGTTGGAAGTTGGAGCCAGGGAGAGACACGCGAGACTGAAAATAAAAAAAAACATATATTGCTGGAAAGCAATCGCTTTATTCAAGATCTCTCGGCCAGGAGAACCCACACCAGAGGGAAACCTCCACATGTACAATTAATGGTCAATGACTTGAGTTCCCCTTGATGGCCATCAGATGGCGCCAAAATGGCAGTTATCAGCCTCCCGTGAATCGCTTATTGGACTAGTGCCGTCTCGCAGGGCCAAATTTAAGTAGTTTGAACGCTCCTGTCCTCGACGTAAACATATGATATAGTAAGAATTATAAGGTATTGCAATGCATAACATTACTCATTACTCTGAAATACTGGACAAAAGTACTGAAAAAACTACTAATTCATACAGATATCGTTTTGTGTATCTTTCTTGGCAAGTATCAAACCCAACCACCACCCATCCATCTGCAGAGCACCGTTCTCTCCTGCTGCTTGCCGAGCGTCAGTTTAAGGAGCTTTGTTGTCCGCTGCAGAAAGACTTATCAATCTTCAGCATTATGACTGCCTATAAGATCCGCAGTGTAGAAGTATTAACGCCGGCTGCTTCTAAGCCCGATTAACCCACCGCAATGCAGGGATGCATCGTTACTTACTGTATATATCCTGTTCAGATAAACAAGAGGATTATCCATATTACGTGCTGTGTAGTGGACGTCGATACGTCCATTAACATATTGAGTATGTAAAAGAGCGATTTAGTACAAGCGCACATGCAGGGAAACATGTCACACACACAATGCAGGTCGTGATAGTAAGTCGCTGCACATCCAATGCGACATCCTGGTGCGATATCAGAGACACAAGTATCGGATATGTGCGATACAAGCGGTCCCGCAGCGTGTTTACTTGCGTGTGATATCATATGCGATATGAGCGATCCTGCTGCATGTTTACGTATGTGTTATATCATGTGCGATACGAGCGGTCCTGCAGCGTGTTTACTTACGTGTGATATCATGTGCGATACAAGCAGTCCTGCAGCGTGTTTACTTGAGTGCGATATCGTGTGCGATACAAGCGGTCCTGCAGCGTGATTACTTGCGTGTGATATCAAGTGCAATACAAGCCGTCCTGCAGCGTGTTGACTTGCGTGTGATGTCATGTGCGGTACAAGCAGTCCTGCAGTGTTGACTTACATGTGATGTCATGTGCGATACAAGTAGTCCTGCAGCGTGTTTACTTGCGTGTGATGTCATGTGCGATACAAGCGGTCCTGCAGCGTGATTACTTGCGTGTGATATCATGTGCAGTACAAGCCGTCCTGCAGTGTGTTGACTTGTGTTTGATGTCATGTGCGATACAAGCAGTCCTGCAGCTTGTTTACTTGCTTGTATATCATGTGTGATACAAGCAGTCCTGCAGCATGTTTACTTGTGTGTGATATTGTGTGCGATACAAGCGGTCCTGCAGCTTGTTTACTTGCTTGTGACATCATGTGCGATACAAGCAGTCCTGCAGCGTGTTGACTTGCGTGTGATACCGTGTGGGATACAAGCAGTCCTGCAGCTTGTTTACTTGCTTGTGACATCATGTGCGATACAAGCAGTCCTGCAGCGTGTTTACTTGTGTGTGATATCATATGTGATACAAGCAGTCCTGCAGCGTGTTTACTTGAGTGTGATATCGTGTGCGATACAAGCGGTCCTGCAGCGTGATTACTTGCGTGTGATTTCATGTGCAATACAAGCCGTCCTGCAGCGTGTTGACTTGCGTTTGATGTCATGTGCGATACAAGCAGTCCTGCAGTGTTGACTTACATGTGATGTCATGTGCGATACAAGTAGTCCTGCAGCGTGTTTACTTGCGTGTGATGTCATGTGCGATACAAGCAGTCCTGCAGCGTGTTTACTTGTGTGTGACGTCATGTGCGATACAAGCAGTCCTGCGGCGTGTTTACTTGTATGTGATATCGTGTGCGATACAAGCGGTCCTTCAGCGTGATTACTTGCGTGTGATATCATGTGCAGTACAAGCCGTCCTGCAGCGTGTTGACATCATGTGCGATACAAGCAGTCCTGCAGCTTGTTTACTTGCTTATATATCATGTGTGATACAAGCAGTCCTGCAGCGTGTTTACTTGTGTGCGATATTGTGTGCGATACAAGCGGTCCTGCAGCGTGATTACTTGCGTGTGATATCAAGTGCAATACAAGCCGTCCTGCAGCGTGTTGACTTGCGTTTGATGTCATGTGCAATACAAGCAGTCCTGCAGTGTTGACTTACATGTGATGTCATGTGCGATACAAGTAGTCCTGCAGCGTGTTGACTTGCGTGTGATGTCATGTGTGATACAAGCAGTCCTGCAGCTTGTTTACTTGCTTGTGACATCATGTGCGACACAAGCAATCCTGCAGCGTGTTTACTTGTGTGTGATATTGTGTGCGATACAAGCGGTCCTGCAGCATGATTACTTGCGTGTGATATCATGTGCAATACAAGCAGTCCTGCAGCGTGTTTACTTGCGTGTGATATCATGTGCGATAAGAGCGGTCCTGCAGCGTGTTTACTTGTATGTGATATTGTGTGCGATACAAGCGGTCCTGCAGCGTGATTACTTGCGTGTGATATCATGTGCAATACAAGCAGTCCTGCAGCATGTTGACTTGTGTGTGATATCGTGTGCAATACAAGCGGTCCTGCAGCGTGATTACTTGCGTTTGATATCATGTGTGATACAAGCAGTCCTGCAGCTTATTTACTTGCTTGTGACATCATGTGCAATACAAGCAGTCCTGCAGCGTGTTGACTTGCGTGTGATGTCATGTGCGATACAAGCAGTCCTGCAGCTTGTTTACTTGCTTGTGACATCATGTGCGATACAAGCAATCCTGCAGCATGTTGACTTGTGTGTGATATCGTGTGCGATACAAGCGGTCCTGCAGCGTGATTACTTGCGTTTGATATCATGTGCGATACAAGCAGTCCTGCAGCTTATTTACTTGCTTGTGACATCATGTGCAATACAAGCAGTCCTGCAGCGTGTTTACTTGTATGTGATATTGTGTGCAATACAAGCGGTCCTGCAGCGTGATTACTTGCGTGTGATGTCATGTGCAATACAAGCAGTCCTGCAGCGTGTTGTCTTGCGTGTGATATATTATGCGATACAAGCAGTCCTGCAGCGTGTTTACTTGTGTGTGATATCATGTGCGATACAAGCAGTCCTGCAGTGTGTTGACTTACGTGTGATGTCATGTGCGATACAAGCAGTCCTGCAGCGTGATTACTTGCGTGTGATATCATGTGCGTTACAAGCGGTCCTGCAGCGTTTTTACTTGTGTGAAGTGAAGTATATTTACATAGCGCTTTTCTCTAGTGACTCAAGGCGCTTTACATAGTGAAACCCAATATCTAAGTTACATTTAAACAAGTGTGAGTGGCACTGTGCGATATCATGTGCGATACAAGCGGTCCTGCAGCGTGTTTACTTGTGCAAAGCTGGACAGGCGGTTAACATATAAATGTCCTCCAATAATCAGACAGTTTCTTCTATTTCAGTAAAGTCTTTTGCAAAAGGTAAACCTGCAAGGCTACTAGGAGCAAGCAGCTACACAACAGCTAAGCACACAATAGCACACTAGCTAGTCATACGTAATAACTAATTGAACACAATTGCAGTGTAAAATACAATACAAACGAGGATCAAATCATTGTAGTTGCATATTACTTACCTATACGAAGTCTCCAAGAAAGCATCCAGTAACAAACGTGTCCACATCATTCAATTTACTGCGTCATGAGATTAACTTGCCGTACATTCCAAACTAATGATGGGTCCAGCAACACCGATACATCGGCTCTTGCGTCGAGCTCATAGAGCAAAACCCTGTGTCGGTGCGCGTACCGCTTTTAGAAAGTCACGTGACCGATCATGAGCTGTTTTGGTCACGTGACCGATACGCCAACTGTGTCGCACTGACGCCTCCTCTGTGCCCTGTGAGCGTGTCTTTTCTACAGCCGGAGAAATAATAACTAAGGAGAGAAATCGTCTAAAATGTAATACGTCGGAAAAACTTTTTTTTTTTTTTTTTAATAAAAATGTGTAAAAAAATAAAATTAAAAAAATTCCCAGTCCACAATCATCCACAACACGTTCTCTTAGATTTCCATGTTATGATACATGTTCACATTATTTATTGACTGTATCTAAAAAAGATAAAAATATATTTTTATTTAAATGAAGATATGAAATAATCCTAAATGAAATACAATGACTTGGTTTATATTATTGTATATACTAGGGCAGGGGTCACCAACGCGGTGCCCGCGGTCACCAGGTAGCCCGTAAGGACCAGATCAGTCGCCCGCTGGCCTGTTCTAAAAATAGCTCAAAGAGCAGCACTTACCAGTGAGCTGCCTCTATTTTTTTAAATTGTATTTATTTACTAGCAAGCTGGTCTCGCTTTGCTCGACATTTTTAATTCTAAAAGAGACAAAACTCAAATAGAATTTGAAAATCCAAGAAAATATTTTAAAGACTTGTTCTTCACTTGGAATAAGCGGTAGAATATGGATGGATGGATGGATGGGTCTTCACTTGTTTAAATAAATTCATTTATTTTTTACTTTGCTTCTTATTACTTTTAGAAATACAATTTTAGAGAAAAAATACAACCTTAAAAATGATTTTAGGATTTTTAAACAAATGTACCTTTTTACCTTTTAAATTTCTTCCTCTTCTTTCCTGACAATTTAAATCAATGTTCAAGTAAATTTTTTTATTTTTTTTATTGTAAAGAATAATAAATATTTTATCTTTTGGTTTTTCGAGGAAGAATATTTGTGAAATATTTCTTCAAACTTACTATGATTAAAATTCAAAAAATTTATTCTGGCAAATCTAGAAGATCTGTAGAATCAAATTTAAATCTTATTTCAAAGTATTTTGAATTTCTTTTAAAATGTTTGTTCTGGAAAATCTAGAAGAAATACTGATTTGTCTTTGTTAGAAATATAGCTTGGTCCAATTTGTTAAATATTCTAACAAAGTGCAGATTGGATTTTAACCAATTTAAAACATGTCATCAAAATTCTAAAATGTATCTTAATCAGGAACAATTACTAACGATGTTCCATAAATTCTTTTTTAAATTTTTTCAAAAAGATTCAAATTAGCTAGTTTTTCTCTTCTTTTTGTCGGTTGAATTTTGAATTTTAAAGAGTCGAAATTGAAGATACACTATGTTTCAAAATTTTATTTTAATTTTTTTCGTGTTTTCTCCTCTTTTAAACTGTTCAATTAAGTGTTTTTTTCATCATTTATTCTCTACAAAAAACCTTCTGTAAAAGGAAAACAAATGTATGACGGAATGACAGACAGAAATACCCATTTTTTTTATATATATACATTTATTTATTTAGCTATTCTTGTTTAAATCACACTTACGTGTAACTTACAAATGACAATATATTTATTTATTTAAGTGTGTATCAAACTGGTAGCCCTTCGCATTAATCAGTACCCAAGAAGTAGTTTTTGGTTTCAAAAAGGTTGGTGACCCCTGTACTAGGGCATACAATCAGTGTCAGTTGAGTCGGTCCATAGGTTGCCTGTAGTGATTTTTAATGTCCAGCAGATGTCAGTATTTAGTGACACAGTATCGACACAGTATCAATACAGTTTTGCAATGTGTCAAAACGCTTCATGACGCCTCATCAACCCATCACTATTCCAAACTATAAGGCGCTACTTTTTTTCCTATACTTTGAACCCTGCAACTTATAAGACGATGCGGCTAACTTATGGATTTTTCTTCGCGGATACCCAAAATAACTGCCACAAAGTGGTGGAAAAGTGTATTACAACTGAGTACAGGGGAGAAACAGATATGTTTAGGTACCTGCGGCCCAACTATGGTTAAGAATCGCCGCACCATGGAGGAGGGAAGAAGATGGAACTAAATAGATAATTAACAATGAGGAACAGGTGTGATGGCAGGACAAGGGCCACAGGGCAAAAGGTGCTGCAAA
Source organism: Nerophis lumbriciformis (assembly GCF_033978685.3). Lineage (NCBI taxonomy): Eukaryota > Metazoa > Chordata > Actinopteri > Syngnathiformes > Syngnathidae > Nerophis > Nerophis lumbriciformis. Next base: position 31,124,703 of record NC_084573.2, read on the forward strand.
ACACACAGACTAAGGCTGAAACGACGCGTCGACGTAGTCGACGTCATCGGTTACGTAAATACGTCGACGCCGTTTTTGTGCATCGGCGCGTCGCATATTTACGTCACACTACTGTCATGGCGGAGCGCAAAGCAGACGATGCGAGCGAGGGGAAAAAAGCACGCCAAAAGTCGTCAAAAGTGTGGGAGTATTTCAATAAACGGCCTAATAATGTTGTTGTATGCACACTGTGTCGAGCGGAAATGGCCTATCATAGCAGCACAACGGCTATGAACGAACATTTGAAAAGAAAACCCCCGACAGCGTTCTTGCCATCACCATCAACAAGTCAATCGTCCGCGTGCGTATACGTTGTCATTATTACACAAAAACATGAATGTGTCATTTGTATCTGCGTTGTAAATTCATAAACTAAAGCACCGTTTGCTCTGAGAGGCGCGTTTGGCGTGCCTGTTCAGTGTTTACAAAGACGCGCTCCTCTTTAACGCTGTGGAGAGGCGGCGGCGGCGAGCGAGCGGCGAGGCGGGGCGCGCCGGGAGCGACGCCGCAAGAGACAGGGGACGACGAGCGAGCGAGGAAGAGGAGCTGAAAAGCGAGGAAAGAAAGAGAAAAGAGTTGGAAGAGAAAAGACTTTGTGTAAAATTAAAAGATTGTAAACCTGGCAAAGCCGTCTGGCGTTCAGTCTGTCGGTCCTGAAAGAACCCCACGGCACAAGACGTGTCACAAACGCTAACGTTAATTAGTTGTGCAAATACCTTTTACAACATTAACAGTTACATATACTATGTACAAACCAACAATTAACTTTCACTTTAATCATACTATCATTGTTGTGTTATTAAGCAAAATAAGCAATACTTTTACTTTTGTTGAAATGTTTACACTGTACACTTTTTTGTATTGGATGTTTAGCTTTATTTTTGCACATTTTAGCAAATAAGCAATACTTTTACTTTTGTTGAAATGTTTACACTTGTTACAGAATATTTCCGTTTTGCACTTTTTTGTATTGGATGTTTATCTTTATTTTTGCACATTTTAAAGCAAAATAAGCAATACTTTTACTTTTTAAATGCTTATACTATTCCAGAATATTAAGATTTGCACTGGATGTTTACTTTTATATTTGCACATTAAAAAGCAAATAAGCTACTTTTAATTTTGTTAAATGTTAAAAGTTTTAAATGTTTACATTGTTACAGAATATTTTGTCATGTTGTTGTCAATGTTGACTGAGTGGCCATACTTTTTTTTTTGTAAATAAAAGCCGTGCCTTTTGAAAAAACTGGCCTACATTTATTTTTTCCTCTTCATTTTAAATAAAAAAAATAATCGGCAAAAGGAAAAATAATCTATAGATTAATCGAAAAAATAATCTATAGATTAACCGATTAATCGAAAAAAATAATCTATAGATTAATCGATAGAAAAATAATCGTTAGCTGCAGCCCTCTAACACAGACCAAACAGGAAATAGCAACAAAACAAAAGCACCAGGACAGGAAATGATACAAAACACAGGAGAATAAAGAACAATGGCTCAACTGTCATGTGAGATCATGACACACTAACTCTTAACAAAAATAACTTTTTGGAGCCAAAAAAAAGTTGAGGTGAAAAACAAAAACACATTTTCAGTGTTATGTTGCTCATCAAAGTCCTTTTCCTAACAGTGCCAGTCTAACACACTACGTTGAGCAGCTGTCAATCACAGCATCACGCGACCTTTAAAAGCACCGGCTCCCTAATTACAAGCAATAAACTCTTGAACGTACATGAGCGGGATAATGATTAACCTGCAACTTTACTGCGTCCATCAAACACAGGCGGGTTAGTGAGGGCCTTGTTGAGTCCGTCCGGCCCCCAAAGAAGTCATAGGGAATCATCCAGCAATTAATTATTGCCGCGCTCATGTGGCCTTTTAACTCCCTCTTTAACGTCGCTGTCCCTCGGCCAATCGGTACGCTTCAAGGTTGCGAGGAAAAAATTTCGGGTTACGAGCCTCCCGGCCCGCTGGTTGGCGTAGCGACGAGCAAGGGGATCCGCGCAGTTGCGGTTTCCCTGACACATGAAACGTGACGAATTAAGGCGGCGCACTATCGGCAGCACAGAGTTGAGTATAAAAAAATCAATAATTGAATTGTAATTAATTTCAGTGGGGAACAGTGATTTGTGATATAGCTGGGCAATAAAAGGATATTATTATACATCGCGGTAGCCAAGTAATCGATACTGATAAAAATGGGTTTAATTAAATATTCAACATTTTTGTGTGTGATTTGATTCAGAATCAATTCTCGATTTAAAATCAATACTTATTTTAAAAACATATTATTAATTATTAATCTGTCGATTATTACTTCGATTAATCGATTAATAATCGGATAAAAGAGACAAACTACATTTCTATCCTTTCCAGTATTTTATTGAAAATAAAACAGCATACTGGCACCATACTTATTTTGATTATTGTTTCGCAGCTGTTTGTACATGTTGCAGTTTATAAATAAAGGTTTATAAAAAAAAAAAAATAAAAAAAAATAATAATAATTGCCTCTGCGCATGTGCATAGCATATATTTAACAAATCGATGACTAAATTAATCGCCAACTATTTTTATAATCGATTTTAATCGATTCATTCGATTAGTTGTTGCAGCCCTAATATATACATATACATATATATACATACATACATATATATATATACATATACATACATATATAAATATACATGTATACACATATACATAAATGTATATGTGTATGTGCATATATATATATATATATATATATATA
>NC_084573.2:31132500-31147500 GCF_033978685.3 Nerophis lumbriciformis
TTTAGCGACTCCAACCTTGCAGCCGTGACACAGAAGTGTCGTCGGTCCACAAAAAGGCGCAAGCAGGTCATGGGAGAAGAATGCAGCGGTGATATTTTCTCCGCCGTGAAACACTTTGAAGGAATGACAGGGATTGTGTAATTGCAGCTTTAGATACTTGCCAGGTGGAGTCTGCGGAGATATGCCCTCATTCCTACTCAAGCACGTGCCAGAGTACTTTCACGCACGCTCCTGACTTTGCGTTTTGTTTGTTTGCGCGTCGGACGTACTGGGTGTGTGTGAAGGGAATAGGTTTGAGCAGGGTTTACCCCAGATTGCCAACATTCCTTGCAAATGATGATGTCAGCGAGTATATCTCGGGTACATCAAAGTACAAACCCCGTTTCCATATGAGTTGGGAAATTGTGTTAGATGTAAATATAAACGGAATACAATGATTTGCAAATAATTTTCAACCCATATTCAGTTGAATATGCTACAAAGACAACATATTTGATGTTCAAACTGATAAAAAAAATTATTTTGCAAATAATCATTAACTTTACAATTTGATGCCAGCAACACGTGACAAAGACGTTGGGAAAGGTGGCAATAAATACTGATAAAGTTGAGGAATGCTCATCAAACACTTATTTGGAACATCCCACAGGTGAACAGGAAAATTGGGAACAGGTGGGTGCCATGATTGGGTATAAAAGTAGATTCCATGAAATGCTCAGTCATTCACAAACAAGGATGGGGCGAGGGTCACCACTTTGTCAACAAATGCGTAAAAAAATTGTTGAACAGTTTAAGAAAAACATTTCTCAACCAGCTATTGCAAGGAATTGAGGGATTTCACCATCTACGGTCCGTAATATCATCAAAGGGTTCAGAGAATCTGGAAAAATCACTGCACGTAAGCAGCTAAGCCCGTGACCTTCGATCCCTCAGGCTGTACTGCATCAACAAGCGACATCAGTGTGTAAAGGATATCACCACATGGGCTCAGGAACACTTCAGAAACCCACTGTCAATAACTACAGTTGGTCGCTACATCTGTAAGTGCAAGTTAAAACTCTCCTATGCAAGGCGAAAACCGTTTATCAACAACACCCAGAAACGCAGTCGGCTTCGCTGGGCCTGAGCTCATTTAAGATGGATTGATACAAAGTGGAAAAGTGTTCTGTGGTCTGACGAGTCCACATTTCAAATTGTTTTTGGAAACTGTGGACGTCGTGTCCTCCGGACCAAAGAGGAAAAGAACCATCCGGATTGTTCTAGGCGCAAAGTGTAAAAGGCAGCATGTGTGATGGTATGGGGGTGTATTAGTGCCCAAGACATGGGTAACTTACACATCTGTGAAGGCGCCATTAATGCTGAAAGGTACATACAGGTTTTGGAGCAACATATGTTGCCATCCAAGCAACGTTACCATGGACGCCCCTGCTTATTTCAGCAAGACAATGCAAAGCCACGTGTTACATCAACGTGCCTTCATCGTAAAAGAGTGCGGTTACTAGACTGGCCTGCCTGTAGTTCAGACCTCTCCCCCATTGAAAATGTGTGGCGCATTATGAAGCCTAAAATACCACAACGGAGACCCCCGGACTGTTGAACAACTTAAGCTGTACATCAAGCAAGAATGGGAAAGAACTCCACCTGAGAAATTTAAAAAATGTGTCTCCTCAGTTCCCAAACGTTTACTGAGTGTTGTTAAAAGGAAAGGCCATGTAACACAGTGGTGAACATGCCCTTTCCCAACTACTTTGGCACGTGTTGCAGCCATGAAATTCTAAGTTAATTATTATTTGCAAAAAAAAAATAAAGTTTATGAGTTCGAACATCAAATATGTTGTCTTTGTAGCATATTCAACTGAATATGGGTTGAAAAGGATTTGCAAATCATTGTATTCCGTTTATATTTACATCTAACACAATTTCCCAACTCATATGGAAACGGGGTTTGTATAAAAAAAAACACCAGCAAACCATAAATTGGGTTACCAAAATAACTCAATATTTTTAGCGTGCACATTTGAAATAATAATGTTTCCATTTAATATAGTGTTATCCTGCTCCTGATTTTTAGTAGGGCACAATGAATATCAATAATTATCGATATCGACCGATATAAAGCACTCGTACGGTGATGGTTTAGCCCTGGTTTGAAGGGTTAATTAGTGCGCTGTCTTGAACAGTGTGCACTGACAGGAAGACAAGGCAGGGTGCCATTGCCAAAATCCCCTCTAACACATGGTGCGCCACATGCACACTTATCCATGCACATGCACACAAAGAATATATAACAGCGCGTGCGGACACGCACTCGCCCCCCCCCCACGGACCAACTCGTGGCTTACACGAACGCATTCGCATATTTTCACACGCGCGCACCGAGGAGCCAAATCAGTTTTCTTGTTGCTACAGCAAAAGCATACTTTGGTGTCAACGGCAGCCTTGTTGCCATGGCGACGGGTATACAAGAGAAACTCTGCGCCCTTGTAGCCAAGGGCCAGATGACAGCGTAGCGTGAGGGAGTGCGCACGAACGCACGCATTTCTGTCTTTCAATTTGTTCTTAAGCACCGGCGTACACGCACGGATTACTCAGACCGAGACAGCGGTTCATATAATGGTCAAGGAGAGGCGCCACTGCAATATCTAAACCAGCTAAACATGCAACCATCGATCCTCCCACACCCCACAGGCATGATGAAATCTTAAGACTGCTGGCGTCTGCGTTATTAAATCCTCCAGTATTAATTTAGCGCTAATTGAGTGAGGGATTCATCCCCCGTTTACCCGGAGTCTTTAATGGAGTCAAATCTGGATGGGAAAAACCCGTATAAAAGACTAGATCAAGACTTGAATCAGAAGCGAAACGCTGTTCCCAGCGGGGGAAACGTTAGAGTGGGAAGAGAACTAAGAAAGCGAGATAGAGATCATCAAGTATTGATAAGGTCGAATATCTGGTAGAGCTGTAGACAAAATACTGAATATGTCTGACTTCAAGTTGGATATGCCAGCAAACCACTGATAACTGTCTGCCTGTGATAGAAGTTATTATCACACAGTATGCTGGCAGTTATGGGCCAAATGCTATATTTAACCTGTACATGCTTGTAGGGTTATTTAAGTCAGAGTGTTCTGTGTAGGACTGGTCAATAATAGCTGACACAAACTGATTTACCTGAGCACAGGTGTGTCAAACTCCTTTCCATTGAGGGGCTACACTCAGAGGGCCGCTTGTAACAGTGAGTACCCAGCAGGCACAAGACATTGAAACAACGTTGAGAACTCGTTGAAATCAGGTCCTGACGTTGAGCAACTCAAACATAAAGTTGAAACAACATGCTTTTTGACGACGTTTAATCAATGTTGGGTTCTGATGTAGAATTTTGGTCATTTCCCAACCGATATTCGACAACACAAATACAACGTTGAAACAACATGCTTTTTGACGGCGTTTGTTCAATGTCAGGTTGTGACGTTGATTTGACCATCAAAATGTGGTCATTTCCCAACCAATTTTCTACAACACAAATACAACATTGAAACAACATGCTTTTTGGCAGCATTTATTCAATGTAAAATTGTGACGTTGATTTGACCATTGAAATTTGGTCATTTCCCAACCAATGTTCTACAACACAAATACAACGTTGAAACAACATGCTTTTTGACGACGTTTACTCATTGTCAGGTTCTGACGTTGATATGACCATCTAAATTTGGTCATTTCCCAACCAATATTCTACAACACAAATACAACGTTGAAACAACATCCTTTTTGACGACGTTTATTCAATGTCAGGTTGTGACGTTGATTTGACCATCTAAATTTGGTAATTTCCCAACCAATATTCCACAACACAAATACAACGTTGAAACAACATGCTTTTTGACGACGTTTACTCAATGTCAGGTTATGACGTTGATTTGATCATTGAATTTTGGTCATTTCCCAACCAATATTCTACAACACAAATACAACGTTGAAACAACATGCTTTTTGACAGCATTTATTCAATGTAAAATTGTGACGTTGATTTGACCATTGAAATTTGGTCATTTCCCAACCAATATTCCACAACACAAATACAACGTTAAAACAACATCCTTTTTGACGACGTTTATTCAATGTCAGGTTGTGACGTTGATTTGATTTGAATTTTGGTCATTTTCCAACCAATATTCTACAACACAAAGACAACGTTGAAACATCATGCTTTTTGACGACGTTTACTCAATGTCAAGTTATGACGTTGATTTGACCATTGAAATTTGGTCATTTCCCAACCAATATTCCACAACACAAATACAACATTGAAAAAAACATGCTTTTTGACAGCATTTATTCAATGTAAAATTGTGACATTGATTTGACCATTGAAATTTGGTCACGTCCCAACCAATATTCTACAACACAAATACAACGTTGAAACAACATGCTTTTTGACAACGTTTACTCAATGTCAGGTTGTGACGTTGATTTGACCATTGAAATTTGGTCATTTCCCAACCAATATTCCACAACACAAATACAACGTTGAAATAACATGCTTTTTGATAACGTTTACTCAATGTCAGATTATGACGTTGATTTGACCATTGAAATCTGGTCATTTCCCAACCAACATTCCACAACATAAATACAATGTTGAAACAACATGCTTTTTGATGACGTTTACTCAATGTAAGGTTGTGACGTTGATTTGACCATTGAAATTTGGTCATTTCCCAACCAATTTTCTACAACACAAATACAACATTGAAACAACATGCTTTTTGGCAGCATTTATTCAATGTAAAATTGTGACGTTGATTTGACCATTGAAATTTGGTCATTTCCCAACCAATATTCCACAACACAAATACAACGTTGAAACAACATGCTTTTTGACGACGTTTATTCAATGTCAGGTTGTGACGTTGATTTGACCATTGAAATTTGGTCAATTCCCAACCAATACTCTACAACACAAATACAACGTTGAAATATCATGCTTTTTGACAACGTTTACTCAATGTCAGGTTGTGACGTTGATTTGACCTTTGAAATTTGGTTATTTCCCAACCAATATTCCACAACACAAATACAACGTTGAAAAAAACATGCTTTTTGACAGCATTTATTCAATGTAAAATTGTAACGTTGATTTGACCATTGAAATTTGGTCATTTCCCAACCAATATTCCACAACACAAATACAACGTTGAAACAACATGCTTTTTGACGACGTTTATTCAATGTCAGGTTGTGACGTTGATTTGATTTGAATTTTGGTCATTTTCCAACCAATATTCTACAACACAAATACAACGTTGAAACATCACGCTTTTTGACGACGTTTACTCAATGTCAGGTTATGACGTTGATTTCATCATTGAATTTTGGTCATTTCCCAACCAATATTCCACAACACAAATAAAAAGTTGAAAAAAAACATGCTTTTTGACAGCATTTATTCAATGTAAAATTGTGACGTTGATTTGATCATTGAAATTTGGCCATTTCCCAACCAATATTCCACAACACAAATACAACGTTGAAACAACATGCTTTTTGATGACGTTTATTCAATGTCAGGTTGTGACGTTGATTTGATTTGAATTTTGGTCATTTTCCAACCGATATTCTACAACACAAATACAATGTTGAAATATCATGCTTTTTGACAACGTTTACTCAATGTCAGGTTGTGAAGTTGATTTGACCATTGAAATTTGGTCATTTCCCAACCAATATTCCACAACACAAATACAACGTTGAAACAACATGCTTTTTGACGACGTTTATTCAATGTCAGGTTGTGACGTTGATTTGACTATTGAAATTTGGTCATTTCCCAACCAATATTCCACAACACAAATACAACGTTGAAACAACATGCTTTTTGACGACGTTTACTCAATGTCAGGTTATGACGTTGATTTGATCATTGAATTTTGGTCATTTCCCAACCAAAATTCTACAACACAAATACAACGTTGAAACAACATGCTTTTTGACGAGGTTTACTCAATGTCAGGTTGTGACGTTGATTTGATTTGAATTTTGGTCATTTGCCAACCAATATTCTACAACACAAATACAACGTTGAAACAACTTTCTTTTTGACAACGTTTATTCAATGTCAGGTTGTGACGTTGATTTGATTTTTGGTCATTTTCCAACCAATATTCTACAACACAAATACAACGTTGAAACAACATGCTTTTTGACAAAGTTTATTCAATGTCAGGTCGTGACGTTGATTTGACCATCGAAATTTGGTCATTTCCCAACCAATATTCCACAACACAAATACAACGTTGAAAAAAACATGCTTTTTGACAGCATTTATTCAATGTAAAATTGTGAGGTTGATTTGACCGTTGAATTTTGGTAATTTTCCAACCAATATTCTACAACACAAATACAACGTTGAAACAACATGCTTTTTCATAACGTCTACTTAATGTCAGGTTGTGACGTTGATTTGACCATTGAAATTTGGTCATTTCTGTCATGATCTGTGGTCTAGATCATGTTTTGTTTAGTTATGTTCTGTTAGTTTTGGACTCCAGTAGTTCCTGTTTTTGTGCACCCTTGTTTGTTTTAGTTTTCATGACGACTCATTAGTTTCACCTGCCTCATGTGTTTGACTCACACACCTGCTCTAATCAGAGACTATTATTTAAACCTGTATTGCGAGTTAGTCGTCCTGGCGACATTGCTCTGTCCATGCCATAGTTCTTGATTATCTTTTCATGCTCTGTTTTGACTTTTCTTGCCATAGTCATGCTGTTCGATTCATGCCGTTTCCAGTAAGTCTTTTTGTTTCATGTCCATAGTTCTTGCTATTTGTTTCAAGCCACACTTTAGTGAGTTTTTTCATGTTTTTAGTTTCATGGTTCATGTCCATAGTTTATGCTAAGTCTTAGCTTTTGTTTCCTGCGTTAAGCTTGCCTTCGTCTTGTGCGCCTTTTGTTTTGTACTTCGTTGAGTTTTTGAGTAGAGATTAAAATATTTTCCTACCTTCAAGCCTTGTCAGGTCTAGTCTGTTTGCATCCCGGGAGAACAAATCTCGCAGCAAGCTGCGAAAAACTCCCCGTCATGACAATTTCCCAACCAACAACATGGATCCAACGTTAGACGCCAAAGTTTACATCTCAATTTAGAAATACAACTATTTTGCAATGTTGTTTCAAAGTCCGTTTTAAAGGACACGTATGTATGATCAACGTTGTATCAATGTCTTGTGCCTACTGGGTAATAAATGAATGTACTGTAAATGTATAAGGATTCACCTTGTTATATTATTACACAATCGCATATGCATTTAATCATTATATATTTTTATGCAATCCATAAAAAAAACAAAAAAAAAATGTAGACTCACGGCACAGTTGCCAGAATTTTATCACAGAAAGAATTGTTTAATAATAAAATGTTTTTTGTTTGTTTTTTTAATTTTTTTTGCTGTAATTGGAAAACGGTACCGCTGTTCTTTACGGTAAAATTCTGGCGACAGACCCGACAGTTTTTTTAATGGTAAAATCAATGACTGTTGTTGTTTTTGTTAAACCATATAAGTGAGTTCCTCGAATTAACTAACTAAATAACTAACTTTTTAACATCTTACATATCCATTGCATTTACTTTTATGACCCAATCTTAGGGCATTCATCTTTAGCATTTATTTATATGACTCAATCTCAGGGCATTTATCCATAAAATATACCTATATGACCCAATCTCAGGGCATTCATCCATAGCATTCACTTATATGACCCAATCTCAGGGCATTTATCCTTAGCATTTATTTATATGACCCAATCTCAGGGAATTCACCCATAGCATTTACTTATATGACCCAATCTCAGGGCATCCATCCATCCATAGCATTCACTTATATGACCCAATCTCAGCGCATGTATCCATAGCATGTACTTATATGGCCCAATCTCAGGGCATTCATCTATAGCATTTACCTATATAACCCGATCTCAGGGCATTCACCCATAGCATTTACTTATATAGCCCAATCTTAGGGCATTCATCCTTAGACATAACCTGTAAACACAACTCCAAAAGTTATGGGCAGATTTTAACGAAACTTTCAGGGCATACATCCATAGCAATTACCTATATGACCCAACCTCAGTGCATTTATCCATAGCATTACTTATATGACCCAATCTCAGGGCATTCTTCCATAGCATTTACTTATATGACACAATCTCAGGGCATTCATCCATAGCATTCACTTATATGACCCAATCTCAGTACATGTATCAATAGCATTTACTTATATGGCCCAATCTCAGGGCATTCATCTATAGACTTTACCTATCTCAGGGCATTCGCCCATAGCGTTTACTTATATGGCCCAATCTCAGGGCGTTCATCCTTAGACATAACTTGTAAACACAACTCCAAAAGTTATGGGCAGATTTTCATGAAACTTTCAGGGCATTCATCTGTAGCATTTACCTATATGACCCAATCTCAGGGCATTCATCCATAGCATTCACCTACATGACCCATTCTCAGGGCATTCATCCATAGTATTTACTTATATGTCCAAATCTCAGGGCATTCATCCATAGCATTTACTTATATGACCCAATCTCAGGGTGTATCCATAACATTTACTTATATGGCCCAATCTCAGGGCATTCACCCATAGCATTTACTTATATGACCCAATCTCAGGACATATATCCATTGCATTGACTTATATGGCCCAATCTCAGGGCATTCATCTATAGCATTTACTTATATGGCCCAATCTCAGGGCATTCATCTATAGCATTTACTTATATGGCCCAATCTCAGGGCGTTCATCCTTAGACATAACTTGTAAACACAACTCCAAAAGTTATGGGCAGATTTTCATGAAACTTTCAGGGCATACATCCGTAGCATTTACCTATATGACCCAATCTCAGGGCAATCCTCCATAGCATTTACTTATATGGCCCAATCTCAGGGCGTTCATCCTTAGACATAACTTGTAAACACAACTCCAAAAGTTATGGGCAGATTTTCATGAAACTTTCAGGGCATACATCCGTAGCATTTACCTATATGACCCAATCTCAGGGCATTCCTCCATAGCATTTACTTATATGGCCCAATCTCAGGGCGTTCATCCTTAGACATAACTTGTAAACACAACTCCAAAAGTTATGGGCAGATTTTCATGAAACTTTCAGGGCATTCATCCGTAGCATTCAACTATATGACCCAATCTCAGGGCATTCATCCATAGCATTTACTTATATGACCCAATCTCAGGGTGTATCCATAACATTTACTTATATGGCCCAATCTCAGGGCATTCACCCATAGCATTCACTTATATGACCCAATCTCAGGACATATATCCATTGCATTGACTTATATGGCCCAATCTCAGGGCATTCATCTATAGCATTTACTTATATGACCCAATCTCATGGCATTCACCCATAGCATTCCCTTATATGGCCCAATCTCAGGGCATTCATCCTTAGACATAACTTTTAAACACAACTCAACAAAATAACTACAAAAGTTAGGGGCAGATTCTCAGGAAACTTTCAGGGCATTCATCCATAGCATTTACATATTTGGCGCAATCTCAGGGCATTTATCTATATCATTTACTTATATGACCCAATCTCAGGGCATTCATCCATAGACATAACTTTTAAACACAACTCAACAAAATAACTACAAAAGTTAGGGGCAGATTCTCATGAAACTTTCAGGGCATTCATCCATAGCTTTCATGTAAATGGCCCAATCGCAGGGCATGTATCTATAGCATTGACTTATATGACCCAATCTCATCCATATTAGGGCTGCAACTAACGATTAATTTGATAATCGATTAATCTGTCGATTATTACTTCGATTAATCGATAAATAATCGGATAAAAGAGACAAGCTACATTTCTATCCTATCCAGTATTTTATTGGGGGGGGGAAAACAGCATACTGGCACCATACTTATTTTGATTATTGTTTCTCAACTGTTTGTAAATGTTGCAGTTTATAAATAAATGTTTATAAAAAAAAAAAAAAATAAAACCTTTTTTTTTTTTAAATAAAACAAATTTTAAAAAAGTCTCTGCGCATGCGCATAACATAGATGCAACGAATCGATGACTAAATTAATCGGCAATTATTTTTATAATCAATTTTAATTGATTTAATCGATTATTTGTTGCAGCCCTAATCCATATACATAACTTTTAAACACAACTCAACAACAGATTTTCATGAAACTTTCAGGAAATGTCCGAAATGAAATACGGACAAACTGACTCGGAGTAAAGTTTGAAAAACAACTGCTATTTTAAAACTGATGAAGAAAACTATTCAGATGAAATGTACTTTCTCTCATACTAAAACAAGAACATTCAGACTTGTTTTAAACAATTTCAATATTGGCTCATAGAGAGGTAGAAGCAGAGAGAATTACCTGGCTGCGGTCTTTGTCCACCTTCTTGAAGCACTTGTTCAGTGACAGATTGTGGCGCACCGAGTTCTTCCATCCTGTGGGGGCGCTGGCAAAGTAGGGAAAATGCTCCAGGATCCAGCCGTAGATGTCTTTTACCGGCAGCCGCTTGTTCGGCGCGTCCTCGATCGCCATAAAGATCAGGCAGCTGAACGAGTACGGCGGTTTCCGGTTGGCCCCCGCCGCCAAGTCGTACGCCGAGTGCGCGTCGCCCAACAGGGGGTCGTCCGGGCACGGAGACGAGGAAGAAGGCGAGCGGGGGTGCTGGCTGTCGGGGTCCAGCAGCGGGGAAACGCTACGCAGCCCGGAGTGGCTGAAGCTGTTGAGGAGGTCGGTGCTCTCGTGGAGCCAGGACAGACTGGTCAGCTCCTCGTCCTCGGCTTTGGAGAAGGAGGCCGACAACGACAGGGACAGGTCGGCCGCCTCCGCCTCCGACGCCGCCGTGGCCGCGTCTCCTTGCCGGTACGGCGGACTCATGCCTTGCGAGGCGCTGGCTCCACTGCTGGGGCTCTGAGCCTTCTTACTGGGGGGCATGGTGGGTCCCATCCAGCCTGGGGCTCACTCCTGCACAGGGAGACAACAGAGGTCTTAGTCCAGGAGGCAAAAACAAGGTCAGTTACTCATTTGTGTTCCTTAAACAACGCTCTTTGAACCACATCTCCAATTAGGCTGGCCGAGATGCGAGGCAAAAACCGCGATCCTCATCATTTTTCTCACAGGCTTTTTTTATGCATTTCTCACTGGGATGGCAAATGTTGTGCTCCAGTGGTGGAGGAAAGCTTCCCTGCCCTGCTACCGGCCAATTACCGTGGTGGCACGTGGAAGTATTGACGTTACGCAAGGTTGCTGCCATAATGAAGTCACCTGTATGCGACCATCGTTGCTGTATCATGCTGGTTTCCAACATGTCAGCAGTGAAGGATTCTGTAATCCCAGCTCCGCTCCTCGGAACACAACCTCCTGTGGCGACTTGTGACGGAGCGGTATTTACATATGAGTCATCACGGAAGTTCTCCCAGATACATATCTATATATAGTACAGTGCAGGGGTGGCCAAACTACGGCCGGCGAGACGTCATGAGTTGAATGAGGAATCTGGCTAGCGGGGTGTATCCAAATTGATTTTAAATATCTGAATTGCTGAAAATGTGTGGACGGTGTGAGTAAATCCGGTCAATGACCATTAATTGTGCATTCAAGTGGATACAGCACAGCATTTACTTTTATGACACAATCCAAACAACCTTCCCTAGTCATGGTGCGAAAAAAAATAAAATGTAACCAACGCAAAAAGTCAACACAGAACGGCAGCTCAATCGTCAGAATTTTACCATAACATTTACAGTGGATTTAACAACGGATGATTGTAAATTGGAAAAACAGAACCATTGTTATTTTTACGGTAAAATCCAGGCGACTAAGCTGTTCGTTTTTTCTTACCGTCAAATCTACAGCCTTTGTTTTGACAATGCTTATTAATAGTCAAATGGTTTAAAATATTTTTCACGATCAAATTCTGGCAACTGCGTTACCAGGTTTTACCATAAAATTTGTTGGCGTTTTTATACCGAACACTAAGTCAAAAAACAGTAGTACGGTTATTTCTACGGGAAAACTATAGGTAACTAAGCTGCCAGTTTTTCCCCCCGTAAAATCTATGCCAGTTGTTTTTACAGGGCATGACTGTATATGCAATAACGGCACACCGGTTATTTTTTACGTTAAAATTCTGGCAACGTAGCTGCAAGATTTCTTTACAGTATTTTTTTGCCATTACAGTGTGTTACTGTAAATGGAAAAAAAACGGCACCACTTTTATTTTTAATGTAAGATTTTGGCGACTGAACAGCTCGTGTTTTACAGTAAAATCTATTGCTGTTATTTTGACAGTGCATCATTGGTAAATGGAAAAAAAAAAAAACAGTACTACTATTATTTTTACCGTAAAATTCTAGCAAATGAGCTGCCAGTTTGTTTTTTTAAACGTAAAATCTGTCGTTATTTTTACAGTGCATAACTGTAAATGGAAAAACGGTAGTCCTGTTTTTTATGATAAAATTATGTCAGTTTTTAGCATGAAATAGACAGTGTTATTAATATTATTTAAAACATTTTTTTTACAGTGCATTACTGCAAAAAATAAAAACGGTACCACTGCTGTTTTTATGGTAAAATTCTAGCAAATGAGCTGCCACTTTTTTACCAAAAAGTTATTTTTACAATAGTAAAAAAAATTATATTTATGGTACAATTTTGGTGACTAAACAGCAAGTTTGTTTTTTCACAGGAAAATATACTGTTTTTGCTTTTGTTTTTTCACAGTGCATTATTGTAAAATGGAAAAAGGTTTTTTCATGGAAAATTTTGGCAACTGAGCTGCTAGTTTGTTTTTTTTACCGTAAAATCTGTGGTTATTTTGTGCATAACTGTGAATGGGAAAACAGTAGTCCTGTTTTTTATGATAAAATTAAGTCAGTTTCAGTGTAAAATCTACAGTGTTATTATTATTATTATTTATTTATTTATTTATTTTTTACAGTGCATTACTGCAAATAGAAAAACGGTACCATAGTTGTTTTTACGGCAAAATTGTAGCAACTAAGTTGCCAGTTTTTACTGTAAAATTTATGGAAGTTATTTTTACAATGCGTTACTGTAAATAGTAAAAACTGTTATATTTATGGTAAAATTTTGGTGACTGAACAGCCATTTTTTACTAGAAAATTTACTGTTTTTTTTTTTTTTTTGTGCATTACTGTAAAATAGAAAAACGATACCAGCTATTTTCATGGAAAATTCTGGCAACTGAGCTGCCAGTTTTCTTTTTACCGTAAAATCTGTGGTTATTTTTTGCATAACTGTGAATGGGAAAATGGTAGTCCTGTTTTTTATGATAACATTAAGTCAGTTTTTAGTGTAAAATCTACAGTGTTATTATTATTTATTTTTTTTCAAGTGCATTACTACAAATAGAACAACGGTACCATTGTTGTTTTTGCGGTAAAATTCCAGCAACTAAGTTGTCAGTTTTTTACCGTAAATTCTATGGACGTTATTTTTACAATGCATTACTGTAAACAGTAAAGACTGTTATATTTATGGTAAAAATTTTGGTCATGAAGAGGTTGTGGTGGGCGGGGTTGGGGGTAAGGGGAGTGGAGGTGTTGAGGTAGGGGGGTGTGGGGGTAGCGAGGGGTGTATATTGTAGCGTCCCGGAAGAGTTAGTGCTGCAAGGGGTTCTGGGTATTTGTTCTGTTGTGTTTATGTTGTGTTACGGTGCGAATGTTCTCCCGAAATGTGTTTGTCATTCTTGTTTGGTGTGGGTTCACAGTGTGGCGCATATTTATAACAGTGTTAAAGTTGTTTACACGGTCACCCTCAGTGTGACCTGTATGGCTTTTGACCAAATATGAATTGCATTCACTTGTGTGTGTGGGAAGCAGTAGATATTATGTGACTGGGCCGACACGCAAAGGCAGAGCCTGTAAGGTTTATTG
Source organism: Nerophis lumbriciformis (assembly GCF_033978685.3). Lineage (NCBI taxonomy): Eukaryota > Metazoa > Chordata > Actinopteri > Syngnathiformes > Syngnathidae > Nerophis > Nerophis lumbriciformis. Next base: position 31,146,472 of record NC_084573.2, read on the forward strand.
GCGCTCTGTACTTCTCCCTATGTCCGTGTACACAGCGGCGTTTTAAAAAGTCATACATTTTACTTTTTGAAACCGATACCGATAATTGTGAAACCGATACCAATAATTTCCCATATTACATTTAAAGCATTTATTAGCCGATAATATCGGCAGTCCGATATTATCGGACATTCTTAATATAGATATATATCTATATATAGATATTTAAACTTATTTAAATTCATTATTACTATCAACTTGTCAGCTTTTTGTCATTACATGATGCCTTTATTACTATTTTTACATTTTGATGGAGGGAGGTATTTTTTTGTTTTTCATTATTTATTCATTTTTAAAATTTATGTACATGTAGATGAAGTATCGGGACAGATCCATTAAGAGTTTGAGCAGAAATATGTTGTATAGGAATGAACTATAAACAATAACACATTAACAAAAAGCTGAGTCACATGAATGGTTGTTGAAGTAGTACCTTTGTGCCATGAAGAAAACACAAGTAATGTAAAAAAAAACATGGTATTTGCTTTTTTTATATCAATATAAAACTCAAAGCAATTTGGCTAATGAAGATGAAGTCGAATAAACAAGCTTTGTTCAAGCGGTAGAAAATGGATGGATGGATGGATGTTCTTCTCCAACAACGCCCCCTTGTAAAGAGGAGTGACACCTCTCACTTCGAATACACAATATTCACAGCCTGCGTTCAATTCGATGAGATGACAAAACATTTCAGCTAGTACTGATGTTATTTGAACACAGGTACAGTTTACAGTTAGATAAAGGACGAGTGATCATCCCAGTAAACAAAGTAAAGACTTTATAAACATCGCCTGCTGCATCTTTCCTCAACTCATTAACTCTCAGTCACAGCAGCTGATGAACGCTGTATAGAGAAAATAAAAGCAACATCAAATAGTTTTTCTCCTTCGCTGTATACTTTTAGTGTGGGGACAAGTGCGTCTGTCTCCAATATTGTCCACACCTGTCTCCATCTAAACACAGAGTGCACTCTTAAACGCAGCGAAGGAA
>NC_084573.2:31152500-31247500 GCF_033978685.3 Nerophis lumbriciformis
TTGTTCCCGCAGACGAGCGAGCTAAACCCCCTGGATGTCTTGGCTCACACCGTCCCTTATGCCACCGAAGATGATCAAGAGAAGAATATCGACAATAGCTTCCCTGGCCTGCTGACATCAACTCCAAAACTGGACAGATCAGCTTTCAGGAAAAGAGAGCGGATGAAGGTATGTCTACAGAATATATTAATTGATGAAAATTGGGCTGTGTGCACTCTCAAAGTGCATGTTGTTGCCAAATGTATTTCATATGCTGTAAACCTAGTTCATAGTTGTTAGTTTCCTTTAATGCCAAACAAACACATACCAATCGTTGGTTAGAAGGCGATCGCCGAATTCGTCCTCGCTTTCTCCCGTGTCGCTGGCTGTCGTGTCGTTTTCGTCGGTTTCGCTTGCATACGGTTCAAACCGATATGGCTCAATAGCTTCAGTTTCTTCTTCAATTTCGTTTTCGCTACCTGCCTCCGCACTACAACCATCCGTTTCAATACATGCGTAATCTGTTGAATCGCTTAAGGATGGACAATTCAACCCTTAACTCAACAATGAGTAGATGAGTGTTATGTGTGTGTATATGTGTAAATAAATGAACACTGAAATTCAAGTATTTATTCTATTTATATATATATATATATATATATATATATATATATATATATATATAATCGCTGTTGAGCCGCTGAAATCCGAGCTAATGTCGCTATAGCTTGCTGTTCTATGCGCCATGTTTGTTTGTGTTGGCATCACTATGTGACGTCACAGGAAAATGGACGGGTGTTTATAACGATGGTTAAAATCAGGCACTTTGAAGCTTTTTTTAGGGATATTGCGTGATGGGTAAAATTTTGAAAAAAAAATCGAAAAATAAAATAAGCCACTGGGAACTGATTTTTAATGGTTTTAACCCTTCTGAAATTGTGATAATGTTCCCCTTTAAAGGCACTGCCTTTAGCGTCCTTAGGGAGGATGTTTGATAAGAAATTATCGAGTTCGAGCCTATTATCGAATCCTCTTATCGAACCGATAGGTTGTTGTATATGGAAAAAAACCACACAATATTTGGTTTAACAAAAGCTCACTTTTACTATATAAGAAAAAAATAAAATCTAATAAATAAATAAATATTGACTGTTACCCCCCTAAAAAAATAAAATAAAATTAATAAATATTGACTGTTGTTATCCAAAGTATATTAAGTGGGATTTTTCAGAAAAACAAATATATACAGTAACACAAAAACAACCTGTCTCTGTGATCACTATCGGTGTATAAATAATAATATAGTGTTAAATAAAATCAGTCCCTTGGGCACAAAACTGAAAATAATACAGCTCTCCAAAAAGTGCACTTCTGCTGCTATTTGACATAACTGTTTGTTATGATGCTTTGACATTGTTGCACTTTATTTCTTTATTGAAAGAAAATTCTATGAAGAGAAAAGTTTGTTTGCAAATGTGGTTACAATGCTGAAAAAATGAAAAGTTAAAGCTAAAAAAAAGAAATTCTCTTTACTGAGTTAACATTATTTCTTTATAGGGGGAAAGATGTGATGTTATGAGCTAGGGCAGTGATTTTCAACCACTGTGCCGCGGCACACTAGTGTGCCCTGAGATATTGTCTGGTGTGCTGTGGGAAATTATGCCACTTCACCTAATTGGTCCAAAAAATATTTTTTGCAAAGCAATAATCATGATAATGTGCCGTTGTCTAGTGCGTGCACTGTGTAGAGCTTGACAATCCCAATATGCAGAGCACAGCGGGAGACAGTGTGCAGGTAAAAAGGTATGTAATGCTTAAACCAAAAATTAATACAAAAGGCAAGTCCTGCTAGGAAAAAGCACTGAAGCATAGGGATGGCTATGTAAAACAAAAGTAAAACTGAACTGGCTACAAAGTCAGCAAAAACAGAATGCTGGACGACAGCAAAAACTTACAGCGTGTGGAGCAAAGACGGCGTCCACAAAGCACATCCGTACATCACAATGTCCCCACAAAGAAGTATAGCGTACGCACAACTTAAATAGTCTTGATTGCGAAAACAAAGCAGGTGCGGGCAGTAGCACTCAAATGAAGGCGTGAAGCTGCTACAGGAGAACACCAACAAAACAGAAAGCCTCCGTATTTTTTTTATGAAAAAAATGTGCCTTGGCTCAAAAAAGGTTGAAAAACACTGAGCTAGGGTATATAACAACTACACTACCCAGCATGCAACGGGAGTGACGAGCATGCGCGGTAGCCCCGAAAAGTGTTGTTGCATGTCGCTACCCCGGCAGCTAAGAATGAGGTTATGAGCACGCTGTGAAAGTAAACGTCAAGAACTCAGCCAACACGCCTCGTCTGCATTATTTATAATTAGACAGACAACACATATACAGTGTGATTTTGTTTTGTTTACAAGGAAAGAAAAACAAAAGTTAAAAAAGGGAGATATGTTGTATATATATGTATGTGCTGCGGTTGCTTTAAGAACTTTGCGACAGCTGCCGTAAAGGAGGTGCGTTGCTAGCCTGGTTGCTATGTTTCCGGTTGGTCGTAAAAGTGTTCGTCATGTGTTTGTACCCTGCTCAAATCTCTCAGTAAAGTAATTCATTGGATTATACCTTTTTGTTTTGAACTTTATTACATCTTGGAGCGCTTTTTCCGGTCCATTGTTTTTCCTGCTTTCCCTATCTGCGCCTAATGACTGAGCTACGTGATGCCTCATGGGGCATTTCTGGTCGGGACGGGATTCGTTCCGAGGGATTCGAATAAAGAACCAACTCTTTTTCTTTACTATAGTGGTCTCGATAACGGGTACCGGTTCTCAAAAAGGGATTTGAGTCCGAGGACTCGGTTCTTTTCTTATCGAACAACCGGGGAAACCGGTTTCGAGTATCATCCCTAGTCCTCTACAACCTTTCATACGTCCGCTTTTCCTCCATACAGACAGTGTGCCGGCCCAGTTACATAATACATGCGAATTCTAAACACACATAAGTGAATGCGCCGCATACTTGGTCAACAGCCATACAGGTCACACTGAGGGTGGCCGTATAAACAACTTTAACACTGTTACAAATATTTGAACGGATACAGTACATGGGAATCGATACCGGTGCTCAACTCTACCAATTTTTGGTACTTTTGTGTGTTAAAAAAAAAAGTTAAAAATATTTAAAAAATTGAAAAGAAAAAAAAAAAAAAAAAAAATTAAAAAAAAAATTAAAATTCTTTTAAAAAAATTAAAATTTTTACAAAAATAAAATAAAAAAAAATAAAAAAAAAATGTTTTAAGTTAAAACATGATTTTCTAGGTAAAAAATGATTTTCCAGGTAAAAAAAAAAATTTCAAGGTAAAATTTTTTTTTTCAATGTTAAAAATGATTTTCAAGGTAAAAAATGATTTTCAAGGTAAAAAAAACAATTTCAAGGTAAAATTTTTTTTTCAATGTTAAAAATGATTTTCAAGGTAAAAAATGATTTTCAAGGTACAAAAAAATTTTCAAGGTAAAATTTTTTTTTCAAGGTGAAATTTTTTTTCAAGGTAAAAAATGATTTTCAAGGTACAAAAAAATTTTCAAGGTAAAATTTTTTTTTCAAGGTAAAATTTTTTTTTTCAAGGTAAAAAATGATTTTCAAGGTACAAAAAAATTTTCAAGGTACAATTTTTTTTTCAAGGTAAAAAATGATTTTCAAGGAACAAAAAAAGGTAAACTGTCTTAATAAATATTAATTGTTTTTAATGATAAAATGAAACATTTTTATAGGAACATTTAAAAATGAGCTGATTATGATAACTGCCATCCAGTTATCTTGCTATATATTGTTTAATTATTACATCCATCTAGAGTTGGGGAAATGTATCTATTTTTAGATGCATAGCACTTCGGACATGGGCGATTATAAAATCGATTAGTACCCGTCAATAATCAATAATCAATAATCGATGAATTTACTGTAAATAAAGTAATGCAGACTGTTGTAAAATGTGGCTGACTGCAGTGAACCATTTCACCGAGAGATCCGACCAGCTCCTTTATTTTAGGGCACTTATGTTCTAGCTTTGCACACATTTCCATTAATCTAATAAATCTGGGAATTAATTTAACTATTTCTTATTACAAATGCACTGTTCTTTTTAAGTTGCAAGTGATAAACAATTAATTAGTGAAACAAAAAAAAAAAGTAAAGCTGCATCAATATACACAAACTAAAGATGCATCAATAATCAGGTCACACTGAGGGTGGCCGTATAAACAACTTTAACACTGTTACAAATATGCGCCACACTGTGAACCCACACCAAACAAGAACGACAAACACATTTCGGGAGAACATCCGCACCGTAACACAACGTAAACACAAACAGAACAAATACCCAGAACCCCTTGCAGCACTAACTCTTCCAGGACGCTACAATATACACCCCCCGCCCCGCCCACCTCAACCTCCTCATGCTCTCTCAGGGAGAGCATGTTCCAAATTCCAAGCTGCTGTTTTGAGGCATGTTAAAAAAAAAATAATGCACTTTGTGACATCAATAATAAATATGGCAGTGCCATGTTGGCATTTTTTTCCATAATTTGAGTTGATTTATTTGGAAAACCTTGTTACATTGTTTAATGCATCCAGCGGGGCATCACAACAAAATTAAGTATAATAATGTGTTAATTCCACGACTGTATACATCTGTATCGGTTGATATCGGAATCGGTAATTAAGAGTTGGACAATAACTCTCAATCAAAAAGGCCATTATCGGACATCTCTAGTTGATACCGATATACGTCACTATGCCAAATATCGGCGCTAATAATCCATCGATCTCTATTTTTTTTCATGTGACAGGCCCGTGGCGGTGTGTCCGCGCCGCAGACACACAGAAGCAAGGGCATCTCGGTGACATTGATCCTGGTGGCAGTCCAGCGGAATGCGGAGACGGATCTGAAGCGCTCCTTTTCCTCCCGTCTCTTCTTCCTCCCCCTTGTTATGTTGCCATGGCGGCGAGGGGGCCATGAAACATTACGGCTGACAGTAAAGTCATCTCATTTTACTGTTGCTATGACAACAAACTCCTCGCTGTTGGTCGGGGCCGGCGCGAGCCTCGTGCCTGAACGAGCGCGTGTGTGTGTGTGTGTGTGTGTGTGTGTGTGTGTGTGCCATCATGTCTCCCGTGGGTTCTCATAAAGCTTAACACACTTGCTCAGCTCTAAACAAACTTTCATGCAACTCCAACAGCAGCCCCCTCAAGACCAAGCGCTAAAGGACAAAGGCAGATATCGCTCAAGTTCAGACTAAATGATGCCTGAGCAGTGTGTGTGTGTGTGTGTGTGTGTGTGTGTGTGTGTGTTTGACAGATGGGACTGTGCCTTACTCTCTGTTTCCTTCATTCTCCAGATCTCTTTTGTGTTTGCCAGCCTTGTTTTGATTTGTGTACATTTCTGTTTGGCATGTCCACGTTTGGCTTGTGCGCTTTTGTGTGTATGCACAGGACCCCCCCGCCCCCCTCCCTCCCCGACTACTCGCCGATTATCTCGCCAAGCATCAAGACGCATCAAGCGCCGCGTATACCAATGCGATACAGGAGTTGTACTCTGTGGAGTCTCCGTTTGCACTTTCTAACCTGATAGCACACACACACACACCTTTAAAGAGGCGATTCAATTACAATAAATGGCTTTCTCTTTTTGGGAACACGTTGGAGAACAGTTGGTGGCGGGGGTTTATTCCGACACTGCCGTGAATACAGATTCCTAAAGACGGGTAGGAGACAGACCTGCCAACCTTCGATACATTTGACCAGGACTTGATCCGAAATCGGGGAAGGCTTCCATCTTCTTCCGCTTATCCGAGGTCGGTTCGTGGGGGCAGCAGCCTAAGCATAGAAACCCAGACTTCTCTCTCCTCCAGGCACTTCGTCCAGCTGGGAGACAAAGTACCCCCAACGTGTCCTGGGTCTTCCCCTTGGCCTCCTACAAGGCGCTCTTCCCCACCAAGACCGCTAATACCACACCACTTTTGCCCTGCTCACCCTTGACAGCACAGCTGTAAATTTCCGGCACTAAACCTGCAGAAAATAGTTCTCAGGTTTCTCTGTTTACATTTTCACATTTTGCACTGTTTTCTTACACTTTATGAAGCATTTCTTACATATTCCTTATTTTTGCACCTTCATTTTAAGAGATTATTGTTAAGTATTCAATGTGATTTCACTATTTTGTTGACATTGTTTGAGTGTGTTTCATGCTTCTTTTGACATTTCCTTTCTGCCGTGATAGCTGAGGGGATTATAATCAGAGGGAGTTACATTTCAAATAAAAATGTTTACATTTAATATTTGTTTCTTCTGGTCCTTATGTTGGATAGGTCATAAAAAATACAGACAATTATTGGTATCGACCAATAAAAAACACTTAAATTGTGATAGAATTTTCAACCATATCGCCCAGTTTATTTTAACTCAACTAAACATGTCAAGTACAAAACAAAAATGTGCTTCTTGCTTCAAGTCAGGGGTTCATAACTTTTTTGACCCAAAAAGGTAAAAAAAAAAAAAAAAAAAAAATTATATATATATATATATATATATATATATATATATATATATATATATATATATACATATATATACATATACATAAATACATACATATACATATATACATACATACATATATACATATACATATATACATACATACATACATATATACATACACACATATACATACATATATATATATATATATATATATTGACACTAAATTAGTAATCTAATTAAAAAATAAAAAATAAAAAATATAAAATTAAAAATAAAACATATATATATATATATATATATATATATATATATATATATATATATATTTACACACACATATTATATATATATATATATATATATATATATATATATATATATATATATATATATATATATATATATATATATATACATACATACATACATACATACATACATACATACATACACATATATACATACAGAAATATATATATATATATTGACACTAAATTAGTAATCTAATTATGTCCAACCTAATTAAAGTTTACAATCTTGTCAAATGATATGAAACCATGTGTTGACCACAAAGATTATTTTTTTTAACCACATAAACCTTAGTCTTAGGTCAGGTTGATGATTAGAACACTTTAATATAATAAATATATCACATTAGTTTAGTGCTATAAATAAATAAGTAAAATTATAATAATAAAACATATCCTTCCACTCGGGTGCAGCTGGGATAGGCTCCAGCACCCCCGCGACCTCGATAGGGACAAGCAGTAGAAAATGGATGGATTGATGGATGTTTCTTAGCTAAACTGTCAATAAAATCTAAGTGTGAATGAAAATGCAGCGTCACTACTTTAGTCATATTTTTTGCGCTTAAGAAACTTCTCTATATGACTTAATTAGCTCAATACTTTTTCTGTTTGTTTGATATTCTCATTACTGCCACACGTGGTGGAAGTGTGTATTACAACTGAGTGCACAGCTGAGTGCCCCGGCTCTGTGGTTAAAAAGCACTGCTTCAAGTCACACAGTAAAAGGCAGTTTTGGAAATATCTAACTGGAACAAATTGCAATTCTCCAAGTAGAGAGATTTTCCATTCTCCAAGTATTAAATCCTAATGATACGAGGGCTGGCGTTTACAAACGACCAAACACATCAACAGAACATGCATCGGAAAAGGTTAACTCGTTCCTCTGAGGTTAGAGATGACGTTGGCTAATTCCCATTCTCTAATTGACAGTGTAATCATCTTACGACGTATTCACATGTCACATTCGCGTAATCCCCGGAAGATCTTCTTCTTCATTCCCCGTTGCGTGTTGCGTCGGTCTGACTTGAGAAATGTTCCGTAAGCCAGCAGAAACATCTCAATAATGTACTTTACACCAGGGCTGCCCAAATGTTCAAAGTGAAAACGTGCCAATGGTCCACGAGTGAGGAATTTAACTTCATGGGATAGTAGAGATCGTCACACAGACTGCAACTGTGCATTTTTTATGTAAGTTTTTAGCCTCAAAACATTCAAAAAAGGGTCATTTTGTCGTTTGTGGCCCCTCAGCAGACTGAAACCACTATTGCAACTTTGTCAGTTTGATCCCCGCTCGTGACACATATTGCATGTCACATCTTCCCACTCCTCACTTCCCTGTCAGTCGTCGTGACGGCTGTAACAAAGGCACATGAAAAGAAACCGGTATGGCGGTATTGTCTCAAATACTTTCTAAAATATACAGGTATTAATAGAGATGTCCGATATTATCGGCCGATAAATGCGTTAAAATGTAATATCGGAAATTATCAGTATCAGTTTTTTTATTATCGGTATCGTTTTTTTTATTTATTTTTTTATTTTTTTATTAAATCAACATAAAAAACACAAGATACACTTACAATTAGTGCACCAATCCAAAAAACCTTCCTCCCCCATTTACACTCATTCACACAAAAGGGTTGTTTCTTCCTGTTATTAATATTCTGGTTCCTACATTATATATCAATATATATCAGTACAGTCTGCAAGGGATACAGTCCGTAAGCACACATGATTGTGCGTGCTGCTGGTCCACTAATAGTACTAACCTTTAACAGTTAATTTTACTAATTTTCATTAATTACTAGTTTCAACGTAACTGTTTTTATATTGTTTTACATTCTTTTTTATTCAAGAAAATGTTTTTAATTTATTTATCTTATTTAATTGTATTAATTTTTTTTTTTTAAAGTACCTTATCTTTTCCATACCTGGTTGTCTAAATCAGGCATAATAATGTGTTAATTCCACGACTGTATATATCGGTTGATATCGGTATCGGTTGATATCGGTATCGGTAATTAAAGAGTTGGACAATATCGGAATATCGGATATCGGCAAAAAGCCATTATCGGACATCCCTAGGTATTAACTCTAGTACCGGAATACTGCCCGTTCTGCACCCTATTCACAGAACCGACTTGCAGGGAAATCCCCTGATAATCAAGTTACAGACCCCACTAATACCACACCGCAGAAGGAATATTAAAATAAAACCAATTTAGGCTTACGACACGCTGTCAGCACGGTCGTTTGTGGGCCCTCAGCGGACTGAAACCACTATTGCAACTTTGTCAGTTTGATCCCCGCTCGTGACACATGTTGCATGTCACATCCTCCCGCTCCTCACTTCCCTTGAAGCCACGGTAATAACCCTCCCCGCCCTGCAATGACGCAGTAAAGCTAGCGTAGGAGATAGTCGGGGAAAAGGCTGCCATTTCGTCGCAAGCCGAACCGTGTGGCTCACTCTGGCCACGGTGATAAAGCGGAGTCGGATGCACCGAGGCAAAACTAATCTGGACTTTTTGATGACAAAAGACGACCTTTATCACTCCTGCACATAGTCGGGGAGGACGGGAGGGGAGAGGGAGACCGATCAGAGGGGGAAAATGGAAAAAATTCGCAGTCTAGGATATAATAACTACATATGTCAACAAAGAAAGAAGCCTTGCTATGGTCTCCATTTTCACCCCGCCGCCGCGTTTCCTGCTTCCGCCGGGCTTTAGGAGAGCCAATGGCATCCTGTAAGGTCTTTTCCTCGGTGTCATGCACGGCAGCGAAGAGTTATGGACTAGAGGTCAGGTGGTCAGGGTGTCTCAGGAGACCGCTGCTAACCCCTCGGTCCTGGCCGCCGCGCTCGGCTGCCTGGCAACCGCCGCAGTGCCAGAGAGACACATAAAATGCACGCGTGCATTCCGAGGCTTGGCTTTTTTTAACTGCTGGTTTTTGGTCTGTGCGAAGGACGGGAATACACTGGGGCAACCGAGGCACTGGTTTGGGCAGACAAGGGCGACGTTCACACTGCAGGGTCGGATGTCCAACTGATTTTTTTTTGTCAAATCTGATTTTTGCATATTCACAGTAACAAAAAAAAAATTCGACGTCTAATGTAAACACAAGCGGACGCCGCATGCAGACATCAGGATGTCACCTTTGTGGCAATTTCAAGGATTTTGTGCGATCAAAGTCAACGTTTTCTGAACCGAATTCGGAAGTGGGCAAGCATCTTGGCTCTGGCAGTCTGTGGGACATTGGTTGGTTGAAGTTTATCCCGAACATAATTTCAACATGATACATCACATATCACCATTTTTTCTTTACATGTCCGAAAAGGAGTAGGAAGAAACTGGGCTAATTCAATCATACCCCTTTTCTACCTCGTAGCAGTTCCAGTACCAACACATTCTTCATTTGTACATCATTTACATCAATTCATTCTGAATACAACAGTTCTTTATGAATAGTTAAGTCAGTTACGATTCCCATAGTAAGATGAATATCTTATTTTCAATATATTCTATACGTTCTGTCTTGTACTTTGTAAACATTTGTAGCTTTGACGTCTGCTCCGAAGAACGTGCAGGTGAGCAGTCGGAGACAGGAGTGGAGGAACATTGACGCGAGTTCCTATAACATTTTATTTTTGCCTGCTTTCTGCTCTTTGGTAATTTATTTATTTTTATTTTATTTGGCGAAGAAATATGACGATTATTGCTTTCGGGCGACATATTGGTGGGATGAACAAGACCCGATGGTTCAGACTAGAGTCACATTGCATACATATCTGATTCACATTCTAAAGGTGTCGAAAAAAACCCATTTTCGATTGAATCTCGATTCTTATTTGTAACAATTTTTGACCATTTCCAAAAAATCTAATTAGATTCAAAAATGTTTTTTATTATTATTTCCTCTTTCCAACCACTCATATTGTTGATGTAGAGGCCCATATTTGCTGTGCAGATTTTAGGGGTGTCCAAGAAACAAAAGTTTCCAACGACTCAAGATTTTGATTTATAACGATTCTTAAAGGGGAACATTATCACAATTTCAGAAGGGTTAAAACCAGTAAAAATCAGTTCCCAGTGGCTTATTTTATTTTTCGAAGTTTTTTTCAAAATTTTACCCATCACGCAATATCCCTAAAAAAAGCTTCAAAGTGCCTGATTTTAACCATCGTTATATACACCCGTCCATTTTCCTGTGACATCACATAGTGATGCCAATACAAACAAACATGGCGGATAGAACAGCAAGTTTATAGCGACATTAGCTCGGATTCAGACTCGGATTTCAGCGGCTTAAGCGATTCAACAGATTACGCATGTATTGAAACGGATGGTTGTAGTGTGGAGGCAGGTAGCGAAAACGAAATTGAAGAAGAAACTGAAGCTATTGAGCCATATCGGTTTGAACCGTATGCAAGCGAAACCGACACGACAGCCAGCGACACGGGAGAAAGCGAGGACGAATTCGGCGATCGCCTTCTAACCAACGATTGGTATGTGTTTGTTTGGCATTAAAGGAAACTAACAACTATGAACTAGGTTTACAGCATATGAAATACCTTTGGCAACAACATGCACTTTGAGAGTGCAGACAGCCCAATTTTCATCAATTAATATATTCTGTAGATATACCCTAATCCGCTATCTTTTCCTGAAAGCTGATCTGTCCAGTTTTGGAGTAGATGTCAGCAGGCCAGGGAAGCTAGGGTCGATATTCTTCTCTTGATCATCTTCGGTGGCTTAAGGGACGGTGTGAGCCAAGACATCCAGGGGGTTTAGCTCGCTCGTCTGCGGGAACAAACTGCCGCCATTGCTTGCCGTGCTACCGAGGTCTTTTGTCCCTGAATAGCTCACACACTACGGCAGATTCAATGGGGGTCTGGCGGCAGATTTCTTTGACTTTATCGTTGGAAATGCATCTGCTTTGAGTGTCGCAGGATATCCACACATTCTTGTCATCTCTGTCGTAGCATAGCTTTCGTCGGTAAAGTGTGCGGAACAAACGTCCAATTTCTTGCCACTTTTGCATCTTTGGGCCACTGGTGCAACTTGAATCCGTCCCTGTTCGTGTTGTTACACCCTCCGACAACACACCGACGAGGCATGATGTCTCCAAGGTACGGAAAACAGTCGAAAAAACGGAAAATAACAGAGCTGATTTGACTCGGTGTTTGTAATGTGTTTGAGAAAATGGCGGATTGCTTCCCGATGTGACGTCACAACGTGACATCCGAGAGCGAATAATAGAAAGGCGTTTAATTCGCCAAAATTCACCCATTTAGAGTTCGGAAATCGGTTAAAAACAATATGGTCTTTTTTCTGCAACATCAAGGTATATATTGACGCTTACATAGGTCTGGTGATAATGTTCCCCTTTAAAGATGAGTTGGAATTGGTCCAGACATGATTAAGAGTTTAAAACGATGATAAAACCAACCATGCACAAAGTGCAGCTGTAGCAGTCGAGTAGGACAAGAAACTCAGCGGTAAAATGAGCTCATAGTCTCCGCAGGAAATGTTGAAGCATATTTAACATCGATCCTCTTTATGTCGCGGACAAACAAGAAGGTAATGAGGACATGATACAAAGTATATGTAAAGGAATAGAAGTGCAAATGTTGGCGGGCCACTACACCAGTGCTGCAAAAGCACTTAATTCCACTCCCTTGGGGGCATATATCTCAGACACGACATGCGATGTACATTGGGAGAAAATCAAATACTGCCAGTGAATAATCCAAGGCGACACACACAGACACACACAGCCCCTGCGCTCCAAAGTAGGCTAGCCGACAAGGCAAACAGACATTTGCGTCAGGCAAACACAGAGTGAGCTCGGTGTGATTCATCGGCATCCGGCTGTCGTGAAAGTCACGCTCGCCCTCCGCCACTGACGATGGAGACCGGCCGCGCACAAACTGCGTTTTTCAACGTGGACGCTTGAAGGTGACCGCCCCCGACTCCGCGGGGGTTTGTGTTTGTGCTGCAAGGACGCAGCTCTCCAGTCAGACTAGAAAAAAACTAACGCGGGAAATTACTGTACCCGGTAGGGATATCCCGATCCAGGTTTTTGCACTTCCGATCCGATACCGATATTGTTTTTGCATTTCCGATCCGATACTGATACTGACCGATACCGATACTGACCGATACTGGCCTATCCGAGCATGTATTAAAGTTTAAAGTTATTTAGCCTACTTAGTTGTCAGAATCATGTTGAAAAGGGTTTTAGTACTCTTGATAACAACTAGCCAGCTGAATTAGGGGAGTTTGAATAATACACAATGGTTGGTAACAAGAAACTGACCTGTTTATTCAAGGATAAACACAAAATAGACAAAATTATACATGACAAACAGAAATGGCATCATTGAACTAGGGCTGGGCGATATGGCCTTTTTTTAATATTGCGATATTTTAAGGCCATATTGCGATACACAATATATATCTCGATGTTTTGCCTTAGCCTTGAATGAACACTTGATGCATATAATCACATCAGTATGATGATTCTATGTGTTTTGTTTGAGACTTTTATTAGTAGGTTGCACAGTGAAGTACATATTCCGTACAATTGACCACTAAATGGTAACACCCCAATAAGTTTTTCAACTTGTTTAAGTCGGGGTCCACTTAAATTGATTCATGATACAGATATATACTATCAGATATATACTATCATCATAAGACAATCATCACACAAGATAATCACATTGAATTATTTACATTATTTATAATCCAGGGTGTGGAGGGGGCCCCTGATGTAAGTGTCAAAAAGACAGCCAAAAGAGTTTGATATGAGAATAAATCTAAAGTTAAAATATAGGGTAGAAATGCACCCATTTGCAGGAAATGTAGTCTTGATTTTCAAAATTTTCTTTCAAGGCTTGCATGTCTACATTAAAACATTCTTCTTCATACTGCATTAATATATGCTACTTTTAAACTTTCATGCAGAGAAGGAAATCACAACTAAAAAAATCACAAATTTTTTCATACGGTGTTGATGTGGAAATTTTTGCCATTTTGATGGTGTGGAGTCTGGACGTGTGGCACCGAATGGAGATAAGCGTCTCGACAGACGTCACAATATTTGAACAATGATGACGAAAACTGTTGTCTCTGTCGTGTCCGTGTGTCGAAAATTGTTATGCGCTTATTTTTTTATTTGATTTTGTGCGTGGCATAGATTTGCCGTGCGCAGAGGACGCTTGAGCAGGCGCGCACCTTAGCGGCTGCGCTAGCATCACAGCTAACGTTAGCCATGCCGCTACCTCGCTCTCTGCTGGGAGAGGACGTATACGTATGTGACGTATGACGTGACAGTATATGACGTATGACGTGACAGTATGTGACGTGTGTAAGAAGGTGCGCTCGCTGTCTGTGAGAGGGAGACACAGGAAAGAGTGAGAAGAGCCTGTCGTGTAATGCCAGCAGCCAAAAGCAACTGCGTGAGAATTGTGGATGTGTTGAAGGTGTGCTGGAAAATGCGGAACGGAAATTAGGGAGCAGCAGAAAAGTGGAATGTATTATTTAAATAGGTGCGTTGGAAAACACGGACCGGAGTTTTTTTTTAAACTGGATCTGGATCGGCATATTCCCATGCCTTGCCGATACGCAATTTTTGGCAAATATCGGCAGCCGATCCGATCCAAATATCGGATCGGGACATCCCTAGTACCCGGCACATCCTGGGTACCAACACTCCGCTCGTGCCGTCTTCCCTCAATAACTACGGGGGAACCTATGATGTAAGGCTGCAAAACTACCGTATTTTTCGGACTATAAGTCGCAGTTTTTTTCATAGTTTGGCCGGGGGTGCGACTTACACTCAGGAGCGACTTATGTGTGAAATTATTAACACATTACAGTAAAATATCAAATAATATTATTTAGCTCATTCACGCAAGAGACTAGACGTATAAGATTTCATGGGATTTAGCGATTAGGAGTGACAGATTGTTTGTTAAACGTATAGCATGTTCTATATGTTATAGTTATTTGAATGACTCTTACCATAATATGTTACGTTAACATACCAGGCACGTTCTCAGTTGGTTATTTATGCCTCATATAACGTACACTTATTCAGCCTGTTGTTCACTATTCTTTATTTATTTTAAATTGCCTTTCAAATGTCTATTCTTAGTGTTGTTTTATCAAATACATTTCCCCAAAAAATGCGACTTATACTCCAGTGCGATTTATATATGTTTTTTTCCTTCTTTATTATAAATTTTCGGCAGGTGCTACTTATACTCCGGTGCGACTTATACTCCGAAAAATACGGTAATCGATTAAATCGATTAAAATCGATTATAAAAATAGTTGGCGATTAATTTAGTCATCTATGCTATGCGCACAGACTACGTTTTTTTAGGTTTTTTTTTACTTTTATTTATAAACTGCGACATTTACAAACAGCTGAGAAACAATAACTAAAATAATAGGGGTGTAACGGTACGTGTATTTGCATCGAACCGTTTCGGTACGGGGGTTTCGTTTCGGTGCGGAGGTGTGCCGAACGAGTATCCACACGGACATATTAAGTAATGTACTGCACGTTGTGTAAACAATACTCAAAATGCCGGACATTTGTATGGCGTCACATTAGTGCCAAAAATCCGAGCGCATAAAAACTGTTATTGCGCGCTGATTCTCCACTTCGTGCGCGCGCGCGACACCCTTTTGTGCGCGCGTGGTGCCTTTTTGTGCGCGCGCGGTGCCTTTCTGTGCGCGCGCGGTGCCTTTCTGCGCACGCGCGACGCCTTTCTGCGCGCTCTCTGTGTACTCCTGGCATCTCTCCTCGCGCTGTCATGTTTCTTTTTGGCACTTTGGGGGCGGGTATGCTTAGACGGCCCCTCCTTTCTGATTGGCTCTGAGCATTTTTCATATGACCAATCATTCTCCAGTGTAGCAACGTTGTAGCCATCTTACCTCGGACATCTAGCCTCAATCATTACATTGATGTCAATGGTACGTGTACTAATTAAATTACCATAACTTGCTCGATTTTCGACCAATTTACAAACGGTTTGCCTTGTTACAAATCTTATTACATGTAGATATGACATAGGATGCTGTACCTGTTGAAATTACCTCTTTCGCTTTAAAAAAAAATGACTTAATTGTGCAACATAGTTGTGTAGGGTCAGTGTTAGTCAGTTCTCTGATTATTTTAAACTGTTTCAGAATACATTATTAAAAGCTATTTTTAACATTTTAAAAACAAAATTCAAAGATTATTTCATTAATTTTATGGCTGAATCAAAAGAAATTCCATAAATTAGAAAACAAATGTTCAAGAAGAAGTGAAAATATAAAATAATGTTATGGTTGGATGTTATTGCTGGTGGACCAGTTCTGGCTGAAAGATGTGATTATGGTGTTTGTTGTCTTATTATTTATTTGGGTCACATTTTGTATTACCCTGTATTGTGTTTATGTGGTATGAAATAACCTTCATCAGCGCGCGACATTTTTTTAATCCACTTCTTCCTCCGTAAATCTTGATACATATTGACGATATGCTATACTTCTGATTGGCTCTGAGCATTTGTCAGCATTTTTCGCCTGACCAATCAGAAAGAAGGGGCCGTCTAAGCATACCCGCCCCCAAAGTGCCAAAAAGAAACATGACAGCGCGAGGAGAGATGCCAGGAGTACACAGAGAGCGCGCAGAAAGGCACCGCGCGCGCGCAAAAAGGCACCACGCGCGCACAGAAAGGCACCGCGCGCGCGCAAAAACGCACCACGCGCGCGCAAAAGGGTGTCGCGCGCGCACGAAGTGGAGAATCAGCGCGCGATAACAGTTTTTATGCGCTCAGATTTTTGGCACTAATGTGACGCCATACATTTGAGGCATTTAAGAAACTCCGCCCTGACAGCTCCGCAAAAGAGGACAAGTCCGGTGAAAAGAGGACGTATGGTCGGTCTATCCTAGCCCTTTAGCTGCTAGCATGCTAGCAAAAGAGGACTAGCAACGATCGGTTTCACCGGACGTGAAACCGATCGTATGCTAGCAGCGACCGGGCTAGATCCTGACCATACGTCCTCTTTTCACCGGACATGTCCTCTTTTGCGGGGCTGTCGGGCGGTGTTTCTTAAATGCCTCAAATCTCCGGAATTTTGAGTTAGGGTTGCGTGTATTTTCAATGTACGTTCAGGGTTAAGAAGGTTAAAAACACAACAAATTGTGCGTGCAGCAGCATTGGTGAGGGAGGGGCAGAGACAGAGAGAGAGAGAGAGTTATGATAATCGCGCATGCGTCGCGAGGCTCTGCTTTTTATCGATACATTTATCAGATTTAATTTGTTATTATCTATAGCAGGGGTGTCAAAAGTGTGCATTTTTGTAACATTTTCCTTGTTTTATTTGGCAAAATGAAAGAACATGGTGCCAGTATGCTGTTTTTTTTCCAATAAAATACTGGAAAGGATAGAAATGTAGTTTGTCTTTTTTATCCGATTATTAATCGATTAATCGAAGTAATAATCGACAGATTAATCGATTATCAAATTAATCGTTAGTTGCAGCCCTACTATGATGATTTTCCTCTTTTCTCCCTTTACGGATGTTGATACAATTCTGGATACTCGTCTTAAACAATGCCAAAGCATCTAATCGCCAGGTTCATGCATTTTGTTGGCAATCGATCAACCTTTATTTACAAAGCGTGTTGCATACATTAAGGAAACGCACCACAAAATGATTTACAGACTAGGGCTGGGCGATATAGACAATGACTATATCGTGATATTCGAGTATACGTTCTCACGCAGTTGCTTTTAGCTGCGGGCATTACACTACAGGCGTTTCTCACTCTTTCCTGTCTCTAATTCTCACAGAGACTTAAAACAAGCGCACCTTCTTACATACGTCGCGTGTGCAACGTCACACGCTCCCGCGGAGCAGACAGGTAGCGGCATGGTAACGTTAGCTGTGATGCTAACGGTGCGGTGCGAGTGGTAATACGAGAGAGAGAAGGTGCGAATCTGGTAACAAATGAAGGAAGATTTAATTCTAGAGATGTCCGATAATGTCGGCCTGCCGATATTATCGGCCGATAAATGCGTTAAAATGTAATATCGGTTATTATTGGTATCGTTTTGTTTTTTATTTATTTTGTTTTTTTAAATCAACCTAAAAAACACAAGATACACTTACAATTAGTGCACCAACCCAAAAAACCTCTCTCCCCCATTTACACTCATTCACAAAAAAGGGTTGTTTCTTTCTGTTATTAATATTCTGGTTCCTACATTATGTATCAATATATATCAATACAGTCTGCAAGGGATACAGTCCGTAAGCACACATGATTGTGCGTGCTGCTGGTCCACTAATAGTACTAACCTTTAACAGTTAATTTTACTAATTTTCATTAATTACTAGTTTCTATGTAACTGTTTTTATATTGTTTTACTTTCTTTTTTATTCAAGAAAATGTTTTTAATTTACTTATCTTATTTTATTATATTAATTTTTTTTTAAAGGACCTTATCTTCACCATACCTGGTTGTCCAAATTAGGCATAATAATGAGTTAATTCCACGACTGTGTATATAGCGGTATCGGTTGATATCGGTATCAGCAATTAAGAGTTGGACAATATTGGAATATCGGATATCGGCAAAAAGCCATTATCGGACATCCCTACCCAATACCATTAAAAAAAACATCCATAAACCATAAGAAGAACCTTAGAATTGAACCTGAAACACTTGGGGAGCCAATGCAGATATTTTAAAACTGGTGTAATGTGAGCCCAACTTCTGGTCTCCGTCAGGGCACGTGCCGCTGAAGTTTGTAGCAATTGTAAAAGTGCAATAACCTTTTTTAAGAAAAGCAGAAAAAAGGGCGTTAGAATTCTCTATACGACTCGTAATAAAAGCGTGCATTAGCGTCTACATATTTGCCTGAGAGAGAATTGGGCGGACTCTGGCTATGTGCGAGTAGCACAGAAACACTGTTTTATCACTTCAAGTCGACATTTTAGCATCTAAAATTAGTGACCTTCAGTGAATAATCATTAAAGCCTTGGAAAGCTATTTTTAATCGTTGTATTTCTTTTAACTCATTTTGTACTAGGGAATTGCATGAGCATTCCTCCCATGCACGGTTGCCAGGCAACCAGCTAAGGCAACGTACATGAGGGCTGGGCAGACAGATAAGCCGCTATTTGTCAAGAAACACTTATATCATGTAACCTACCCTTAAACTTCAGATTATCATGTACCAAATTAATTTCAGCGTATGGAGTATGCATGTCAAAAAGTTGCTTCGCAAGCTTAAGCCGCGGGAGAACTTTTCTCATCTTCTAAATGAAACGGCAAGAGTGCCACAGACCTGGGAGTGGTACAGTATCAATATGCTTGTTCATTTACTAGTAGAAGCAAGTAGCTCGTAAAAAACGAGGCGTGCGTAGGTAAAGCAAGTCAGGACTGCACTTATTAACCTGGCTTGCCAGATGTCTGGTTTCACAAGACATGCTTTCACCGATCCATCAGGGAACGTGCCCGCAGGAACTGTTTGGTGAGGCGATAGTAGAGGTTGAGACTGAAATAAATAGCATAGGGCAGTGTTTCCCATACATTCATAGTATTTGACTTGAAGTGTTGAGGATAATAGAGGTTGAGTTGCTTCAGATAAAAAAATGGTTTGATACTAGTAAGTTATCATTAAATGATAAGAAAACTAAATTGATGGTGTTTAGTGGTGCAAGGACAAATTGTGAAGCAAAATTACAATTAAAACAAGTGGAAACTGATAGAGTATATGAAACTATGTTCTTGGGAATAATTATTGATCATAAATTATATGTTGGAAACCGCAGCTTGAATATATAAAGGGACAAATATCCAAATCCATTGCTATTCTTTATAAAGTAAAACACATGCTGAATAAGAAATGTGTCATGTCTGTGTGATCATGTTTTTGTTTTGTCATGTTCGGTTTTGTTTTTTGGACTTTTTGTGCACTTTTGTTTTGTCACCATAGCAACCATTCGTTTTCACCTGTCACGTCACGCACCTGTTTCACGTTTTGAGTCACGCACCTGCTTTCGTTAATCATGTCTATAGTATTTAAGTTCATTGTTTTCAGTTTGTCGTTCTGACGACATCCCCACATTTATGCTCTGCGAATTTCTGATTTTTTTTTCATGTCCATCGCTCACGCTGCTCCTTTTTGTCCATGCCAAAGTAAGTTTTTGTTCCATGTTTATAGTCTTTTTGGGTTTCATAGTTTGTCTAGCATTAAAAAATTACAGTTGGTACAAAATGCGGCTGCTAGACTTTTGACAAGAACAAGAAAGTTTGATCATATTACGCCTACCTATACTGGCTCACCTGCACTGGCTTCCTGTGCACTTAAGATGTGACTTTAAGGTTTTACTACTTACGCATAAAATACTACACGGTCTAGCTCCGTCCTATCTTGTCGATTGCATTGTACCATATGTCCCGGCAAGAAATCTGCGTTCAAAGAACTCCGGCTTATTAGTGATTCCCAGAGCCCAAAAAAAGTCTGCGGGCTATAGAGCGTTTTCTATTCGGGCTCCAGTACTATGGAATGCCCTCCCGGTAACAATTAGAGATGCTACCTCAGTAGAAGCATTTAAGTCCCATCTTAAAACTCATTTGTATACTCTAGCCTTTAAATAGCCCCCCTGTTAGACCAGTTGATCTGCCGTTTCTTTTCTTTTCTCCTCTGCTCCCCTTTTCCTTGAGGGGGGGGGCACAGGTCCGGTGGCCATGGATGAAGTGCTGGCTGTCCAGAGTCGGGACCCGGGGTGGACCGCTCGCCTGTGCATCGGCTGGGAACATCTCTGCGCTGCTGGCCCGTCTCCGCTCGGGGTGGTGTCCTGCTGGCCCCACTATGGACTGGACTCTTACTATTATGTTGGATCCACTATGGACTGGACTCTCACAATATTATGTCAGACCCACTCGACATCCATTGCTTTCGGTCTCCCCTAGAGGGGGGGGGTTACCCACATATGCGGTCCTCTCCAAGGTTTCTCATAGTCATTCACATCGACGTCCCACTGGGGTGAGTTTTTCCTTGCCCGTATGTGGGCTTTGTACCGAGGATGTCGTTGTGGCTTGTGCAGCCCTTTGAGACACTTGTGATTTAGGGCTATATAAATAAAGATTGATTGATTGATTGATTGTTCTCCGCCATTGTGCGCGCTTTTCGTTTGTACCTTTTTGCTATAGTCTTTTGGTTTCATAGTTTGTTCTCCGCCACTGTGCGCGCTTTTAGTTTGTACTTTTTTTTGATATATTAAATAAATCATGCACTCACATTCCCGTCTCGCCCGAGCCAACTTTCCGTTGCATCCCGGAAAAGCAAACACCCAGGACCAAGTCATGACAAAATGTATGTTATATTATTATTTTATTTTTCCATATTGTGTTGAAATTTGGGGAAATGTTTTTAAAACAAACATAGACCCAATAATTCAACTCCAACAATTAGAATAATACACAAAGCGTGCTACTATGAACCTACAAATCCATTATTTATAAGTTCTAAGGTGTTGACATTTTCAGATATTGTGTTTTTAAAAACAATGGAAATTATGTTTGCAGTAAAGAACAACAGCCTTCCAGCTTGTATTCTTAGGTTATTTAAATTAAGAGGAGAAAACTATCATTTTCGGGGGGATATTGATTTTTGAAATATGTAAAGTAAGAACGAATATAAAATATGAATGTACAAACGTATTTAAGTTTTAGGAGTTAAAGGATGGAACAAGCTCAGTGATGAGTTGAAGACATGTAGTTCTTTGTTAAGGTTTAAGAAAGCCTTGAAAGGTGAAATAATGGACAATTATAAAATATAGAAACGATTACTTTCATCCAATTGATTTTATGAACGTTGATGTTCCAGGCAATCTAATTTTCAGTGAATCTATAGGATAGGCAATTATAAGCCTTAGCTTTAGCCTATTCCTTTTTTCGGTCATTCTTTTGTGTGTGTGTGTGTGCGTGTGTGTGTGTGTGTGTGTGTGTGTGTGTGTGTGTGTGTGTGTGTGTGTGTGTGTGTGTGTGTGTGCCAAGCAAGTGGTGGATAAAACTACCAATGTGTGCAAACAATAGGGTTTCAATACTTTGATATCAACACGTGAAAAATACATTGATAATGTGGTTGTAAATAAAATGTAATAAACATTTACAAAATATTTATGTGTAAATAACTCATTTTGCAACGTATATATCTGCGGCTTAGAGTCCGGTGCGACTAATGTAAAACAATTGGTGCGGCTTAAACAGTAAATGGGTTGGTAAATGGGTTATACTTGTATAGCGCTTTTCACTCAAAGCGCTTTGACACTATTTCCACATTCACCCATTCACACACACACATTCACATACTGATGGCGGGAGCTGCCATGCAAGGCCCTAACCACGACCCATCAGGAGCAAGGATGAAGTGGCTTGTGACGGAAGATAGATATCTACATGTATCCATATTTAAGAGTTATTTCTTTCTATAGTCATGTTGGAAATAACTAGTGTTTTCTCTTTGTGCTCTTTCTATTTTTTCTCAATCTCATGACCGAGGGTACACTGTGGACTACCTTGAGCTCGGAATGCAGGGAGTAGCAATACTCCTTTTATTTGTTAAGCTCATCCTGTCTCTAGCGAAGGAGAACAATAGACATGTGTATTCGTTCTGGAGGGTAGGGGCGAGGGACATATTGAAGAACACAGCACTTGGGTAATGTTTTTCAGATCAACTTGGCTACGCAATTGAATGTGTTGTCGTAGGCTGGTCTCTCCAAAGCTTTGGAAATAAATGCAAAATACCTACTCTGTTCTGGGTGATCATTTAAACTCAGCTTATATGTCATCAAAAGAACATGGGATTGACCAGTAACTTAAATTCCCTTGGAGGAATATCTGGTCTAAACGCAACACTTGCTCAAGGACACAACGGACGTGACTCGGTTGGTAGAAGCTGGGGATCAAACCAGGAACCCTCAGGTTGCTGGCACGGCCACTCTCCCAACCCTCGCCACACTGTCCCCAAACAGTGGTCACTCTATAGTCCGAAAAATAGGGTATATTCCTCTGTTGTCATAAATCTTGCTGCCTTAATACTTCAGATTCAACAATGAAAACGCACACATCTTCAAACCCCTCCCGTTTGTGTCCAGCCCTTCCCTCTCTCCCTTCTGAGGCATCTTCTCCCTGACTGCGAGCCGATCCCCGTTGGCAGTCTGCACTCTTTTTATAATATCGGGGTAAAGCGCAGTGAGACGGGATGAGGAACGAAGAAAGACCACTCCACACCAGCGCTATAAGATATCAAAGCACACAGTGCACAGCCACAAGAGCTTTGATAGCAGCCTGTAAGAGGTGCAGGTCAGGAAAACCGCCTGGAGAAAGGCTTGGCGAAGTCTATGAAGAAGTGGCCGTGATCAGGATCCCCACACTGAGGAAGCTGTGAGATAGAGAGCGTTTTTTTTTTTTATCTCCAAAAATGTTTTTTTTTTCAAATAAATAAGCAGGACTCTGTGACTGTTTGTGTCCCTCTTTTCTTTCCCCCCTCTGGCTTCTTGACTTATCTTAAACAAACAGCAGCACAGGCTCTCAGCCACTGGCCGACAGTTTGTCAGACTCCGAATAAATAAACAAATAAAAACGGGGCCACAACCACAGAAAGGGCTTTATACAAGCATGTCCTCCAAGCTCAACGAGCCTGCACTTTCGCACATTTTGCAGACACAGTGGAACGACATCATCAAAGATTTAAATTAGAGTTCAGACAATAAAACTGGGATTCGGATTTTAGTCGAGAAAATTGTACATTGTACTCACGCTACTTTGCGTTTCACTGACTGCGGTCTTGGTGAATCGCGGATTTTAAAGTACCGCTGAGTATATTGATATTGAATCACTAGAAATACTTTAATAATCCCAGAGGGGAAATTAAGATTTTCAGCACAATCCCATTCAAGAGCAGACAAACATTACAGGTAGACAGAACAGGATCGCTGACGGGTCTGCCAACTTCCGGCACCCCCTAACAAAAAAAGTGAGAAATAGGTGGGGAGGGGTGGTGGGGAGAAAAAAAAAATCAGTCTAAGCCTGGGGCCCTGGAGAGGGGGTCCAGACTGAGGCCAAGGAAAAAAAACCTCGAAGCCATAGCACACATAAACATGTGTGTAAGAGGGAAACATCAGAGAACACAAAGGACATTAAAGGCATTAAAAGAGCAGAGCTGATGCAACCAGCCACTTCTACACACAGCCACAAAAGTAAAACAACAACAACAAAAAACAAAATAAACAACATATACACTGTGGTGGCGTCTGCGGTGTTCCACGCAATCGTCTGCTGGGGTGGGGGGAGCATGGCCAGAGACAGGAGCATACCCAACAAAGCAACCAAGACAGCCGACTCCACCCTCGGCCGCCCACCAACTTTGCTCCAATGTCCAGTCCGCATGGATGAGCGAGGATACGTCCAAGGAGACCGAGTTGTTGAAATAACCATTTAAGTTTAAATTTTTATGAAGTGTTTATAAGCATGTGTGAGGGCTTATAAAGGGCTTTGTTTCATGCTTGGCTCTCAACGAAGGTAACGTATTCCCCTCCCTCTCCTATCTCTCCTTTGTTGCTTCTTGTCTTGTCTTAACTTTCTAAGAGCCTCTCTTTTGCTCCATTCTTCAAAATCTCAAACATGGAATTGATAAACTTGTCTCCCAACTCAATTGACAAGATCTTCTCGACAAGAAGCTAAGGTTTGGAGGGAAATTGCCTCTCCTGACGGGACGTTGCCGCTGGATGCATGAGGGACTCTTTGGAGAAGTGGAGAGTCCTGTGCCTGGCAATTCCTTCCATGGAAGACATTAAAGATGTCTATCTAATTGGAACTGTGATAACAGATCATTAGCTGATTGGATTGACCATTGCTCTGGTCTATCAACAAATTGGGAAGACGATTGCAGTTGTTCAACAAGCCCAGAGGCTGCCCGTTGTGATGGATGGGTTGGGCAGAGCTGTGGGCACTCAGACTTTGGCAATTTTTTAATCGAATCGCAAATTGCATAACTTCTCGGAGACGCTTTCTACTCTGCAAGGCAAAATTATGATCAATTTGAAAGCCAGAACTAGAGCAACGAGAGAACCAAAACAATCCTTATCTTCAGTTTGGCTCCCTCTGCATTGGCCCTGGTAAAGTCATGCTGTAAACACCCCAATGAGACTATTGCAACGAAAGACGCTCTGAAATAATTCCCCCCTTCTTCAAGACACCTGGGATGTTGACTCTGTTAGGGAGCGCCAAACAGGGCGACTTCCAGGCTTATGGACAAAACACGCACCCATGGACCACTACTACACAGATATGCACGCATTTTTATTTAGCATTTATTTAACCAGGTAAAAAAATCCCATTGAGATCAAAGATCTCTTTTTCAAAGGAGACCTGGCCAAGAGGGCAGCAGCAAGGTTATATTAAATACAGTAAACAACACATAAAACATCACATTTACAACATTAAAACTTGCTCACATGACACATGTGCATACAGACAAGGTAGACTGCAGTCCTTTCACAGAAGCTTTAAACTCATTTAATGTAACAAGGGTTTGAAGTTTAGTATTTGATTGTAGGTTATTCCAAGCCATCGGTGCTGAAAACTTAAATGCTTTCTTGCCCAGTTCAGTTCTTACTTTGGGGACGACAAATTGTAGAACATTCATTGAACGAAGATTGTGACTTCCTTGTTTCTTTGCTAAAAGACAAGACAGATAAGATGGAGTGATACCCAGAATGGTTTTGCAGATGAAAACATACCAATGATTGAGGCGTCGAGCACATAAAGATGCATACACCCCAGCGCCCAGGTAGCTGTGCTTCGGGACGGATATTGTTGCTTGAGGTTGTTTCCTGGTCTTGCTCCTCCCATGTTTACCTTTCCTTCCTACCTGCTAGTTGGCAACCCATCAGTCCTCCTGTTTTGTGTACCTTGTAACTGTAAATTGTCTGTTCTTGCACGGTAATGCTAAAAACTAATTTTGTTGTACTTTTTAGGTGCAATAACAATAAATAGGGTATTTTATCCTCCAATTAAAAAATAACTATTAAATAAATCTCTCTAGTTACTCAGTACTTTGAATACTCCTACTATAGCACCGTAAACTCCGGACTATAAGCCGCTACTTTTTTCCCAGATTTTGAACCCTGCGGCTTATAAAACGGGTCGGCTAAATCATGGATTTTTTTTCGCTAATGCCCAGAATGTTTTGTGTTCAATAGTTTGCATAAAACCCAAGCAGAGGACTGAAATGGTATGTTATTGCTTGTGCTACGGCGCCATCTTTTGGACACGTTTGCTCACTGCAGGTATTGCAGGTTGAAAAGATACTTCCCGTTTTGATGCCGTAAACCGAAAATAATCATCCAAAGCGTTTTTTGCCCGTATGGATTCTGCATTCATCGCTCCAAGCAACGTTTTTAAGTTTTACAATATAACTAAAACAATTCTTACTTACTACTCTGTCCCATGTGTGATGTCTGTAGGAGTGTTTTCATGCATATTTGTACGTGCTATCGAAATGTAATCAAGCTAGCGTCGTTAGCATGAGCCAGTATGCAAAAACATTTACAAGTGTCCGCGTTAGTATTAATAACTTACAACTAGGGCTGCAACTAACGATTAATTTGATAATCGATTAATCTGTCGATTATTACTTCGATTAATCGATTAATAATCGGATAAAAGAGACAAACTACATTTCTATCCTTTCCAGTATTTTATTGAAAAAAAACAGCATACTGGCACCATACTTATTTTGATTATTGTTTCTCAGCTGTTTGTACATGTTGCAGTTTATAAATAAAGGTTTATAAAAAAAAACAAAAAATTAAAAAAAAATTAAAAAAAAAAAAAAATTGCCTCTACGCATGCGCATAGCATATATCCATCGAATTGATGACTAAATTAATCGCCAACTATTTTTATAATCGATTTTAATCGATTAGTTGTTGCAGCCCTACTTACAATGGCATTCTTTTTGTATCGTTTCAGTTTCACAAATAATAAAAAATCAATTTAGCAAAACGTCACCGTGGAGTTATTGAGTCTGTTTAGCTGATTGGAGAGCTAGCTTCCGCAGCGAGTGGGTCCATGACGATGACTTCTGTTTTGCCTGATCAGCCGTTTTACTGCCGTGCTACAAGCGCCATTTGTAAACAATTAAGGTATGTAAATAAACAATTACAAAATATTTCTGTGTATATACCCTATTTCAAAAAGTATATACCTGCGGTTTATAGTCCGGTGAGACTAATATATGGAAAATTATTTTTTTCTTCTAAAATTTTGTGGGTGCGCTCTACAGTCCGAAAATACAGTAGTTATTTGGATGACTACTTTTTATTTTTACTCTTACTTAAGTGAAATTTGCGGCTACCCTACCCACGTCTGAAAAATGTCATCCTTTAAAGCTTTAAGCCGCTTTTATTTCCAAGCACTGGTCATGTCGTCCTCTAGGTAAGATAAAATGGCTGCAATTTTAATGCTTGTACTTTATTAAGTTAATGTTTATTATTCCCAGGGCAGCGCTTTTTGGCGAGCTGTATTGCTGCATATAAGTTTGGGCCTCATCAGTATCACCTTCTTTGCGTCCGGCATGGACACACTCTGTATTCTTACAACTGTAGAATAACAAAAATGAAGTAGATGGTAAATTACTGTTTACAGTCTGAGAATGTTTTTATTATCTACCCCTGAGATCAGTGCGGAATTAGGTAAAAGTGCCTTTATGTGCTCTGCTCGCTCTTCATGGAGCCAGCTGTAAAATTATTTAAAGCTGAAAGCTCTCTCGGTGAGTTTGCACGGTTAATGAAGGTGCTCGTGGCGGACTCAATAAGGATCTGTCTTGGCAACGAGCCTGCTGGTTTGACGATTGAGTGTTGCTTATCGGGGTGGTTTGGTCTCTTGGCTATTTGACATTTATCAAGTTCTTAAATTATGTTTTGTGTTGAAGACTGTTTTCATGCTAAACCCTACCTCTGTACCAACATGTGCCAGTGTGGTACTCGCTAGTGATATCAATGATCAAGAGGATGCTACATGCTAATGTCTCATTGTCAACTTTGATTGATTGATTGAGAAGTTTATTGACATCTTAAAGGCCTACTGAAACCCACTACTACCGACCACGCAGTCTGATAGTTTTTATATCAATGATGAAATCTTAACATTGCAACACATGCCAATATGGCCGGGTTAGCTTACTAAAGTGCAATTTTAAATTTTGCGCGAAATATCCTGCTGAAAACGTCTCGGTATGATGACGTCACGAATTGTAGAGGACATTTTGGGACAGCACGGTGGCCAGCTATTAAGTCGTCTGTTTTCATCGCAAAATTCCACAGTATTCTGGACATCTGTGTTGGTGAATCTTTTGCAATTTGTTCAATGAACAATGGAGACAGCAAAGAAGAAAGCTGTAGGTGGGAAGCGGTGTATTGCGGCAGGTGTTGTGCCGGATAACGCACCCCCACCGTAGAATGCACCCCCTGACTGTTGTGCCGGATAACACAGCCGGTGTTTCATTGTTTACATTCCCGAAAGATGACAGTCAAGCTTTACCATTGGCCTGTGGAGAACTGGGACAACAGAGACTCTTACCAGGAGGACTTTGAGGCCATGATTGTAAACAATGTGCGGATGTGAGGAGCTCCACAACCTGTGACGTCACGCGCATATCGTCTGCTACTTCCGGTACAGGCAAGGCTTTTTTATCAGCGACCAAAAGTTGCGAACTTTATCGTCGTTGTTCTCTACTAAATCCTTTCAGCAAAAATATGGCAATATCGCGAAATGATCAAGTATGACACATAGAATGGACCTGCTATCCCTGTTTAAATAAGAAAATCGCATTTCAGTAGGCCTTTAAATAATTGAATCCATGTAATGCTTTGAAAAGGCAAATGGATGGCATAAAAAGCCAAAAGGCTTGTTTCCATTGTGGTCCATGTTTCCATAGTGGTCCAACTATCATACTGTTATTGGACTTATCGTTTATTTTGTATCCATCAATTGGAAGTAATGTCTCCGGAGTAAATGAGTTTGAGGTCAATCTTTCTGTATATTTCCCAACGGGTGTATGTCGATACTGCGACAAGGTACATTGTCACGAAACACAAAACCTAACCAAGCACTTATCAAATGAGGATGGGAGTTTTTGTAGTGACTTGTGCTGCTTAACACAAGCAATAACAGAGATGTTTCTGTCTTGGGGTCGCGCCATGGACAATGTTTTCATTTGAGCTACAACTGCTGCTAGGGCAGGGGTCGGCAACCCACGGCTCCGTCTTTGATCACTCTGATGCGGCTCAGCTGCATACTTACCAACCCTCCCGATTTTTCCGGGAGACTTCCGGATTTCAGTGCCTCTACCGGAAATCTCCCGGGGCAAACATTGTCCGATTTTCACCCGGACAACAATATTGAAGGCGTGCCGTGATGGCACTGCCTTTAGCGTCCGCTTTTTCACTATACTATCTGGGTGCCGGCCCAGTCACATGTTGTATGCGGCCTCTGCTTACACACGTAAGTGACTGCAACGCACACTTGGTCAACAGCCATACAGGTCACACTGAGGGTGGCCGTATAAACAACTTTAACACTGTTACAAATATGCGCCACACTGTGAACCCACACCAAACAAGAATGACAAACACATTTCGGGAGAACATCCACACCGTAACATAACATAAACACAACAGAACAAATACCCAGAATCCCATGCATCCCTAACTCTTTCGGCTACATTATACACCCCCGCTACCACCAAACCCCTGTTGATGTGTGGGGGTGCAGGGTTGGGAACATTATCACAATTTCAGAAGGGTTAAAACCATTTAAAATCAGTTCCCAGTGGCTTATTTTATTTTTCAAAGTTTTTTTCAAAATTTTACCCATCACGCAATATCCCTAAAAAAAGCTTCATAGTGCCTGATTATAACCATCGTTATATACACCCGTCCATTTTCCTGTGGTGTCACACAGTGATGCCAATACAAACAAACATGGCGGATAGAACAGCAAGGGAAAGCGAACATTAGCTCGGATTCAGACTCGGATTTCAGCGGCTTAAGCGATTCAACAGATTACGCATGTATTGAAACGGATGGTTGTAGTGTGGAGGCAGGTAGCGAAAACGAAATTGAAGAAGAAACTGAAGCTATTGAGCCATATCGGTTTGAACCGTATGCAAGCGAAACCAACGAAAACGACACGACAGCCAGCGACACGGGAGAAAGCGAGGACGAATTTGGCGATCGCCTTCTAACCAACGATTGGTATGTGTTTGTTTGGCATTAAAAGAAACTAACAACTATGAACTAGGTTTACAGCATATGAAATACATTTGGCAACAACATGCACTTTGAGAGTGCAGACAGCCCAGTTTTCATCAATTAATATATTCTGTAGACATACCCTCATCCGCTCTCTTTTCCTGAAAGCTGATCTGTCCAGTCCAGTTGGAAATGCATCTGCTTTGAGTGTCGCAGGATATCCACACATTCTTGCCATCTCTGTCGTAGCATAGCTTTCGTCGGTAAAGTGTGCGGAACAAACGTCCAATTTCTTGCCACTTTCGCATCTTTGGGCCACTGGTGCAACTTGAATCCGTCCCTGTTCGTGTTGTTACACCCTCCGACAACACACCGACGAGGCATGATGTCTCCAAGGTGCGGAAAACAGTCGAAAAAACGCAAAATAACAGAGCTGATTTGACTCAAGGTTTGTAATGTGTTTGAGAAAATGGCGGATTGCTTTCCGATGTGACGTCACATTGTGACGTCATCGCTCCGAGAACAAATAATAGAAAGGTGTTTAATTCGCCAAAATTCACCCATTTAGAGTTTGGAAATCGGTTAAGCTCGGTCGGTTAAGAAAATATATGGTCTTTTTTCTGCAACATCAAGGTATATATTGACGCTTACATAGGTCTGGTGATAATGTTCCCCTTTAAACGGTGGCATTGTTGTGTGGACGGATAAGGTTAGGTGGGATTTACCCTTAGTGTAAACAGGGCCTAAGTAATTTTTTTCCAGATCCTACATCTCACCCATGGACTAGAATCTTCTGATCACGAGATACAAAGCGTTGGTACGACCAAGACGGAACACGGCTGCAAATGCAAATGACACAGGAGGACAAGAAGAAGGGAAATAGTGAGTGGGTGTAGAAGAAAGAGGCTACTTATGTCCTAGGGTCATTAGCAACAATTCAAAGTCACCGCATCTTTAAGCGTATGCTGCTTGACAGCCCCTGCCAACAGAATTAGAGACGAGGCTTGATGGTGCCGTGATTAGGCGTCTAACTCAAGGCTAAGATATGTCCTGGCCACGGCCACGCGTCTTGCACTTACATGGAATGAACGAGGATGAAGGGAACGTGGAGGAGATGTGATAACCCAAGCCCATGAGGTCATTGATTAGATGGCTCTTGAACCCCCTTGGTTGCTGCCACGGCTGATAAGTACCGCAAGCTCCCCTGGCTCCCCAATGAGTGAATTGAATTCCCAAATTATCGGGCTTTAGATAACATACCTGAATAAATTGGCACTCTTTATGGCTCTCTTTGTAGATAGTCATCAAAGCCTGTTCACTCCTGATGCAGAGAACACAGGAGATGGGCAACAGGAGAACAACACACAATGTGGTTCACATTAAAGCCTCTGATCTTCTATCTGGGGCCGCTTTTTCTGCTACATTCCTTTAGCCAGGGGTGATATGTTGAGGAAGGGGGCGGGGGAGAAGCATCCTTCCAAGTAAAATGCTCAAGCTCTTTGCATGAGCTATAAGGAAAACAACCATAACGTCAAGAGGTCGGTTTGGACATTTCCGGCTCCCCTTGCAGCCATAATAATAATAATAATAACTGGGATTTATATAGCGCTATTCTAAGTACCCAAAGTCGCTTTACATGTAGAACCCATCAATCATTCACACCTGGTGGTGGTAAGCTACTTTTATAGCCACAGCTGTCCTGGTGTAGACTGACGGAAGCGTGGCTGCAATTTGCGCCAACGGCCCCTCCGACCACCACCTATCATTCATGATTCAATTCACCGGTGTGAGTGGCACCGGGGGCAAAGGGTGAAGTGTCCCGCCCAAGGACACAACGGCAGTGATTTTTGGATGGTAAGAGGCGGGGAGCGAACCTGCAACCCTCAGGTTTCTGGCACGGTTGCTCTACCCACTACGCCATGTTCTTGCCGGCACTCGGAAGCAAAGTCTGACGTATCCATCTGCCCGGTGCCAAGTGCACGGCAGTGACAGTAGTGTTTGTTGGATAAACTGAAAAAAGGTCCATCTGTTGGCACACACACTCCCACGCGAATGTTTACCCTAAATACAGACACGGTGGTACATTGCCTGTCGAGATTCCTGTGGGTGCACCGGCTTCTTACCAGCGACCACAAACACACAAGTTGCCCTAACTGCACACTCTGTTGTTTGTAGCTCAAAATGGTTCATGATGTCTTCTTATTCATATACTTTTCAAATGTTCTTATAATCAGACAATATTTTCGGTATATTAGATGGAATTTTTACTTGACATCTTTCGACTGTCACCCGCAGTCTTCTTCAGAAGGGTCACGTGACCACTGTGACAAGTTCCCTATCAGCTGTTCTTATAGGCGTCATCAATGCTCCCTCATCCCGATTGACGCTTTCCTTCGGCAGCTTCCTTAGTTCAAACGCCTCCTTAATCCATCGTTTGAATTTGTTACTTTCTGTCCCGATGATTTCGGTGTTGTCCCAGTCCATAATGTGGTTATTTCTTTTGTAATGATCTGATATGACTGTTTTTAAGAGCCAACAAGGTAGACTTGACAGGTCTGCCTGGTTGGCCACGCCTATAAGAACAGCTGATAGGCAACACGTCACAGTGGTCAGGTGACCCTTCTGAAGAAGACTGCAGGCGACAGTCGAAACATGTTCGGTAAAAATGTCATCTAATAAACCGAAAATATTGTCTGATTACAAGAAAATTTGAAAAGTGTAATATTTGTAGACTGATAAACCGTGGCTTTTTCGCGAACACCTCATGAATGACCTGTATAGGTGTGGCGCCCAAACTTTTTCCACAGAGTGACAACTGAAAGGACCTTTCTGGTAGTTTTCACCTTTAAAAAACATTAAAATTGCTTGGATTCCGACAAGTGATTTCTTCCCAGAAATGAAAAGCAGTGGTGCTCAATCAAACTATATGAGTACACATATATTCCTGCAAAAAGCAGACTCGAGCAAAAAATCGAACTATGCCATGGAATAAATCCTATACTTTATCAAATATAAGATTTGTCGAGTGATATCAAGGATTATACGTCGGTCGCGTTCCCAGACATATGGAACTATTGTGCTCCAGACATTATTCTACACGACAAAACAGATGAAACGTATAAAAGCATGGAGGTCTACAACTTATTTGTGTGTGGCTGGGTCAAGGAAATAGGTATCAAGACTCTCCCGGATAAATACGCATCGTTTTTGTTCGGGTAAGGTTGCATTTCCTGATTTAACTTCACGTATACTATCATATTTGTTGCACGCGCCGTTTACGAGTAGCGTGTTTTTCCCCGTCTTTATCAAAATATAACTATAGATGTCAACATTGTGTATGTGCTGAAAGATTCATTTATGATTGTTTATCAAAATACAACTATAGATGTCAACATTGTGTACGTGCTGAAAGATTCATTTATGATTGTTTATCAAAATATAACTATAGATGTCAACATTGTGTACGTGCTGACAGATTTATTTATGATTGTTCATCAAAAAATAACTATAGATGTCAACATTGTGTATGTGCTGAAAAATTAATTTATGATTGTTTATCAAAATATAACTATAGATGTCAACATTGTGTACGTGCTGACAGATTCATTTATGATTGTTCATCAAAATATAACTGTAGATGTCAACATTGTGTATGTGCTGAAAGATTCATTTATGATTGTTCATCAAAATATAACAATAGATGTCAACATTGTGTACATGCTGAAAGATTCATTTATGATTGTTTATCAAAATATAACTATAGATGTCAACATTGTGTATGTGCTGAAAGATTCATTTATGATTGTTTATCAAAATATAACTATAGATGTCAACATTGTGTACGTACTGAAAGATTCATTTATGATTGTTTATCATTTTGTTGGTGATTTTCGAAACACTCGTGGCAAACATGTGTTTAAGAAATACAAATAATTGTGAATTGATTCTGAATCAAATCCTGACCCCCAAGAATCGAATCTTGTGGTGCCCAAAAATTCACACCCCTAATAGATACTGCTCGATTGCTGATAAGAAAACAAAGTCTGAATGTCATTTAATCTCCTTCATCGACTTCGGTCCTTACACGCTACAATATTTCGTAAAAAAAAACGCGGAAGTGATATTTTGCCGCAAAAAAATGATGTTTAAAAACGCACATTTTCGCACTTTTCTGGACATTCCACATGCCTGGAAATGAGTCGACTAACCCAAATATTGAGATATACATCACTGGCATGGAAATCTTGCCTCACTTTTCAAATGTTTCCAGGTGGACACACACACAGTATGAAAACACAGAGTCCCAGATGAATGTGGACAGAGTGGCAAAAGGGAAAAGGTACTTTGAGGACAGAAGTTTTCCCTGAGAGGGTGACTCCGGGGAAGCTCCAGTCGCTGCATTGCATTCTTGCATGAAAAGGCATTCAGGTCGACTGAATTCTCCGTATTTGTTTGCGTTGGCCGACACATGCTCCCCTTCTACTTTGCTCTTCGACACCGACTTCCTGCCTCGTGCTGCATTCAGAGCATGAACAATCAGAGTCAGCAAGTCTGGACGACGCTGCTGAATATTCAGACCTTAAACTCTTCTCGCTTCCCCTCCTGCTCCACGTTTGCTCTCCTTCCGTTCCTTCTCGGTAGCTCCGAAATCGGCCCCGCGCTCTCCGAGCGCCGCTTTCATTAAGGGGCTCTCCTCTGATAGCCCTTCATATGCCCCTTAATCATCGTAACCGCGAGAGCGCTCTTCCTGCGACCAATCGCCTCGAGGGGCCGGTCCTATAGACTCTCTGCTAAATGATGTCATTATCCGCCCGACTCCTCATTGGCACCCGCGCCGTGTAAGAACCCGCCCCGGGTGTTTCGATGGCGCCAAGGACGTTCCTCGTATGGAAACCGGTGGTGGTTATGCACAAAAGAAGAAGGCCAGCCGTGTTTGGTCTGCAGTCGAGAGAGGCATGAATAGGACTGTAAATATTTTTCATGAATGAATCTTGAGGCTAGTCATTTTTTATTTTACATTGTGTGCCGGACAACCGGGTTGTGAGTATGTGCGTCCGCCATGTTGTCGATTGTGTACACACACTCACTACGTTGCCATGCACTTAATTAGTCTGATTTCTCTAATAGTTAGTTTTTTGGGATTTTCACACTTACATGTGTAGTCCCAGAGTCCATACACTCTCTCTAATGGGACTATTGGTCATACGTCATGTGCCTCCCGTACACTGGGGGCGCTATTTCCCTCTAGCATGGTGAATTCCTTCTCCGGTTGACCTATGTCGTCACCCTAGCCATTTGCGGATCCTTACAACTTGTTTTAAGTGTAATGGCTATGTTGATGTTAAATAGTAGACAGCATCAATTAAAGGGGAACATTATCACCAGACCTATGTAAGCGTCAAAATATACCTTGATGTTGCAGAAAAAAGACCATATATTTTTTTAACCGATTTCCGAACTCTAAATGGGTGAATTTTGGCGAATTAAACGCCTTTCTATTATTCGCTCTCACGTTGTGACGTCACATCGGGAAGCAATCCGCCATTTTCTCAAACACATTACAAACACCGAGTCAAATCAGCTCTGTTATTTTCCGTTTTTTCGACTGTTTTCCGTACCTTGGAGACATCATGCCTCGTCGGTGTGTTGTCGGAGGGTGTAACAACACGAACAGGGACGGATTCAAGTTGCACCAGTGGCCCAAAGATGCGAAAGTGGCAAGAAATTGGACGTTTGTTCCGCACAATTTACCGACGAAAGCTATGCTACGACAGAGATGGCAAGAATGTGTGGATATCCTGCGACACTCAAAGCAGATGCATTTCCAACTGGACTAGACGGATCAGCTTTCAGGAAAAGAGCGCGGATGAGGGTATGTCTACAGAATATATTAATTGATGAAAACTGGGCTGTCTGCACTCTCAAAGTGCACGTTGTTGCCAAATGTATTTCATATGCTGTAAACCTAGTTCATAGTTGTTAGTTTCCTTTAATGCCAAACAAACACATACCAATCGTTGGTTAGAAGGCGATCGCCGAATTCGTCCTCGCTTTCTCCCGTGTCGCTGGCTGTCGTGTCGTTTTCGTCGGTTTCGCTTGCATACGGTTCAAACCGATATGGCTCAATAGCTTCAGTTTCTTCTTCAATTTCGTTTTCGCTACCTGCCTCCACACTACAACCATCCGTTTCAATACATGCGTAATCTGTTGAATCGCTTAAGCCGCTGAAATCCGAGTCTGAATCCGAGCTAATGTCGCTATAGCTTGCTGTTTTTTCCGCCATGTTTGTTTGTGTTGGCTTCACTATGTGACGTCACAGGAAAATAGACGGGTGTTTATAACGGTGGTTAAAATCAGGCACTTTGAAGCCTTTTTTAGGGATATTGCGTGATGGGTAAAAAAATGTAAAAACTTCTGGGAACTGATTTTTAATGGTTTTAACCATTCTGAAATTGTGATAATGTTCCCCTTTAATAGTTCGGTTTTTGGGATATTCACACTTACATGTGTAATCCCAGTGTCCATGCACTCTTTCTAATGCGACTATTGGTCATACGCCATGTGCCTCCCGTACACTGCCGGACTAAACGCTCCAAAGTGCTTCAAATCTGATCTTTTGGCTTCAGATTCAGGCCACATCAGGAGTCAGTGCTGAATCCGATTGGAATCTGATCTTTTCAAACGTGACTTCAGTCTAAACACACGTAATTACGTTTCCAAGCACTTAATTAGTCTGATTCCTCAAATAACTCTTTAGCGCCGCCCTAGTGGCTCCCTGGAACTTTTTAAATAATGTATAAATATGGAAAAGGATGGGGGAAAAATATATTTTTAGTTTTAATATCTATGCATAGATATTAAGTGTATTATATCTCTAGGATGACTAACATAACACAAACCTTCCTAATTGTTAGAAATTCCACTGTTTGTATTAAACACACAAAAAAAAGAAAAACTGGGATTTCCAATGTGCGCACACACAACTCAATCTCTCTTTCCGTGTATTTTATTCGTCTCTACGCCCATGAGGGTGTTTTTGTTCCGGCAAAAAAAATAGATTTTGATAAATTCATTAAAAGCACAGGAGACGAACTGTAGACGATCAGGATCAAAATAACTCTCATTGTCAATAATTCTCCCCAAATACATTTTACTTAAATTATTTTAAAAGAAATAATAATTGGGCCCCAGTAAAAAAAAAAGGTAACTTTTCTCATGCAGGGCAAAATGGCCAGTGTAGGAGCAGTGGTTATTACTATCTACTTCACTAATTATTTATATGTTAATACTAAATGCTGGTATCATATGTGTATATATTGTATTTGTTGTTGAAGTTCTGTTGTAGTTGTACAAAAAAAAAAAAAAAAAAAAAGGGTCGATACTGATTTAAAAAAAGGGGATACGGTAACGGGGTCAAAAGGTCACAAGGGTATTGTGGCACAGTTACTTAGCAACAGACACAGCTGGCATACAACGCCTACTGCAATCAACTCGAGTGCAACAGACCATATCTTCATACATATATATATATATATATATATATATATATATATATATATATATATATATATATATATATATATATACACATATATTTATATACATATATACTACACTATATGTGTATATGTATTTTTATTTTTATTTGACAGTTATTGAAATATCTTGTGTGACATCATGCACAAAAGTGCACTTTATTTGTTTTAAACTATTGTAGTGGCGTTCTGTACAAAAAGTGCACTTTAATTTAGTTTTGTTTTGATTCGTCATCTTAGTGACATCATGCACAAAAGTGCACTAATAGCTTGTTTTAAAATGTCTCTGACAATCTTGCACTTTCTGTTTTGAAATGACATGAATGTTTGTGCCACTGCTTAATAACTGTTTAATAAATACACTTTTGCTAAATTGACTTGGTTGTGGTTTCCCTCTCTGCATGAAAGTTTAAAATGAGCATATATTAATGCAGTATGAAGAAGAATGTTTTAATGTAGACACATAGAATCATCATACTGCTGTGATTATATGCATCAAGTGTTCTAAGGCAAAATATCGCGATATATATCGTGTATCGTGACATGGCCTAAAAATATCGAGATATTAAAAAAAGGCCATATCGACCAGCCCTAAATAGGACATTACGTTGCAATTTAGTTAGATAATTAGATGGCAGTTGTTTTGAGTTTATGGTGGTTTTTGTTGCGCCCTAAAAAGTGTCAATACTGTAATTATTGTACTTATTACACACCAGCATCTCAGTTGTGGTTTTTATCAACAAATTTGGAGGTTTTGAAGTCGTCATGTAAAATCGCTAATGCTAAGCAGTAGCATGTCAATGGCAAAGCCAGCGTATATTAGCATCGAGCTAGTGCTTTTCTGGCAAAGTGGAGCCTTATTTGCTTATCTTGGAGTGTTTTTAGATGTAATTTCTTTGTTGGCATTGAAAATTGCAACATTATATAGAGGTAGTTTGGCTGGGACCGTATCGCCAAGTCCTGAAGAGCGATACGCCAGTTGAGTCGGCAACCCACGTACCATAACATGGCACCGTTGGATTTTACGTAAACTAGTGCTCGGTAGCATTGTTAGGGTTAGGGTGGTTAGGGTTAGGGTACGGGATTCTGCACCCATCCCTACTCACAAAGCTCGCTCTCAGTGCATTAGAGCTTGAGGCCCCGCCTCTGCCCACAGAGACAAAGACTGTGGATGGGCGACAAGAGGTTTCATCGCGTTCATTTAATTACGCTACACAGAAAACTTGCTCAGGTGCTGAGAGCGATGCGCAGAGTGAACCCTCTTGCACCCTGTCTGGGAGCGACAAAGAAAGAAAACATACCCACACAGACATGGCAATTTATCGATGACGGCAAAGTTATCTGTCTTGGTTGACAAGACTCTGCAGCATCGCGTGGACATCGGGGGCGGTACCTCTGGATTGGCAGACCGGGGTGGTGGTTCCTCTCTTTAAGAAGGGGAACCGGAGGGTGTGTTCTAACTATCGTGGGATCACACTCCTCAGCCTTCCCGGTAAGGTCTATTCAGGTGTACTGGAGAGGAGGCTACGTCGGATAGTCGAACCTCGGATTCAGGAGGAACAGTGTGGTTTTCGTCCTGGTCGTGGAACTGTGGACCAGCTCTATACTCTCGGCAGGGTCCTTGAGGGCGCATGGGAGTATGCCCAACCAGTCTACATGTGCTTTGTGAACTTGGAGAAGGCATTCGACCGTGTCCCTCGGGAAGTCCTGTGGGGAGTGCTCAGAGAGTATGGAGTATCGGACTGTCTGATTTTGGCGGTCCGCTCCCTGTATGATCAGTGTCAAAGCTTGGTCCGCATTGCCGGCAGTAAGTCGGACACGTTTCCAGTGAAGGTTGGACTCCGCCAAGGCTGCCCTTTGTCACCGATTCTGTTCATAACTTTTATGGACAGAATTTCTAGGCGCAGTCAAGGCGTTAAGGGGATCCTGTTTGGTGGCTGCAGGATTAAGTCTCTGCTTTTTGCAGATAATGTGGTCCTGATGGCTTTATCTGGCCAGGATCTTCAGCTCTCGCTGGATCGGTTCCCAGCTGAGTGTGAAGCGACTGGGATGAGAATCAGCACCTCCAAGTCCGAGTCCATGGTTCTTGCTCGGAAAAGGGTGGAGTGCCATCTCCGGGTTGCGGAGGAGACCCTGCCCCAAGTGGAGGAGTTCAAGTACCTCGGAGTCTTGTTCACGAGTGAGAGAAGAGTGGATCGTGAGATTGACAGGCGGATCGGTGCGGCGTCTTCGGTAATGCGGACGCTGTATCGATCCGTTGTGGTGAAGAAGGAGCTGAGCCGGAAGGCAAAGCTCTCAATTTACCGGTCGATCTACGTTCCCATCCTCACCTATGGTCATGAGCTTTGGGTTATGACCGAAAGGACAAGATCACGGGTACAAGCGGCCGAAATGAGTTTTTTCCGCCGGGTGGCAGGGCTCTCCCTTAGAGATAGGGTGAGAAGCTCTGTCATCCGAGGGGAGCTCAAAGTAAAGCCGGTGCTCCTCCACATCGAGAGGAGCCAGATGAGGTGGTTCGGGCATCTGGTCAGGATGCCACCCGATCGCCTCCCTAGGGAAGTGTTTAGGGCACGTCCGACCGGTAGGAGGCCACGGGGAAGACCCAGGACACCTTGGGAAGACTATGTCTCCCGACTGGCCTGGGAACGCCTCGGGATCCCCCGGGAAGAGCTAGACGAAGTGGCTGGGGAGAGGGAGGTCTGGGCTTCCCTGCTTAGGCTGCTGCCACCGCTACCCGACCGCGGATAAGCGAAAGAAGATGGATGGATGGGCAAAGTTATCAAGTTCATTTTTATTTCTTGTTCTATTAATTGATTTATTGCGTCAAATCCGCATTTGTGACGGTCTCCCTCTGAGAACTAGATTTATAGAAACGATGAATCATTTTTATTAAGACAGCCGGCTCTTCTTCGGCGATGATTCAGTAGTACTCACCAGCCAAGAATTGACGCGGCTCGCCAAGAAAAAAAAGTGTTGTACAGTATTCGGTATACTGACGATACCGAAAAAGCAGGTATCGATGTGTTTTATGTGTGTTTGTATCAACTTGGTATCAAATTATCAACATTTCTGACAACCCTAATTCAAATAATTCGAGCAGTATGGTGCAGGAACTGTTATAAAAGCCAACAATTAATTGTGCTCATCATGGAGTATCCTCCAAACAATGAGTTGTACTAACTTCATTGATTAAATATCCTGGATTACCCAGAATTCTCAGTTCACTGGGACATTTTGCCCATTCCAATTTTCAAACAAGGGCTTCACGGTGGCAGAGGGGTTAGTGCATCTGCCTCACAATACGAAGGTCCTGAGTAGTCTTGGGTTCAATCCCGGGCTCGGGATCTTTCTGTGTGGAGTTTGCATGTTCTCCCCGTGACTGCGTGGGTTCCCTCCGGGTACTCCGGCTTCCTCCCACCTCCAAAGACATGCACCTGGGGATAGGTTGATTGGCAACACTAAATGGTCCCTAGTGTGTGAATGTGAGTGTGAATGTTGTCTGTCTATCTGTGTTGGCCCTGCGATGAGGTGGCGACTTGTCCAGGGTGTACCCCGCCTTCCGCCCGATTGCAGCTGAGACAGGCTCCAGCGCCCCCCGCGACCCCAAAGGGAATAAGCGGTAGAAAATGGATGGATGGATGAATTTTCAAACAAGCAGAACTCCCACATGTCTCACCCGATTCTGATTGTTCCACTACCTACACACTGCACTCACTTTGGACAATCAAACTACCAATTTCCAAATTCAAAAAAATTCCAGGAATTCCCAAAATTTCCGGTTTTCAAAAGCCCTATTTTCACCTTTTCCTGGAAAGCTTTCACAGTCCACATTTTTCAAACATTTTTGACCATTGTGACCAAATGCTCTTTTTTTTCCCCGTGCAAATTACAGGTTTTCCCAAAATTCCAGAAAAACCCGAAATACCCATTCTCAATTCAAACTGTTGCAAGTTCAACATTTTTCAACCAATTCCAAAAATTCGAACACCAACCTATTCATATCATCTCGGACAGGGGTCGGCAACCCGCGGCTCCGGAGCCGCATGCGGCTCTTTGATCACTCTGATGCGGCTCAGCTGCATAATTGCCGACCGGGATTCTGGGTATTTGTTCTGTTGTGTTTATGTTGTGTTACGGTGCAGATGTTCTCCCGAAATGTGTTTGTCATTCTTGTTTGGTGTGGGTTCACAGTGTGGCGCATTATTAGTAAGAGTGTTAAAGTTTTTATACTGCCACCGTCAGTGTAACCTGTGTGGTTGTTGACCAAGTATGCCTTGCTGTCACTTCCGTGAGCAAGCAAAAGCCCCATACAACGTGTGACTGGACCGGCACGCTGGTTGTAGTGGGCGCTAATTGCTGTACCATCACGGCACGTTCGAGAGAATACTTGTCCTGAAATTCGTAGTCTGCAGGAAAAATCG
Source organism: Nerophis lumbriciformis (assembly GCF_033978685.3). NCBI lineage: Eukaryota > Metazoa > Chordata > Actinopteri > Syngnathiformes > Syngnathidae > Nerophis > Nerophis lumbriciformis. Next base: position 31,194,618 of record NC_084573.2, read on the forward strand.
GGAGGGTTGACAAGTATGACGCTGTCAAGCGGGTTTTTGGGCCGCACTAACTTTCAATTGTCATATTATGGTGTGGGCCGCGTGTCTGAGACCCTTGGTTTATACATAGCACAAAGCAAAAAAAACAACTTTGAATGCAGTGTTTCATTTTAAATTTCAAAAGATTTTTGTGGCTCCCATTGATTTCTTTAATTTGTGAAACACGTCAAAATGGCTCTTTGACTGATCTAGGACAATTGTGCTAGTATTAATATTTTTAAAGATCCCTGGTTTTCCTGAAATTCCCACATTTCCAGGAAATTCCCATTCAAATGAATGGATTTATTAATTCTCAAAATGTTGCGCCATTTTTAACCATGATTCCGACCTTTCAACCATCTACCCACACTACTCTTCCAATATATCGAACACAAAACATGTTTTCTCTTTCCAAAAATGTCCAGTTTTCCCGGAATTTGCTCCCCATGGACAATAAATTGGCATTATCCAATCTACTACATATCCCACATTACTCATATAATTTGAACCATTCCGCCATCTACACACTCCGATCACCCTGGACATTCAAGCCAGCATGTTTCCCGGTTCCAAAAATTCAGAGTACCCGGAATTACCAGGATTTTACCCACATTGAAAATGAATTGGCAATATACAAACCTCTCCATATTGCACGTTTCTCAACCGATTCGAAATGTTCCAACATCCACACACTCCGATCACCCTGGACATTCAAGCCAGCATGTTTCACGGTTCCAAAAATTCAGAGTAACCGGAATTACCAGGATTTTACCCACATTGAAAATGAATTGGCAATATACAAAACTCTCCATATCCCACATTTCTCAACCGATTTGAACCGTTCCAACATCTACACACTCCGATCCCCCTGGACATTCAAGCCAGCATGTTTCCCGGTTCCAAAAATTCAGAGTACCCGGAATTACCAGGATTTTACCCACATTGAAAATGAATTGGCAATATACAAAACTCTCCATATCCCACATTTCTCAACCGATTTGAACCGTTCCAACATCTACACACTCCGATCCCCCTGGACATTCAAGCCAGCATGTTTCCCGGTTCCAAAAATTCAGAGTACCCGGAATTACCAGGATTTTACACACATTGAAAATGAATTGGCAATATACAAAACTCTCCATATCCCACATTTCTCAACCGATTTGAACCGTTCCAACATCCACACACTCCGATCACCCTGGACATTCAAGCTAGCATGTTTCACGGTTCCAAAAATTCAGAGTACCCGGAATTACCAGGATTTTACACACATTGAAAATGAATTGGCAATATACAAAACTCTCCATATCCCACATTTCTCAACCGATTTGAACCGTTCCAACATCCACACACTCCGATCACCCTGGACATTCAAGCTAGCATGTTTCACGGTTCCAGAAATTCAGATTACCTGGAATTACCAGGATTTTCCCCACATTGAAAAGGAATGGGAAATATACAAACCTCTCCATATTCCACGTTTCTCAACCGATTCGAACCGTTCCAACATCCACACACTCCACTCACCCTGGACACTCAAGCCAGCATGTTTCCCAGTTTGGAAAATTCCCTGATTACTCAGATTACCAGGAATCACCCCCATTGAAAATGAATGGGCAATATACAAAACTCTCCATATCCCACGTTTCTCAACCGATTCGAACCGTTCCAACATCCACACACTCCACTCACCCTGGACATTCAAGCTAGCATGTTTCACGGTTCCAAAAATTCAGAGTACCCGGAATTACCAGGATTTTACCCACATTGAAAATGAATTGGCAATATACAAAACTCTCCATATCCCACATTTCTCAACATCTACACACTCCGATCCCCCTGGACATTCAAGCCAGCATGTTTCCCAGTTTGGAAAATTCCCTGATTACTCGGATTACCAGGAATCACCCCCATTGAAAATGAATGGGCAATATACAAAACTCTCCATATCCCACGTTTCTCAACCGATTCGAACCGTTCCAACATCCACACACTCCACTCACCCTGGACACTCAAGCCAGCATGTTTCCCAGTTTGGAAAATTCCCTGATTACTCGGATTACCAGGAATCACCCCCATTGAAAATGAATGGGCAATATACAAAACTCTCCATATCCCACGTTTCTCAACCGATTCGAACCGTTCCAACATCCACACACTCCACTCACCCTGGACACTCAAGCCAGCATGTTTCCCAGTTTGGAAAATTCCCTGATTACTCGGATTACTAGGAATCACCCCCATTGAAAATGAATGGACAATATACAAAACTCTCCATATCCCACGTTTCTCAACCGATTCGAACCGTTCCAACATCCACACACTCCACTCACCCTGGACACTCAAGCCAGCATGTTTCCCAGTTTGGAAAATTCCCTGATTACTCGGATTACCAGGAATCACCCCCATTGAATATGAATGGGCAATATACAAAACTCTCCATATCCCACGTTTCTCAACCGATTCGAACCGTTCCAACATCCACACACTCCACTCACCCTGGACACTCAAGCCAGCATGTTTCCCAGTTTGGAAAATTCCCTGATTACTCGGATTACCAGGAATCACCCCCATTGAAAATGAATGGGCAATATACAAAACTCTCCATTTACCACGTTTCTCAACCGATTCGAACCGTTCCAACATCCACACACTCCACTCACCCTGGACACTCAAGCCAGCATGTTTCCCAGTTTGGAAAATTCCCTGATTACTCAGATTACCAGGAATCACTCCCATTGAAAATGAATGGGCAATATACAAAACTCTCCATATCCCACATTTCTCAACCGATTCAAACTATTCCAACATCCACACACTCCACTCACCCTGGACACTCAAGCCAGCATGTTTCCCAGTTTGGAAAATTCAATGATTACTCGGATTACCAGGAATCACCCCCATTGAAAATGAATGGGCAATATACAAAAAACTCTCCATATCCCACGTTTCTCAACCGATTCGAACCGTTCCAACATCCACACACTCCACTCACCCTGGACACTCAAGCCAGCATGTTTCCCAGTTTGGAAAATTCCCTGATTACTCAGATTACCAGGAATCACCCCATTGAAAATGAATGGGCAATATACAAAACTCTCCATTTACCACATTTCTCAACCGATTCTAACCGTTCCAACATCCACACACTTCGATCACCCTGGACATTCAATCATTCCAGTTCCGCTCACGTGTATTGGTGGTTCGGCGGCTTGCGCACATAGGGCATTCAAACGGAATTCCTACTGGAATCGCACATTCTAGTTATTAGTCATTGTTCCATCAGATGTCCATATGCACCTTTGATGTCCCAACATTTTCTTCAGATCATACGCATTGACTCATGTCCTCCCCTGACTGTGCATGCTCGATGGTGCAGTTCCTTCACAGTAGGTCTCAGTAAGCTTGTGGCAAGAGCCAGATGGAAATTTCCTGATTTAGTCCGTGCAAATTCTTTCAGGAGCTAATAATAGGACAGGAAACTTTCTAATTAGTGTATAGTTCCTAAACTGGGTTTCTTGAGGAGAGGCCGTTAAAATAATCAGGTACAGTCCCAAAGGGAAGGAAATCATTTATATCAGAGAGCAGACAAGGAACTAATTCCGGAAAGACAGATATGAGGAATATATTGCAGAGGATGATCTGCGAGAGGATGTGTGAAAGAATAAGAAGATGGAAAAAGGGCGGATATGGGGGATAATTGACCAGGTGTAATGCAAAGTGATGATTTGTAATAAATTACAAAACGTGCACTGGATCGGTTCGCAGCTGAGTGTGAAGCGACTGGGATGAGAATCAGCACCTCCAAGTCCGAGTCCTTGGTTCTCGCCCGGAAAAGGGTGGAGTGCCATCTCCGGGTTGGGGAGGAGATCTTGCCCCAAGTGGAGGAGTTCAAGTACCTCGGAGTCTTGTTCACGAGTGAGGGAAGAGTGGATCGTGAGATCGACAGGCGGATCGGTGTGGCGTCTTCAGTAATGCGGACGCTGTATCGATCCGTTGTGGTGAAGAAGGAGCTGAGCCGGAAGGCAAAGCTCTCAATTTACCGGTTGATCTACGTTCCCATCCTCACCTATGGTCATGAGCTTTGGGTTATGACCGAAAGGACAAGATCACGGGTACAAGCGGCCGAAATGAGTTTCCTCCGCCGGGTGGCGGGGCTCTCCCTTAGAGATAGGGTGAGAAGCTCTGCCATCCGGGAGGAGCTCAAAGTAAAGCCGCTGCTCCTCCACATCGAGAGGAGCCAGATGAGGTGGTTCGGGCATCTGGTTAGGATGCCACCCGAACGCCTCCCTAGGGAGGTGTTTAGGGCACGTCCGACCGGTAGGAGGCCGCGGGGAAGACCCAGGACACGTTGGGAAGACTATGTCTCTCGGCTGGCCTGGGAACGCCTCAGGGTCCCACAGGAAGAGCTGGACGAAGTGGCTGGGGAGAGGGAAGTCTGGGCTTCCCTGCTTAGGCTGCTGCCCCCGCGACCCGACCTCGGATAAGCGGAAGAAGATGGATGGATGGATGGACAAAACGTGCAATCCTGTTTTTTTCTAAGAGAATTCACAAATAAAGAAACTTGGTAACATCACAGGAGGGAACTGAGCGTGTATTTGTCGAGGAACAAAGAAGTGTATTTTGCCCAAATAAATTGTGTAATCGTTTGGGAAAAACTGTAATGGCAAGTAAACCCTGTAAGCATGAGCGTAACACACATGCACAAGCTTGCAATTATGCACACACACACACACACACACACACACACACACACACACACACACACACACACACACACACACACACACACACACACAGGGGTGCTTACATCACATGGGAAGGTATTTTTCCCCCTTACACTGCCAGGGAACAGGCCCACGCATGGACACACAGACGCTGACTAAGGCTCTAAGACTCCTGGTGGTGGGGGTGCATGTGTGTGTGTGTGTGTGTGCGTGTGTGTGGGTGTGTGCGTATATATTTACTTTAGTCGAGTGTCGCGTCGGCATTCTCCTGTACAAAAGCACACATCATCATCTTGGCACATCAATTAGACTGCACCTACAGGAAGTAAGGTTGCATTTTTCCCGCGTTTCTGTGAGAACCCTGCGTGTGACTGAAGCATTAAGGAGAGGGACTATCGAGGACTAGTTTCATCGTGCTTAAACAACAACCAGGTAGCATATACCGTATTTTACGGACTTTAGAGCGCACCGGTATATAAGCCGCACCCACTACATTTTCAAAAAAAAACACATTTTTCCATTTATTAGCCACACCGGACTATAAGCCGCAGACATATAAGTTGTGAAATGAGTTATTTACACAGAAATATTTTGTGAATATTTATTTAAATACCTTCAATCAATCAATCATTCAATCAATCAATCAATGTTTATTTATACAGCCCTAAATCACAAATGTCTCAAAGGGCTGAACAAGCCACAACAACATCCTCGGTTCAGAGCCCACATAAGGGCAAGGAAAAACTCACAACCCAGTGGGACGTCGATGTGAATGACTATGAGAAACCTTGGAGAGGACCGCAGATGTACCTTAATTGTTTCCAAACGGTGACTGTAACACGGCAGTAAAACGGGTCATCAAACAAAACAGAAGTCATCGTCATGGACCCGGTAGCTGCGCAAGCGAGCTCTGCAATCACCTAAAGAGACTTAATAACTCCACTGTGCAATTTGGTGAATTTATGAAACAATACACAAAAAATGCCATTGTAATTTAATAATACTAACAAAGACACTTGTAAATGTGTTAGCATACAGTATTAGCTATTGCTTACGACGACGCAAGCTTCATTATTTTGCGATAGCACGTACAAATATGCATCAAAACACTCCTACGGACATCACACATGGGACGGTTTAGAAAGTAAGAATCGCTTTAGTTATATTGTAAAACTTACAAATAGAGATGTCCGATAATAGCTTTTTTTGCCGATATCCGATATTGTCCAACTCTTAATTACCGATACCGATATCAACCGATACCGATATATACAGTCGTGGAATTAACACATTATTATGCCTACTTTTGTTGTGATGCCCCGCTGGATGCATTAAACAATGTAACAAGGTTTTCCAAAATAAATCAACTCAAGTTATGGAAAAAAAAATGCCAACATGGCACTGGCATATTTATTATTGAAGTCACAAAGTGCATTTTTTTTTTTTTTAACATGCCTCAAAACAGCAGCTTGGAATTTGGGACATGCCTGAGAGAGCATGAGGAGGTTGCGGTGGGCGGGGTTGAGGTGGGGGGGGTTAGGGGTGGGTGTATATTGTAGCGTCACGGAAGAGTTAGTGATGCAAGGGGTTCTGGGTATTTGTTCTGTTGTGTTTATGTTGTGTTACGGTGCGGATGTTCTCCCGAAATGTGTTTGTCATCCTTGTTTGGTGTGGGTTCACAGTGTGGCGCATATTTGTAACAGTGTTAAAGTTGTTTATATGGCCACCCTCAATGTGACCTGTATGGCTATTGATCATTGCATTCACTTGTGTGTGTGAAAAGCCGTAGATATTATGTGACTGGGCCGGCACGCAAAGGCAGTGCCTTCAAGGTTTATTGGCGCTCTGTACTTCTCCCTACGTCTGTGTACACAGCAGCGTTTTAAAAAGTCTTTTTGAAACCGATACCGATAATGTTGAAACCGATACCGATCATTTCCGATATTACATTTTAAAGCATTTATCGGCCGATAATATTGGCAGTCCAATATAATCGGACATCTCTACTTACAAACGTTGCTTGGAGTGATGAATAAAGAATCCACTTTCTATAGCCCGGAAAGTACGGTCTGCTTGTGTACCTTCCTGTCAATATTCGCTTACTGCCTGCTGTAACGTGCTTCCATTAAACTTTACCAAGCTCTTAGTTCTAGAGATGTTTCAAGCTGGCTTAGCTTGTATGTTTAACCTTGTCATCCGGTGATAATGTTCCTTGCAAGAAATGTAGTTTAGTTTCCGTAATGTAGGGGATGATAATTAACCTCAGGGGTTCTGACGGCTCTGCACTTAGTTGATAGATACCAACAATAAATAAAGTATCAGCCAGAAGGGATTGTTGATCAACATAAAAAGGCGTTCATTTGCACTGGCAGATCACATGCTTTTTCACGGAAATCAGCCGATGCTTATCTGTGGCCGATCGATTGGGGCATCCCTAATTATGATCATTATTGTGTTTGCTTTTTGTCTTTGTGTGCATTTCGTATGCATGGGTGTGTGTTTATATTTGTATCGGTCTGTTCAATGTGTGGCTTGTGGAAACAATTTGTGGTCGGGCCTTAGTGGTCGCATCATAACAGTAAACAGTTTTAATGGGAAATTCATCTCATTGTTAGTTAAGTGAGGCGATTTAAATCTTGCGCATTAAGCGTGTGTGTATTTTGATGCAAGCACTCTACAAACTGTGTGGAATTATTTCCTTCTGGTGTGGGGTTGGTGGTTTGAGAACGAAAGTGGAACCGGATGATGGGAAGACAACATGTGTTTTGTAAGTCTTAAATGTTTAGTTATCTATCCGCTAAAGGCCGAAGTTTAGGGTTGGCATGTTAATTACAAAAAAAACAAGACATTGATACAACGTGGATCATACCTACATGTCCTTTAAAAGCGACTTTGCAAACTAGTTGTGATGGTGAATTGAGACAACGTTGATGTCCAACATTGAATTTACGTTGTTGGTTGTTTCAACGTTGTATTCATGTTGTAGAAAATTGGTTCAGAAATGACAGAAATTTAATGATCAAATCAAAGTCACAACCTGACGTTTAATAAACGTTGTCAAAAAGCATGTTGTTTCAACGTTGTATTTGTGTTGTAGAATATTCTTTGGGAAATTACCAAAATTCAATTATCAAATGAACGCCCGAACCATCATGAATAAACGTCATCAAAAAGCATGTTGTTTCAACGTAGTATTTGTGTTGTAGAATATTGGTTGGGAAATGACCAAAATTCAACGGTCAAATTAAGGCCAGAACCCAAAATTTAATAAACGTCATCAAAAAGCATGTTGTTTCAACGTTGTTTTTGTGTTGTAGAATATTGGTTGAAAAATGACCAAAATCCAAGGGTCTAATTAAGGACAGAACCCTAAATTTAATAAAAGTCGTCAAAAAAAGCATGTTGTTTCAATGTTGTTTTTGTGTTGTAGAATATTGGTTGGGAAATGACCAAAATTCAAGGGTCAAATTAAGGACAGAACCCTAAATGTAATACATTTTGTCAAAAAGCATGTTGTTTCAACGTTGTATTTGTGTTGTACAATATTGGTTGGGAAATGACAAAAATTCAACGGTCAAATTAAGGCCAGAACCCAAAATTTAATAAACGTCATCAAAAAGCATGTTGTTTCAACGTTGTTTTTGTGTTGTAGAATATTGGTTGGGAATTTACCAAAATGTTATGGTCAAATTAACGCTCGAACCAACTTGAATAAACGTCATCAAAAAGCATGTTGTTTCAACGTAGTATTTAAGTTGTAGAATATTGGTTGAGAAATGACCAAAATTCAACGGTCAAATTAAGGCCAGAACCCAAAATTTAATAAACGTCATCAAAAAGCATGTTGTTTCAACGCTGTATTTGTGTTGTACAATATTGGTTGGGAATTTACCAAAATGCAATGGTCAAATTAAAGCCCGAACCAACATTGAATAAACATTGTCAAAAAGCATGTTGTTTCAACGTTGTATTTGTGTTGTAGAATATTGGTTGGGAAATGACCAAAATTCAAGGGTCTGATTAAGGCCAGGACCCAAAATTGAATAAACATCATCAAAAAGCATGTTGTTTCAACGCTGTATTTGTGTTGTACAATATTGGTTGGGAAATGACCAAAATTCAAGGGTCTAATTAAGGAGAGAACCCTAAATTTAATAAAGGTCGTCAAAAAAAGCATGTTGTTTCAACGTTGTATTTGTGTTGTAGAATATTGGTTGGGAAATGACCAAAATTCAATGATCAAATTAACGCCCGAACCAACATGAATAAACGTTATCAAAAAGCATGTTGTTTCAACGCTGTATTTGTGTTGTAGAATATTGGTTGGGAACTGACCAAAATTCAAGGGTCTAATTAAGGTTGGAACCCAAAATTTAATAAAGGTTGTCAAAAAGCATGTTGTTTCAACGTTGTATTTGTGTTGTAGAATATTGGTTGGGAAATGACCAAAATTCAACGGTCAAATTAAGGCCAGAACCCAAAATTTAATAAACGTCATCAAAAAGCATGTTGTTTTAACGTTGTATTTTTGTTGTAGAATATTGGTTGGGAAATGACCAAAATTCGAGGGTCTAATTAAGGCCAGAACCCTAAATTTAATAAAGGTCGTCAATAAGCATGTTGTTTCAACGTTGTTTTTGTGTTGTAGAATATTGGTTGGGAAATTACCAAAATTCAACGGTCAAATTAAGGCCAGAACCCAAAATTGAATAAAAATCATCAAAAAGTATGTTGTTGCAACGCTGTATTTGTGTTGTAGAATATTGGTTGGGAAATGACCAAAATTCAAGGGTCTAAATAAGGACAAAACCCTAAATTTAATAAATGTTGTCAAAACAAGCATGTTGTTTCAACGTTGTATTTGTGTTGTAGAATATTGGTTGGGAAATGATCAAAATTCAGTGGTCGAATTAACGCTCGAACCAACTTGAATAAACGTCATCAAAAAGCATGTTGTTTCAACGTAGTATTTAAGTTGTAGAATATTGGTTGGGAAATGACCAAAATTCACCGGTCAAATTAAGGCCAGAACCCAAAATTTAATAAACGTCATCAAAAAGCATGTTGTTTCAACGCTGTATTTGTGTTGTAGAATATTGGTTGGGAAATGACCAAAATTCAAGGGTCTAATTAAGGACAGAACCCTAAATTTATTAAAGGTCGTCAAAAAAAGCATGTTGTTTCAACGTTGTATTTGTGTTGTAGAATATTGGTTGGGAAATGTCCAAAATTCAAGGGTCAAATTAAGGCCAGAACCCAAAATTTAATAAACATCATCAAAAAGTATGCTGTTTCAACGCTGTATTTGTGTTGTGCAATATTGGTTGGGAATTTACCAAAATTCAATGGTCAAATTAACGCTCGAACCAACTTGAATAAACGTCATCAAAAAGCATGTTGTTTCAACATAGTATTTGTGTTGTACAATATTGGTTGGGAAATGACCAAAATTCAACGGTCATATTAAGGCCAGAACCCAAAATTTAATAAACGTCATCAAAAAGCATGTTGTTTCAACACTGTATTTGTGTTGTAGAATATTGGTTGGGAAATTACCAAAATTCAATGGTCAAATTAAGGCCAGAACCCAAAATTGAATAAAAATCATTAAAAAGCATGTTGTTTCAATGCTGTATTTGTGTTGTAGAATATTGGTTGGGAAATTACCAAATTCAATGGTCAAATTAAACGCGAGAACCCGACATTGAGTAAACGTCGTCAAAAAGCATGTTGTCTCAATGTTGTATTTGTGTTGAGGAATATTGGTTCGTAAATGACTGAAATTCAGTGGCCAAATCATCGTCAGAAACCGACACTGACGGAACGTCGTCAAAAAGCATGTTGTTTCAATGTTAGGTTCGAGTTCCTCAATGTTAGGTTCGAGTTCCTCAATGTCAGGACCTAATTGAACGAGTTCTCAACGTTATTTTCATGTCTTGTGCCTGCTGGGGCATCCATTTACCCAGCTAAGACAGATCCACACTTCCTCTCGTCAAACAGAGCTCGGAGAGTTATTTTTGTCAAAGGCAGACGAACATATCCCGTCTCTTGCTCCGTGACGTGGTGTGTTGTTATGCTAAAATAAGAACCGGACGCTCACATATCTGTGAAGTCAGCACTGTATCTCGCCACTCTCCTTGCATTGTGGCTTTTACCGGATGAGAGAAGGCACGACGGTCAAACGGCAAGGAGGATGAAGGGCAATGAGGGAATGGAGTTACCAGCTGGGAGACAACAGGGGTGTCCATTTGAAACAGGACACCGATTCAGTATCACCTTGTGGGGGATGGAGGGGAAACTGCAAGGAAGTTTGGAATTTAAGGGCCCCTCTAATGCTGGACCTAAAAATCTAAAGGTAAAATTCCCTCCAAAATAGACACAGTAGTGATGCAAGGCTTGTTTTCTAACGAGTTTCAGCATACATTTTGCTCTTCTACTGATGTTTTCCTCAATATGTTTGAGGAAATGCCAAAAGAGCATGAGGAAACACAGGCTCTGGTGTCTGGATGATGAGATGGAAGATGGAAAGGGAAGTCCAGTAAACGGCGATTCTTTTATGTTGCTTTTTTGCTCATAATGGTAAGAATATCAGTTTTGAATGAAACATGGAGCAGGGTGAAAAAAAACATGCAATAAAGTGAATAAAATAATAGTTTGACATGTCTTTTATCCACACGGTCTACAGCAGACCTGGGCAAATTAGTTTGACTCAACGCCACATTGAGAGAAAAAAATGTGTCTGGGTGTATAATATATTTTAGTTGTACAAATCTGATGTACAATGTGTGCGCTGGGGTCCCTTTTTTCAGAAACACCTGAATAATTTCAATAATGTCTGATAGAATGTTAAAAATGTTATGACAGACCACCTCAAATAACGGAATGTAATTCGACGTTTCTTTACTGAATGAGAAACCCAGAATTAGGGCTGGGCGATATATCGATATACTCGATATATCGCGGTTTTGTCTCTGTGCGATATAGAAAATGACTATATTGTGATATTCGAGTATGCGTTCTCACACAGTTGCTTTTAGCTGCGGGCATTTGTGTTGTAGAATATTGGTTGGGAAATGACCAAAATCCAAGGGTCTAATTAAGGACAGAAACCAAAATTTAATAAAGGTCGTCAAATAGCATGTTGTTTCAACACTGTATTTGTGTTGTAGAATATGGGTTGGGAAATGACCAAAATTCAAGGGTCTAATTAAGGGCAGAACCCTAAAGTTAATAAAGATTGTCAAAAAGCATGTTGTTTCAATGTTGTATTTGTGTTGTAGAATATTGGTTGGGAAATGACCAAAATTCAAGGGTCTAATCAACGGCAGAACCCAACATTGACTAAATGTTGTCAAAAAGCATGTTGTTTCAACGTTGTATTTGTGTTGTAGAATATTAGTTGCGAAATGATCAAAGGTCAAATCAACGGCAGAAACCAAAATTGATTAAATGTCATCAAAACGCATGTTGTTTCAACGTTGTATTTGTGTTGTAGAATATTGGTTGCGAAATGACCAAATGTCAAAGGTCAATTCAACGGCAGAACCCAAAATGTATTAAACGTCGTCAAAAATCATGTTGTTTCAACATTGTAGAAAACGGGTTGAGAAATTACCAAAATTCAAAGATCAAATCAACGACAGAACCCAAAATTGATTAAAAGTCGTCAAAAAGCATGTTGTTTCAACGTTGTATTTGTGTTGTAGAAAATGGGTTGGGAAATGACCAAAATTCCCAGGTCGAAACAACGTTAGAAACCAACGTTGACTAAACATCCTCAAAAAGCATGTTGTTTCAACGTTCTATTTGTGTTGTAGAATATTAGTTGCGAAATGACCAAATGTCAAATCAACGGCAAAACCCAAAATTGATTAATCGTCGCCAAAAAGCATGTTGTTTTAACGTTGAATTTGTGTTGTAGAAAACGGGTTGGGAAATGACCAAAATTCAAAGGTCAAATCAACGTCAGAACCCAACATTGACTAAACGTCGTCAAAAAGCATGTTGTTTCAACGTTGTATTTGTGTTGTAGAAAATTGGTTGCGAAATGACCAAAATTCAAAGGTCAAACCAAAGGCAGAACCCAAAATTGATTAAATGTCGCCAAAAAGCATGTTGTTTCAACGTTGTATTTGTGTTGTAGAAAACGGGTTGGGAAATTACCAAAATTCAAAGGTCAAATCAACGGCAGAACCCAAAATTTTGTAAGACGTTGTTAAAAATTATGTTGTTTCAACGTTGTAGAAAACGGGTTGAGAAATGACCAAAATTCAAAGGTCAAATCAACGGCAGAACCCAAAAATTGATTAAATGTCGCCAAAAAGCATGTTGTTTCAACGTTGAATTTGTGTTGTAGAAAACGGGTTGGGAAATGACCAAAATTCAAAGGTCAAATCAACGTCAGAACCCAACATTGACTAAACGTCGTCAAAAAGCATGTTATTTCAACGTTGTATTTGTGTAGTAAAATATTGGTTGTGAAATGACCGAATGTCAAATCAACGGCAAAACCCAAAATTAATTAAAAGTCGTCAAAAAGCATGTTGTTTTAACGTTGAATTTGTGTTGTAGAAAACGGGTTGGGAAATGACCAAAATTCAAAGGTCAAATCAACGGCAGAAGCCAACATTGACTGAACGTCGTCAAAAAGCATGTTGTTTCAACGTTGTATTTGTGTTGTAGAAAATTGGTTGCGAAATGACCAAATGTCAAAGGTCAAACCAAAGGCAGAACCCAAAATTGATTAAATGTCGCCAAAAAGCATGTTGTTTCAACGTTGTATTTGTGTTGTAGAAAACGGGTTGGGAAATGACCAAAATTCAAAGGTCAAATCACAGCAGAACCCAAAATTTTGTTAAACGTTGTTAAAAATTATGTTGTTTCAACGTTGTAGAAAACGGGTTGAGAAATGACCGAAATTCAAAGGTCAAATCAACGGCAAAACCCAACATTGATTAAAAGTCGTCAAAAAGCATGTTGTTTCAATGTTGTATTTGTGTTGTAGAAAATGGGTTGGGAAATGACCAAAATTCACAGGTCGAAACAACGTTAGAAACCAACGTTGACTAAACATCCTCAAAAAGCATGTTGTTTCAACGTTCTATTTGTGTTGTAGAATATTGGTTGCGAAATGACCAAATGTCAAATCAACGGCAAAACCCAAAATTGATTTAACGTCGCCAAAAAGCATGTTGTTTCAACGTTGAATTTGTGTTGTAGAAAACGGGTTGGGAAATGACCAAAATTCAAAGGTCAAATCAACGTCAGAACCCAACATTGACTAAACGTCATCAAAAAGCATGTTGTTTCAACGTTGTGTTTGTGTTGTAGAATATTGGTTGCGAAATGACCAAATGTCAAATCAACGGCAAAACCCAAAATTGATTAAACGTCGCCAAAAAGCATGTTGTTTTAACGTTGAATTTGTGTTGTAGAAAACGGGTTGGGAAATGACCAAAATTCAAAGGTCAAATCAACGTCAGAACCCAATATTGACTAAACGTCGTCAAAAAGCATGTTGTTTCAACGTTGTATTTGTGTTGTAGAAAATTGGTTGCGAAATGACCAAATGTCAAAGGTCAAACCAAAGGCAGAACCCAAAATTACATATTACGCCTATACTGGCTCACTTGCACTGGCTTCCTGTGCACTTAAGAAGTGACTTTAAGGTTTTACTACTTACGTATAAAATACTACACGGTCTAGCTCCGTCCTATCTTGTCGATTGCATTGTACCATATGTCCCGGCAAGAAATCTGCGTTCAAAGAACTCCGGCTTATTAGTGATTCCCAGAGCCCAAAAAAAGTCTGCGGGCTATAGAGCGTTTTCTATTCGGGCTCCAGTACTATGGAATGCCCTCCCGGTAACAATTAGAGATGCTACCTCAGTAGAAGCATTTAAGTCCCATCTTAAAACTCATTTGTATACTCTAGCCTTTAAATAGCCCCCCTGTTAGACCAGTTGATCTGCCGTTTCTTTTCTTTTCTCCTCTGCTCCCCTTTTCCTTGAGGGGGGGGGGGGCACAGGTCCGGTGGCCATGGATGAAGTGCTGGCTGTCCAGAGTCGGGACCCGGGGTGGACCGCTCGCCTGTGCATCGGCTGGGAACATCTCTACGCTGCTGACCCGTCTCCGCTCGGGATGGTGTCCTGCTGGCCCCACTATGGACTGGACTCTTACTATTATGTTGGATCCACTATGGACTGGACTCTCACAATATTATGTCAGACCCACTCGACATCCATTGCTTTCGGTCTCCCCTAGAGGGGGGGGGGGTTACCCACATATGCGGTCCTCTCCAAGGTTTCTCATAGTCATTCACATCGACGTCCCACTGGGGTGAGTTTTTCCTTGCCCGTATGTGGGTTTTGTACCGAGGATGTCGTTGTGGCTTGTGCAGCCCTTTGAGACACTTGTGATTTAGGGCTATATAAATAAAGATTGATTGATTGATTGAAATTGATTAAATGTCGCCAAAAAGCATGTTGTTTCAACGTTGTATTTGTGTTGTAGAAAACGGGTTGGGAAATGACTAAAATTCAAAGGTCAAATCAACGGCAGAACCCAAAATTTTGTTAAACGTTGTTAAAAATTATGTTGTTTCAACGTTGTAGAAAACGGGTTGAGAAATGACCAAAATTCAAAGGTCAAATCAACGGCAGAACCCAACATTGATTAAGCGTCGTCAAAAATCATGGTGTTTCAACGTTGTATTTGTGTAGTAGAATATTGCTTGTGAAATGACCAAATGTCAAATCAACGGCAAAACCCAAAATTGATTAAAAGTCGTCAAAAAGCATGTTGTTTTAACGTTGAATTTGTGTTGTAGAAAAAGGGTTGGAAAATGACCAAAATTCAAAGGTCAAATCAACGTCAGAACCCAACATTGACTAAACGTCGTCAAAAAGCATGTTGTTTCACCGTTGTATTTGTGTTGTAGAAAATTGGTTGCGAAATGACCAAATGTCAAAGGTCAAACCAAAGGCAGAACCCAAAATTGATTAAATGTCGCCAAAAAGCATGTTGTTTCAACGTTGTATTTGTGTTGTAGAAAACGGGTTGGGAAATGACCAAAAGTCAAAGGTCTAATCAACGGCAGAACCCAAAATTTTGTTAAACGTTGTTAAAAATCATGTTGTTTCAACGTTGTAGAAAACGGGTTGAGAAATGACCAAAATTCAAATGTCAAATCAACGTCAGAACCCAACATTGACTAAACGTCGTCAAAAAGCATGTTATTTCAACGTTGTATTTGTGTTGTAGAATATTGGTTGCGAAATGACCAAATGTCAAAGGTCAAACCAAAGGCAGAAACCCAAAATTGATTAAATGTCGCCAAAAAGCATGTTGTTTCAACCTTGTATTTGTGTTGTAGAAAACGGGTTGGGAAATGACCAAAATTCAAAGGTCAAATCAACAGCAGAACCCAAAATTTTGTTAAACGTTGTTAAAAATCATGTTGTTTCAACGTTGTAGAAAACGGGTTGAGAAATGACCAAAATTCAAAGGTCAAATCAACGGCAGAACCCAACATTGATTAAAAGCCGTCAAAAAGCATGTTGTTTCAACGTTGTATTTGTGTTGTAGAATATTGGTTGCGAAATGACCAAATGTCAAATCAACGGCAAAACCCAAAATTTATTAAACGTCGCCAAAAAGCATGTTGTTTTAACGTTGAATTTGTGTTGTAGAAACCGGGTTGGGAAATGACCAGAATTCAAAGGTCAAATCAACGTCAGAACCCAACATTGACTAAACGTCGTCAAAAAGCATGTTATTTCAACGTTGTATTTGTGTTGTAGAATATTGGTTGCGAAATGACCAAATGTCAAAGGTCAAACCAAAGGCAGAACCCAAAATTGATTAAATGTCGCCAAAAAGCATGTTGTTTCAACGTTGTATTTGTGTTGTAGAAAACGGGTTGGGAAATGACCAAAAGTCAAAGGTCTAATCAACGGCAGAACCCAAAATTTTGTTAAACGTTGTTAAAAATCATGTTGTTTCAACGTTGTAGAAAACGGGTTGAGAAATGACCAAAATTCAAATGTCAAATCAACGTCAGAACCCAACATTGACTAAACGTCGTCAAAAAGCATGTTATTTCAACGTTGTATTTGTGTTGTAGAATATTGGTTGCGAAATGACCAAATGTCAAAGGTCAAACCAAAGGCAGAAACCCAAAATTGATTAAATGTCGCCAAAAAGCATGTTGTTTCAACCTTGTATTTGTGTTGTAGAAAACGGGTTGGGAAATGACCAAAATTCAAAGGTCAAATCAACAGCAGAACCCAAAATTTTGTTAAACGTTGTTAAAAATCATGTTGTTTCAACGTTGTAGAAAACGGGTTGAGAAATGACCAAAATTCAAAGGTCAAATCAACGGCAGAACCCAACATTGATTAAAAGCCGTCAAAAAGCATGTTGTTTCAACGTTGTATTTGTGTTGTAGAATATTGGTTGCGAAATGACCAAATGTCAAATCAACGGCAAAACCCAAAATTTATTAAACGTCGCCAAAAAGCATGTTGTTTTAACGTTGAATTTGTGTTGTAGAAACCGGGTTGGGAAATGACCAGAATTCAAAGGTCAAATCAACGTCAGAACCCAACATTGACTAAACGTCGTCAAAAAGCATGTTATTTCAACGTTGTATTTGTGTTGTAGAATATTGGTTGCGAAATGACCAAATGTCAAAGGTCAAACCAAAGGCAGAAGCCAAAATTGATTAAATGTCGCCAAAAAGCATGGTGTTTCAACATTGTATTTGTGTTGTAGAAAACGGGTTGGGAAATGACCAAAATTCAAAGGTCAAATCAACGTCAGAACCCAACATTGACTAAACGTCGTCAAAAAGCATGTTATTTCAACGTTGTATTTGTGTTGTAGAAAATTGGTTGCGAAATGACCAAATGTCAAAGGTCAAACCAAAGGCAGAACCCAAAATTGATTAAATGTCGCCAAAAAGCATGTTGTTTCAACGTTGTATTTGTGTTGTAGAAAACGGGTTGGGAAATGACCAAAATTCAAAGGTCAAATCATTGGCAGAACCCAAAATTTTGTTAAAACGTGTTAAATCATGTTGTTTCAACATTGTAGAAAACGGGTTGAGAAATGACCAAAATTCAAAGGTCAAATCAACGGCAGAACCCAACATTGATTAAAAGCCGTCAAAAAGCATGTTGTTTCAACGTTGTGTTTGTGTTGTAGAAAGCGGGTTGGGAAATGACCAAAATTCAAAGGTTAAATCAACGTCGGAACCCAACATTGACTAAACGTCGTCAAAAAGCATGTTGTTTCAACATTGTATTTGTGTTGTAGAATATTGGTTGCGAAATGACCAAATGTCAAATCAACGGCAAAACCCAAAATTTATTAAACGTCGCCAAAAAGCATGTTGTTTTAACGTTGAATTTGTGTTGTAGAAAACGGGTTGGGAAATGAGCAAAATTCAAAGGTCAAATCAACGTCAGAACCCAATATTGACTAAACGTCATCAAAAAGCATGTTGTTTCAACGTTGTATTTGTGTTGTAGAATATTGGTTGGGAAATGACCAAATGTCAAAGGTCAAACCAAAGGCAGAACCCAAAATTGATTAAATGTCGCCAAAAAGCATGTTGTTTCAACGTTGTATTTGTGTTGTAGAAAACGGGTTGGGAAATGACCAAAATTCAAAGGTCAAATCATTGGCAGAACCCAAAATTTTGTTAAAACGTGTTAAATCATGTTGTTTCAACATTGTAGAAAACGGGTTGAGAAATGACCAAAATTCAAAGGTCAAATCAACGGCAGAACCCAACATTGATTAAAAGCCGTCAAAAAGCATGTTGTTTCAACGTTGTATTTGTGTTGTAGAAAGCGGGTTGGGAAATGACCAAAATTCAAAGGTTAAATCAACGTCGGAACCCAACATTGACTAAACGTCGTCAAAAAGCATGTTGTTTCAACATTGTATTTGTGTTGTAGAATATTGGTTGCGAAATGACCAAATGTCAAATCAACGGCAAAACCCAAAATTTATTAAACGTCGCCAAAAAGCATGTTGTTTTAACGTTGAATTTGTGTTGTAGAAAACGGGTTGGGAAATGAGCAAAATTCAAAGGTCAAATCAACGTCAGAACCCAATATTGACTAAACGTCATCAAAAAGCATGTTGTTTCAACGTTGTATTTGTGTTGTAGAATATTGGTTGGGAAATGACCAAATGTCAAAGGTCAAACCAAAGGCAGAACCCAAAATTGATTAAATGTCGCCAAAAAGCATGTTGTTTCAATGTTGTATTTGTGTTGTAGAAAACGGGTTGGGAAATGACCAAAATTCAAAGGTCAAATCAACGGCAGAACCCAAAATTTTGTTAAAACGTGTTAAATCATGTTGTTTCAACGTTGTAGAAAACGGGTTGAGAAATGACCAAAATTCAAAGGTCAAATCAACGTCAGAACCCAACATTGACTAAACGTCGTCAAAAAGCATGTTGTTTTAACGTTGAATTTGTGTTGTAGAAAACGGGTTGGGAAATGACCAAAATTCAAAGGTCAAATCAACGTCAGAACCCAACATTGACTAAACGTCATCAAAAAGCATGTTATTTCAACGTTGTATTTGTGTTGTAGAATATTGGTTGCGAAATGACCAAATGTCAAAGGACAAACCAAAGGCAGAACCCAAAATGTATTAAATGTCGCCAAAAAGCATGTTGTTTCAACGTTGTATTTGTGTTGTAGAAAACGGGTTGGGAAATGACCAAAATTCAAAGGTCAAATCAACGTCAGAACCCAACATTGACTAAACGTCATCAAAAAGCATGTTATTTCAACGTTGTATTTGTGTTGTAGAATATTGGTTGCGAAATGACCAAATGTCAAAGGACAAACCAAAGGCAGAACCCAAAATGTATTAAATGTCGCCAAAAAGCATGTTGTTTCAACGTTGTATTTGTGTAGTAGAATATTGGTTGTGAAATGACCGAATGTCAAATCAACGGCAAAACCCAAAATTAATTAAAAGTCGCCAAAAAGCATGTTGTTTTAACGTTGAATTTGTGTTGTAGAAAACGGGTTGGGAAATGACCAAAATTCAAAGGTCAAATCAACGTCAGAACCCAACATTGACTAAATGTCGTCAAAAAGCATGTTGTTTCAACGTTGTATTTGTGTTGTAGAATATTGGTTGCGAAATGACCAAATGTCAAAGGTCAAACCAAAGGCAGAACCCAAAATTGATTAAAAGTCGCCAAAAAGCATGTTGTTTTAACGTTGAATTTGTGTTGTAGAAAACGGGTTGGGAAATGACCAAAATTCAAAGGTCAAATCAACGTCAGAACCCAACATTGACTAAATGTCGTCAAAAAGCATGTTGTTTCAACGTTGTATTTGTGTTGTAGAATATTGGGTTGGGAATTGACCAAAATTCAAAGGTCAAATCAACGGCAGAACCCAAAATTTTGTTAAAACGTGTTAAATCATGTTGTTTCAACGTTGTAAAAACGGGTTGAGAAATGACCAAAATTCAAAGGTCAAATCAACGGCAGAACCCAAAATTTACTAAATGTCGTCAAAAAGTATGTTTCAACGTTGAATTTGTGTTGTAGAAAACGGGTTGGGAAATGACCAAAATTCAAAGGTCAAATCAACATCAGAACCCAACATTGACTAAACGTCGTCAAAAAGCATGTTATTTCAACGTTGTATTTGTGTTGTAGAATATTGGTTGCGAAATGACCAAATGTCAAAGGTCAAACCAAAGGCAGAACCCAAAATTGATTAAATGTCGCCAAAAAGCATGTTGTTTCAACCTTGTATTTGTGTTGTAGAAAGCGGGTTGGGAAATGACCAAAATTCAAAGGTTAAATCAACGTCAGAACCCAACATTGACTAAACGTCGTCAAAAAGCATGTTGTTTCAACGTTGTGTTTGTGTTGTAGAATATTGGTTGGGAAATGACCAAATGTCAAATCAACGGCAAAACCCAAAATTTATTAAACGTCGCCAAAAAGCATGTTGTTTTAACGTTGAATTTGTGTTGTAGAAAACGGGTTGGGAAATGAGCAAAATTCAAAGGTCAAATCAACGTCAGAACCCAATATTGACTAGACGTCATCAAAAAGCATGTTGTTTCAACGTTGTATTTGTTTTGTAGAATATTGGTTGGGAAATGACCAAATGTCAAAGGTCAAACCAAAGGCAGAACCCAAAATTGATTAAATGTCGCCAAAAAGCATGTTGTTTCAACGTTGTATTTGTGTTGTAGAAAACGGGTTGGGAAATGACCAAAATTCAAAGGTCAAATCAACAGCAGACCCCAAAATTTTGTTAAACGTTGTTAAAAATCATGTTGTTTCAACGTTGTAGAAAACAAGTTGAGAAATGACCAAAATTCAAAGGTCAAATCAACGGCAGAACCCAAAATTGATTAAATGTCGTCAAAAAGCATGTTGTTTCAACGTTGTGTTTGTGTTGTAGAATACTGGTTGCAAAATGACCAAATGTCAAATCAACGGCAGAACCCAAAATTGATTAAAAGTCGTCAAAAAGCATGTTGTTTCAACCTTGTATTTGTGTTGTAGAAAACGGGTTGGGAAATGACCAAAATTCAAAGGTCAAATCAACGGCAGAACCTAACATTGATTAAACGTCGTCAAAAATCATGGTGTTTCAACGTTGTATTTGTGTAGTAGAATATTGGTTGTGAAATGACCGAATGTCAAATCAACGGCAAAACCCAAAATTGATTAAAAGTCGTCAAAAAGCATGTTGTTTCAACGTTGTATTTGTGTTGTAGAAAATTGGTTGCGAAATGACCAAAATTCAAAGGTCAAATCAACGGCAGAACCCAACATTGACTAAACGTCGTCAAAAAGCATGTTGTTTCAACGTTGTATTTGTGTTGTAGAAAATTGGTTGCGAAATGACCAAATGTCAAAGGTCAAACCAAAGGCAGAACCCAAAATTGATTAAATGTCGCCAAAAAGCATGTTGTTTCAACGTTGTATTTGTGTTGTAGAAAACGGGTTGGGAAATGACCAAAATTCAAAGGTCAAATCAACGGCAGAACCCAAAATTTTGTTAAACGTTGTTAAAAATTATGTTGTTTCAACGTTGTAGAAAACGGGTTGAGAAATGACCAAAATTCAAAGGTCAAATCAACGGCAGAACCCAAAATTGATTAAATGTCGTCAAAAAGCATGTTGTTTCAACGTTGAATTTGTGTTGTAGAAAACGGGTTGGGAAATGACCAAAATTCAAAGGTCAAATCAACGTCAGAACCCAACATTGACTAAACGTCGTCAAAAAGCATGTTATTTCAACGTTGTATTTGTGTAGTAGAATATTGGTTGTGAAATGACCGAATGTCAAATCAACGGCAAAACCCAAAATTAATTAAAAGTCGTCAAAAAGCATGTTGTTTTAACGTTGAATTTGTGTTGTAGAAAACGGGTTGGGAAATGACCAAAATTCAAAGGTCAAATCAACGTCAGAACCCAACATTGACTAAACGTCGTCAAAAAGTATGTTAATTCAACGTTGTATTTGTGTTGTAGAATATTGGTTGCGAAATGACCAAATGTCAAAGGTCAAACCAAAGGCAGAACCCAAAATTGATTAAATGTCGCCAAAAAGCATGTTGTTTCAACGTTGTATTTGTGTTGTAGAATATTGGTTGCGAAATGACCAAATGTCAAAGGTCAAACCAAAGGCAGAACCCAAAATTGATTAAAAGTCGCCAAAAAGCATGTTGTTTCAACATTGTATTTGTGTTGTAGAAAACGGGTTGGGAAATGACCAAAATTCAAAGGTCAAATCATTGGCAGAACCCAAAATTTTGTTAAAACGTGTTAAATCATGTTGTTTCAACGTTGTAGAAAACGGGTTGAGAAATGACCAAAATTCAAAGGTCAAATCAACGGCAGAACCCAACATTGATTAAACGTCGTCAAACATCATGGTGTTTCAACGTTGTATTTGTGTAGTAGAATATTGGTTGTGAAATGACCAAATGTCAAATCAACGGCAAAACCCAAAATTGATTAAACGTCGCCAAAAAGCATGTTGTTTTACCGTTGAATTTGTGTTGTAGAAAACGGGTTGGCAAATGACCAAAATTCAAAGGTCAAATCATTGGCAGAACCCAAAATTTTGTTAAAACGTGTTAAATCATGTTGTTTCAACGTTGTAGAAAACGGGTTGAGAAATTACCAAAATTCAAAGGTCAAATCAACGGCAGAACCCAAAATTGATTACATGTCGTCAAAAGCACGTTGTTTCAACGTTGTATTTGTGTTGTAGAAAACGGGTTGGGAAATGACCAAAATTCAAAGGTCAAATCATTGGCAGAACCCAAAATGTTGTTAAAACGTGTTAAATCATGTTGTTTCAACGTTGTAGAAAACGGGTTGAGAAATGACCAAAATTCAAAGGTCAAATCAACGGCAGAACCCAAAATTGACTAAATGTCGTCAAAAAGCATGTTGTTTCAACGTTGAATTTGTGTTGTAGAAAACGGGTTGGGAAATGACCAAAATTCAAAGGTCAAATCAACGGCAGAACCCAAAATTGATTACATGTCGTCAAAAGCACGTTGTTTCAACGTTGTATTTGTGTTGTAGAAAACGGGTTGGGAAATGACCAAAATTCAAAGGTCAAATCATTGGCAGAACCCAAAATTTTGTTAAAACGTGTTAAATCATGTTGTTTCAACGTTGTAGAAAACGGGTTGAGAAATTACCAAAATTCAAAGGTCAAATCAACGGCAGAACCCAAAATTGATTACATGTCGTCAAAAGCACGTTGTTTCAACGTTGTATTTGTGTTGTAGAAAACGGGTTGGGAAATGACCAAAATTCAAAGGTCAAATCATTGGCAGAACCCAAAATGTTGTTAAAACGTGTTAAATCATGTTGTTTCAACGTTGTAGAAAACGGGTTGAGAAATGACCAAAATTCAAAGGTCAAATCAACGGCAGAACCCAAAATTGACTAAATGTCGTCAAAAAGCATGTTGTTTCAACGTTGAATTTGTGTTGTAGAAAACGGGTTGGGAAATGACCAAAATTCAAAGGTCAAATCAACGTCAGAACCCAACTAAACGTCACCAAAAAGCATGTTGTTTCAACGTTATGTATGCGTTGCTCAACGTCAGGACCTAATTCAGCAAGTTCTCAAGGTTGTTTCAATGTCTTGTGCCTGCTGGGATGGGTCCTTTAAGGCCACGGGAAGAGAGGCATGAGTAAAAAGATTAAAAATATCTGAAGGTTCCTTCGGTCATTTTTGTCCTCACACTCAGTTATCCATGCCAACACACAAAGACGCGTCCGCTCGTGACATCGCCGTAGCTGGCCAGAGAGACGAGAGAGTCGCGCTGACGTCATCCCGTTCGCTCAATGTCAATTACGTAATCCGGAGGTCCAGCGCCTGCAGGACAGACACGGCGTGTGTGCGTGTGTTTTTGCGAGCAAGAACACATAATTGCAATCTCATGTGCGAGGGGAGACATAAAAACGAGGCACGCTGATGACATCATTAGCTGGCTGTGTCGCGCTGAGAGCGTTTGGGGTTGAAGAGGAAGAAACGGAGCTCACATCCGAACCCTGCTCGAGGAGTTATGCAACACACATCCAAAATCATCAGACCAGAAAGGCCTTTTTTTTTTTTTTTTTTTTTTTTTCGCTCTGCCGTTTTTCTGCACGTTCACAGCGCGACTTTTTTACTAGTGCTTCTACTTGAGGCCGAGAGTGAATTAAAACGCGGGCGCTCGAGCATAACTTCTCAATTTCCCACACGCACGCATGCACAGAAACTCTCATAAACAAAGCTTCCTAAGGACAGGAAATCCTTCCGCCCACGTTCCTGTGTTGCCTGGCAACCGCAGCAGCGTCATTCTGTGCATGCCTCCGCCGCGGAAAAAAAAAAAAAAAACAACACACAAACAAGAAGACACGAAACGCATCTCCTTGAGCTCCGCAGCCCCTTTAAAGGGGAACATTATCACCAGACCTATGTAAGCGTCAATATATACCTTGATGTTGCAGAAAAAAGACCATATATTTTTTTAACCGATTTCCGAACTCTAAATGGGTGAATTTTGGCGATTTAAACGCCTTTCTAATATTCGCTCTCGGAGCGATGACGTCACAACGTGGCGTCACATTCGCAATCTGCCATTTTCTCAAACACCGAGTCAAATCAGCTCTGTTAGTTTCCGTTTTTCCGACTGTTTTCCGTACCTTGGAGACATCATGCCTCGTCGGTGTGTTGTCGGAGGGTGTAACAACACGAACAGGGACGGATTCAAGTTGCACCAGTGGCCCAAAGATGCGAAAGTAGCAAGAAATTGGACGTTTGTTCCGCACACTTTACTGACGAAAGCTATGCTACGACAGAGATGGCAAGAATGTGTGGATATCCTGCGACACTCAAAGCAGATGCATTTCCAACGATAAAGTCAAAGAAATCTGCCGCCAGACCCCCATTGAATCTGCCGGAGTGTGTGAGCAATTCAGGGACAAAGGACCTCGGTAGCACGGCAAGCAATGGCGGCAGTTTGTTCCCGCAGACGAGCGAGCTAAACCCCCCTGGATGTCTTGGCTCACACCGTCCCTTATGCCACCGAAGATGATCAAGAGAAGAATATCGACCCTAGCTTCCCTGGCCTGCTGACATCAACTCCAAAACTGGACAGATCAGCTTTCAGGAAAAGAGCGCGGATGAGAGTATGTCTCCAGAATATATTAATTGATGAAAATTGGGATGTCAGCACTCTCAAAGTGCATGTTGTTGCCAAATGTATTTCATATGCTGTAAACCAAGTTCATATTTGTTAGTTTCCTTTAATGCCAAACAAACACATACCAATCGTTGGTTAGAAGGCGATCGCCGAATTCGTCCTCGCTTTCTCCCCTGTCGCTGGTTGTCGTGTCGTTTTCGTCGGTTTCGCTTGCATACGGTTCAAACCGATATGGCTCAATAGCTTCAGTTTCTTCTTCAATTTCGTTTTCGCTACCTGCCTCCACACTACAACCATCCGTTTCAATACATGCGTAATCTGTTGAATCGCTTAAGCCGCTGAAATCCGAGTCTGAATCCGAGCTAATGTCGCTATAACTTGCTGTTCTTTCCGCCATGTTTGTTTGTGTTGGCTTCACTATGTGACGTCACAGGAAAATGGACATGTGGTTAAAATCAGGCACTTTGAAGCTTTTTTTAGGGATATTGCGTGATGGGTAAAATTTTGAAAAAAAATATAATAAGCCACTGGGAACTGATTTTTAATGGTTTTAACCATTCTGAAATTGTGATAATGTTCCCCTTTAAAGCACCTAGAAGTAAGCCAAAACTGAGGCAGCTGATGCCGATGTCAGTTATGGATGTACACCAAACATGACTTCACCTCCGTGGAACATAAAACCTCCTTCTCTCGGTCTGTGAGAGGTATTTTTGTACCAGCTGACGTCCTTCGGTGTGGGTCTGTGCTCATGCATGCATTTGTGTATCGCCACGTGAGGACGGGAGCAGACATAGCTCAGCAAGTCCTAAGTGGAGAGGTTCTATGGCACGACTGTTAGACTCCATAATGAAGAGGGTTGCGCTTTCAAGAGTCCAAGGATTCAGGGGCCGGACATGGAAATTTTGATGTTTCGTCAGAAGGTGCCTCCACGGGTTATATTCCTTTGAGACTGCGTTTACTTCATTGCAAAGTAAACTCATCGGCTTTGACAAATTCATTTTTCTGCCCTGGCTACTCGTTTCCAGCGTGTGCAGCTAGACCAGGGGTCGGCAACCCGCGGCTCCGGAGCCGCATGCGGCTCTTTGATCACTCTGATGCGGCTCAGCAGCTTACTTGCTGAACCCCCCAATTTTCCCGTGAGACTTCCGGATTTCAGTGCCTCTCGCAGAAAACTCCCGGGATATATATTAACCGATTATCACCCTTACAACTATAATAAGGGCGTGCCATGGTGGTACAACATTTGGCACCCTCTACAATCTGTATTAACAGCGTACCAGCCCAACACTTGTTATACAATATGCATCTTCTGCTTGCACACGTACGTGACAGCAAGGCATACTTGTTCAACAACCACACAGGTTACACTGACGGTGGCCATATAAAACAACTTTAACACTCTTACTAATAATGCGCCACACTTTGAACCAAAACCAAACTAGAATGACAAACACATTTCGGGAGAACATCTGCACCTTAACACAACATAAACACAACAGAACAAACACCCAGAATCCCATGCAGCCCTGACTCTTCCGGGCTACATTATACACCCCCGCTACCACCAAACCCCGCCCCCACCCCAACCTTGCTCCCTCACACATCAACCCCCCCCCCCCCCCCCCCCCCTCTCTCTGTGCGTCGGTTGAGGTGGGCGGGGTTTGGTAGCGGGGGTGTATAATGTATCCCGGAAGAGTTAGGGCTGCATGGGATTCTGGGTATTTGTCCTGTTGTGTTTATGTTGTGTTACGGTGCAGATGTTCTCCCGAAATGTGTTTGTCATTCTTGTTTGGTGTGGGTTCACAGTGTGGCGCATTATTAGTAAGAGTGTTAAAGTTTTTTTTATACCGCCACCGTCAGTGTAACCTGTGTGGTTGTTGAGCAAGTATGCCTCGCTGTCACCTACGTGAGCAAGCGAAAGCCCATACAACGTGTGGCTGATCAGGCACGCTGTTGGTAGTGGTTGCTAAATGCTGTACCATTACGGTACGCATGACGTACGCGCACCAGCTATCAAATTCCATACAAAGGTGTGGGCAGCGTGTCTAAGACCCCTAGTTTATACAACACAAACCAAAAAAAAACATTGTATGCAGTGTTATTTCATTTAAAATTTCAAAATATTTTTGCGGCTCCCATTGTTTTCTATAATTTGTGAAACTGGTCAAAATGGCTCTTTGACTTGTAAAGGTTGCCGACCTCTGAGATAGACAGATACAGTCGGGCTCATAAGTTTACATACCCTGGGAGAATTTATGATTTCTTGGCCATTCTTCAGAGAATATGAATGATAACACAAAAACCTTTCTTCCACTGATGCTTAATAGTTATGTAAAGCTATTTATTGGCAAACAACTGTGTTTACTCTTTTTAAATCAAAACGACAAAAGAAAGTACCCAAATGACCCTGATCAAAAGTTGACATACCCCAGTGACTTTGATCTGATAACATGCACAAAAGTTGACACAAACAGGTTTGAACGGCTAATCAAAGTTCCAATCCTCACCTGTGACCTGTTTGTTTGTAATTAATGTGTGTGTATAAAAGGTCAGTGAGTTTCTGGGCTTCTGCATGGTCGAGTCGCCAGAAGAAAGCCATTTCTGCGCAAATGTCGCAAAGTATCCCGCTTACATTACGCCAAACAGCACAGAGACAAGCCTCAAAACTTCTGGAACAAAGTAATTTGGAGTGATGAGACCAAAATTGAACTTTTTGGCCACTCGACCATGCAGCCCATTTTTCGTCAAGTGCCTCTTTATTGTGTATCTTGAAACAGCCACACCACAATTTTTCAGAGTCATGTATTTCAGCTGAAGTTATTTGTGGATTTTTCTTTGCATCTCGAACAATTTTCCTGGCAGTTGTGGCTGAAATCTTTGCTGGTCTACCTGAATCCCTCATTTTCCACTTCTTAATCAGCGTTTGAACACTGCTGATTGGCATTCTCAATTCCTTGGATATCTTTTTATACCCCTTTCCTGTTTTATGCAGTTCAATTGCCTTTTCTCGCAGATCCTTTGACAATTATTTTGCCTTCCCCATGACTCAGAATCCAGAAACATCTGTGCAGCACTGGATGAAAGATGCAATGGTCTGTCAGAAGCCCAGAAACTCACTGACCTTTTATTCACACACATTAATTACAAACAAACAGGTCACAGGTGAGGATTGGAACCTTGATTAGCCATTCAAACCTATTTGTGTCAACTTTTGTGCATGTTATCAGATCAAAGTCTGTCATGTAAACTTTTGATAAGGGTCATTTGGGTACTTTCTTTTGTCATTTTGATTTAAAAAGAGTAAACACAGTTGTTTGCCAATAAATAGCATCACACAACCATTAAGCATGAGTGGAAGAAAGATTTTTGTGTTATCATTCATATTCTCTGAAGAATGGCCAAGAAATCATAAATTCTCCCAGGGTATGTAAACTTATGAGCACAACTGTAGTTGACCGCATGACGATCCAGAGCAGGGGTGTCCAAACTTTTTGACCTGGTAGCCGCATTGGGCTACTGAGGCAAAACTACTGAGGCAGCTGATGCCGACGTCAGTTATGGATGTACACCAAACATGACTTCACTTCCCGGGAACATAAAACCTTCTCTCGGTCTGTGAGAAGTATTTTTGCACCAGCTGACGTCCTTCGGTCTGGGTCTGTGCTCATGCATGTATTTGTGTATCGCCATGTGAGGACGGGAGTAGACAAAGCTCAGCAAGTCCTAAGTGGAGAGGTTCTATGGCACGACTGTTCGACGCCATAATGAAGAGGGTTGCGCTTTCAGGAGTCCAAGGGTTCAGGGGTCTGACGTGGAAATTTGGATGTTTCGTGTGGGTTATATTCCTTTGAGACTGTGTTTACTTCATTGCAAAGTAAGCGCATTGGCTTTGACAAATTCATTTTTCTGCCCTCGCTACTCGTTTCCAGCGTGTGCAGCCAGACAGATAGTTGACAGCATGAAGCTCCAGAGCAGGGGTGTCCAAACCTTTTGATCTGGGGGCCGCATTGGGCTAAAATAATGTATTCAAGTAAGTAAGTAAGTAAATTTTATTTTTATAAAATCACAAAGCGCTGTACAAAACATAGGTAAAGTAAAACAACAATTACATTTAAAACAACAGGGGCAACATCATAAAAAGGATACAAAGTGGATTAAAAATGATAGTTAAAAGGTGCACTAATTACAAGCTTTACCAAAAAGAGAAGTTTTCAAATGTTTCTTAAAAGTTTTAACACAGTCAAGATCATGAAGGGACTGGTGCGAATTGTTCCAGAGTCTGGGAGCTATAGCCTGGAATGCCAGGTCTACACGGGTTTTAAAACATGTTTTCGGGATCTTTAGAAGACCCTGGCCTGAAGACCAAAGGCTGCGCCCTGAAGAGTAGGGGCATAGCAAGTCAGTGATGTACTGAGGAGCCCCACCATGCAACGCACGGAATGTCAGGACTACAATTTTAAACTCAATGCGGAATTTGACTGGAAGCCAATGAAGACTGGATAAAACGGGGTTGATATGGGCTGTTCTGGGTGCACCGGTCAAAAGTCTGGCAGCCGCATTTTGTACAGTCTGAAGTCTCTTTAGCATTGACTTGTTGAAAAGGATGACGAGAGAATTGCAATAGTCAATGTGAGAGGAAGGGCCAAAAGCCGACTGCATGTAAAGTAACTATATCAAACGAGTATTGATCGTTACTCAGCCGCAAAACAACACGTCCAGGAATACAAAAGACATCACAAAGTCAGCAGTTCCAATACATTCATACTTTGTTGTCCAGTCACTGTTAAAAGTCTGATTTATTTACTGTTTTTAGGGTTGATACTGCCATCTTCTTCTAATCACCCACTGCTGTTTGATTGTGACACATATACCTCGCTGTTGCCCTCTTCAGGGTGGCGGGAGTACTGACTACATGAGCAACCTTAGTTAGTCTTCAAGCCTATTTTGGTGATGTTCGGCAGGCCAAATTAAAAGCTTTGGCAGGCCAGTTGAGTTGGCCTGGTCTATGGTGCCGAGCTCCCTTGCACTGAGGACTGTCACTGTCATTCAGCTACACTGTTTCGTATCAGAGGTGGGCCAACTCAACACTGTTAGAACCCGGGGGATAAAGAGGACCATTATTTTTCAAAACCATCTTTATCACTTGGCCAGGCTGTTTTTCCACTGCCGGCACTAAATCGTTGGTTTTACTCCAGTTTTCCAGGAGACATAATAAACTGGACGTTTTCCAGTCTTCATGTTAACCTCGGTCACTTGTTGTTTACCGCCTACTTCGCTCATTCCACGGTAACAAGAAAGAAATCATAAAATGATCTAATAAACAATCAACAGACAGCAGTGTGTCGAGCCTCTTCAGAAAGTTGTAGCAAAAGTTGCGGTATTTGAGGCTTCCCAGCAGGCACAAGACATTAAATCAACATTGAGAACTTGTTGAATTAGGTCGGAACTTGAACGTAACGTTGAAACAACATGCTCTTTGACAACGTTTAATCAATGTTGGGTTCTGACGTTGATTTGACCATTTAATTTTGGTCATTACCCAACCAATATTCTACAACACAAATACAACGTTGAAACAACATGCTTTTTGACGTTTAATCAATGTTGGTTTCTGACGTTGATTTGACCATTGAATTGTGGTCATTTCCCAACCAATATTCCACAACACAAATACAACGTTGAAACAACATGCTTTTTGACAAAGTTTAATCAATGTTGGGTTGTGACGTTAATTTGACTATTGAATTTTGGTGTTTTCCCAACCAATATTCTACAAAACAAATACAATGTTGATACAACATGCTTTTTGACAACGTTTAGACAATGTTGGGTTCTGACGTTGATTTGAACTTTGAAATTTGGTCATTTTCCAACCAATTTTCTACAACACAAATACAACGTTGAAACAACATGCGTTTTGACAATGTCTAATTAATGTTGGGTTCTGACGTTGATTTGACCGTTGAATTTTGGTTATTTCCCAACCAATATTCTACAACACAAATACAACGTTGAAACAACATGCTTTTTGACAATGTTTAGTCAATGTTTGGTTCTGACATTGATTTGACCATCGAATTTTGGTCATTTCCCAACCAATATTGTACAACACAAATACAACGTTGAAATAACATGCTTTTTGACGAAATGTATTCAATGTCAGGTTGTGACGTCGATTTGACCATTGAAATTTGGTCATTTCCCAACCAACAATGTGGATCCAACGTTAGACATCAATGTTGTCTCAATTTACAATTACAACTATTTTGCAACGTTGTTTCAAAGTCAGTTTTAAAGGACATGTACGTATAGTCAACGTTGTATCAATGTCTTGTGCCTGCTGGGTTATAACACTAAATCAACTTATGAATTTATGGATATTTATTTTATCAGTGTTTTAAGTCTTCCTTGTAATAATAAGCTCAAAAGGCGCAGGATTTCAACAATAATTGGAACAGAAATACACCGTACTGTATTGATGTTGTACTTATTTTATACCACATACTTAAAAGTAGACAATATATGTCAGTAAAAGCACATACTCAGAGCTCAGTGTCAAATTACTGTACTGTTGTAGTCAATTATAACAATTAATAATAGGATAGACTTTCTAGACTTCATCCCACAATGGGGAAATGATGTGGTTGCAGTGCAGATACACAAAGTCCACAAAAATAAGATACAAAACGCATGAAAACGAGAGGGAAAAACTGATGCAACCACAAATTTATACAGACAGCTACCAAAAACAAAACACAACACAATTTTAACACCCACGTATACCGTGGTGGCCTCTGCAGTGCTGTATGCCATCGTCTGCTGGGGTGGAGGGCAGCGAGGGCCGAGACAGGAACAGACACAACAAAGCAACAAAGAGAGCTGACCCCGTCCTAAGCTGCCCACCAGCCCTCGGCCAATGTCCAGGCAGCACGGATGAGCGGGATTTTGAATTATAATTGAAGAAAGAAACACCGCCAAAGGCTTCCTTATTGTTCACAAGTTGCAGACAGACATTCTTTTTGTATGTTTTACGCTTAAAAAGTGTTTGTCCATCTTAAACCTTCATTTGTGGTCCAACACTTTTACCCCCGCAAAGTTAAGAGCAGTTGCTGATTCTCTACCCAAAGATCTCGACCAGATGAAGCCAGCAGGACTGCATCATCTGCAAAAAAGCAGAGACCTGATCCTGCAGCTACCAAACCGGATTCCCTCAACACCCTGACTGTGCCTTGAAGTTCTGTCCATAAAAGTTAAGAACAGAATCGGTGACAAAGGGCAGTCAGTCCAACCCTCACTGGAAACGGGTTCGGCAATGGGAACCAAGCTCTGACACCGACCATCCAGAGAGCTGACCGCCACAACCCGGCGGTCCGATACCCTATGCCCTGAGAGCACTCCGCACAGGACTTCCTAAAGGACACGGTCAAAGGCATTCTCCAAGTCCACAAAGCACATGTAGACTGGTTGGGAAAACTCCCATGCACCCTCAAGGACCCTGCCCAGTGTATAGAGTTGGTCTACCGTTCCAAAACCAGGACGAATGCCGCACTGCTCCTCATGGATCCGAGGTTAGATTATCCGGTGTAGCCTCCTCTCCAGTACACCCGAATAGACCTTACCAGGACAGCTGAGGACTGTGATCCCACGACAGTCGAAACACATCCTCCGGGTCCTCTTCTTAAAGAGAGGAACCACCCTGGGCTGCTTATACAGAGGCACCGACCCCAATGTCCACGTAGTGCAGAATAGTTTTTTCAACCAAGACAGCCCCACAGCATCCAGAGCCTTAAGGAACTCCGGGCAGATCTCATCCCCCCTTCGGCGACCTGCCACTGAGGAGCTTTTCAACTACCTCGACCACCCAGAAATAGGGGACGCACCACAGAGAACCTGCACCGATTCACAACATTCCAAAGTCGAGATGAGCAGCACATCGTCAGTAGCGCTAATGTTTTTTGGTGGATTAAATTATCATCACACTTCAACATCTCTGTCTAAATGCTGCCTCTTTGCTGGTCAGCATTGCAAATGGAAAACTGATATCTTACCGTATTTTTCGGACTATAAGTCGCAGTTTTTTTCATAGTTTGGACGGGCTCCAGTGCGACTTATATATGTTTTTTTCCTTCTTTATTATGCATTTTCGGCAGGTGCGACTTATACTCTGGTGCGACTTATACTCCGAAAAATACGGTAATTGTTTTACCCTGAACAAATAAATATATAAATACAACTACAATTTAAATGTTTATGTACTCCTTTACCCACAAGTCTTAGTGCCGAAGACAGAAACGGGAAGTAGATTTGCCGTTTACAGCATAAGCATGAACAAAGGAACGCTTAATTTGCTCATCCTAACCCTCCTACAGGAAAATATCTATAATCTCACCTCAGTGGAGTTGAATTTTTTGGGGGGTTATTGGAGCTTTTTTTTTTTTTTTTATGTATCGGTATGGCGTCCTGATAAACTGTAACAAAAAAAAGTAAACAGATGTTAAGGTAAATATCCATCCATCCATCCATCTTCTTCCGCTTATCCGAGGTCGGGTCGCGGGGGCAGCAGCCTAAGCAGGGAAGCCCAGACTTCCCTCTCCAGCTCTTTCTTTGGGACCCGGAGGCGTTCCCAGGCCAGCCGGGAGACATAGTCTTCCCAACGTGTCCTGGGTCTTCCCCGCGGCCTCCTACCGGTCGGACGTGCCCTAAACACCTCCCTAGGGAGGCGCTCGGGTGGCATCCTGACCAGATGCCCGAACCACCTCATCTGGCTCCTCTCGATGTGGAGGAGCAGCGGCTTTACTTTGAGCTCCCCCCGGATGACAGAGCTTCTCACCCTATCTCTAAGGGAGAGCCCCGCCACCCGGCGGAGGAAACTCATTTCGGCCGCTTGTACCCGTGATCTTGTCCTTTCGGTCATAACCCAAAGCTCATGACCATAGGTGAGGATGGGAACGTAGATCGACCGGTAAATTGAGAGCTTTGCCTTCCGGCTCAGCTCCTTCTTCACCACAACGGATCGATACAGCGTCCGCATTACTGAAGACGCCGCACCGATCCGCCTGTCAATCTCACGATCCACTCTTCCCTCACTCTTGAACAAGACTCCGAGGTACTTGAACTCCTCCACTTGGGGCAAGATCTCCTCCCCAACCCGGAGATGGCACTCCACCCTTTTCCGGGCGAGAACCATGGACTCGGACTTGGAGGTGCTGATTCTCATCCCAGTCGCTAAGTCGTTAAGGTAAATAGTCGCCAGAATTTTAGCATAAAAATAACACTGGTAACAATGCACTGTTAAAAAACAAAAAACAAAAAAAAAAACACTGTAGAACAACATCCACTGATTTTATGGTAAAAAAAATAAAATATTTGGTATTTATTTTGATAATGATGGTATTTTTTTTTTTTATGGTAATTTGCTTTGGTAATTGTATGGTTACCAACAATTTTACCGCTTTTCAATTTTCAGTAATTCTGTGTTAAAAACATTTTAAATTTTACATTATATTAATTTAACTTTTTTTTTTTTTACCGTAAAATATACAGAGTTTTTTTCCGTCTATTATTTATAGTGCGCCGCTAATTGGAATACTACTGCACAATTTGGCAGTGGCCTGGGAACGCCTCGGGATCCCCCTGGAGGAGCTGGACGAAATGGCTGGGGAGAGGGAGGTCTGGGATTCCCTGCTTAGGCTGCTGCCCCCGCGACCTGACCTCGGATGGGTTGAAGAAAATAGAAGAATGGATGGATGAATGGATGGAGTGTGGCAGTGTATATAACAATAATTAATGCATGATACCAGACTAAAAATGGCACTGGTGTCTAGTTGCCAGTGAAAAACGGAGAAAAAAAAAAAAGTGGAAAACCTTTAAGTTGGAAAAACAATAGCACTTTCTATCAATGTTGCCACAGACAATGGTGTAGCTTTGCTAGTCATGTGACCCCGAGCTCTGCTAGAGGTTATTCGAAACTCCACTCTCACTCTCACTCTTTCCAGTCCGTACCGCGGCTCGAAGCGCTAAAAGCAGCGGTTCATTGTCCTCTAGGGTTGCTGTGCAGGAACTAATAGAGTTAAGCTGGTCCACTCCAGTGTCAGTTGTCATGGCGACCAAGGTCATTGCATCCACGCTCGGATTTACACTTGTAAAAGATATGATGAGCACAACCGCTGGTGAAGAGGATGAGGGTCCTTTCTGCGGGAGTGCCTCCGGTACTGCGTAAAATATAGAATGTGAAAGGAAAAGTATGACGTCTTAGGACTCTTGGGTGTCTGACAGAGAATATTTTTGTTTGCACCTGCAGTAAATAGGATGTGAGGTATCTCTATCGATTTAAATGTGCCCTTCTTTGTTCTCTTCAGAAGACTGAGCCTCAATAATTGCCTGTGCTGATGACATCTGGGACTCCTGAAAATTATTCCATCAAGAGTTACGCAACTCACGAGATTTCCACCGCAACTGATTTGTTTTGGGGTTGTTTTCCGATGGGTGCGAACAATGCCTTTAATTAGTTTTACTATATTTGGTGTTCTTGGATCCGTAGGGAATCAAGCCCTTGACGACAGCGCTAAGTGAGCGAGACCTGATCGAGAACGCGTCCCGCTCCTTTCGGATGAACCGTGTGTTCTTCGCCTTTGCTGCGGAAAAACTGGAACAGCTGTCGGCACAGCCAATGCACTTTCAGCCTGACTTGTGCTCGCCTCACTTGAGGATTTTCAAATTAAATATTAAAAAAACGTAGGAAACCGCAGACAAAACAGCCGAATGTCATTTTTAAGCCGTGAGATCACACGCATTAAAGCGCACGACCACACGCTTGGGGCCTGATCTACTAAAGGTTTGGCTGTGCTAAAAGACGTGTAAACTTGACAGCGCACGCAAATAACTCGTCTGTTTTTATGCGGAACATGTGCTGATCATCGGGATAGTAGGAGGAGGAGATGCAAATGTAATCATTGAGCGCTCGCAATGGGATTTATCAAGGCTGAAACTGTTTTGCGTCCATATTTAGCACATTTGGAGATCTTGCCCCATGTGGAAGAGTTCAAGTACCTCGGAGTCTTGTTCACGAGTGAGTGAAGAGTGGATCGTGAGATCGACAGGCGGATCGGTGCGGCGTCTTCAGTAATGCGGACGCTGTATCGATCCGTTGTGGTGAAGAAGGAGCTGAGCCGGAAGGCATCCATCCATCTTCTTCCGCTTATCCGAGGTCGGGTCGCGGGGGCAGCAGCCTAAGCAGGGAAGCCCAGACTTCCCTCTCCCCAGCCACTTCGTCCAGCTCTTCCTGTGGGACCCCGAGGCGTTCCCAGGCCAGTCGGGAGACATAGTCTTCCCAACGTGTCCTGGGTCTTCCCCGCGGCCTCCTACCGGTCGGACGTGCCCTAAACACCTCCCTGGGAGGCGTTCGGGTGGCATCCTGACCAGATGCCCGAACCACCTCATCTGGCTCCTCTCGATGTGGAGGAGCAGCGGCTTTACTTTGAGCTCCCCCCGGATGGCAGAGCTTCTCACCCTATCTCTAAGGGAGAGCCCCGCCACCCGGCGGAGGAAACTCATTTCGGCCGCTTGTACCCGTGATCTTGTCCTTTCGGTCATAACCCAAAGCTCATGACCATAGGTGAGGATGGGAACGTAGATCGATCCGCCTGTCGATCTCACGATCCACTCTTCCCTCACTCGTGAACAAGACTCCGAGGTACTTAAACTCCTCCACTTGGGGCAAGATCTCCTCCCCAACCCGGAGATGGCACTCCACCCTTTTCCGGGCGAGAACCATAGACTCTGACTTGGAGGTGCTGATTCTCATCCCGGTCGCTTCACACTCGGCTGCGAACCGATCCAGTGAGAGCTGAAGATCCTGGCCAGATGAAGCCATCAGGACCACATCATCTGCAAAAAGCAGAGACCTAATCCTGCAGCCACCAAACCAGATCCCCTCAACGCCTTGACTCCGCCTAGAAATTCTGTCCATAAAAGTTATGAACAGAATCGGTGACAAAGGGCAGCCTTGGCGGAGTCCAACCCTCACTGGAAACGTGTCCGACTTACTGCCGGCAATGCGGACCAAGCTCTGGCACTGCCGGAAGGCAAAGCTCTCAATTTACCGGTCGATCTACGTTCCCATCCTCACCTATGGTCATGAGCTTTGGGTTATGACCGAAAGGACAAGATCACGGGTGCAAGCGGCTGAAATGAGTTTCCTCCGCCGGGTGGCGCGGCTCTCGCTTAGAGATAGGGTGAGACGCTCTGTCATCCGGGGGGGAGCTCAAAGTAAATCCGCTGCTCCTCCACATCAGGAGGAGCCAGATGAGGTGGTTCGAGCATCTGGTCAGGATGCCAACCAAACGCCTCACTAGGGAGGTGTTTAGGGCACGTCCGACCGGTAGGAGGCCACGGAGAAGAACCAGGAAACGTTGGGAAGACTATGTTAGAGTTAGTTAGAGATGCTACCTCAGTAGAAGCATTTAAGTCCCATCTTAAAACTCATTTGTATACTCTAGCCTTTAAATAGACCCCCCTTATTAGACCAGTTGATCTGCCGTTTCTGTTTCTTTCTCCTCTGCTCCCCCCTCTCCCTTGTGGAGGGGGAGACACAAAGGTCCGGTGGCCATGGATGAAGTGCTGGCTGTCCAGAGTCGGGACCCGGGGTGGACCGCTCGCCTGTGCA
Organism: Nerophis lumbriciformis; assembly: GCF_033978685.3. Classification (NCBI taxonomy): domain Eukaryota; kingdom Metazoa; phylum Chordata; class Actinopteri; order Syngnathiformes; family Syngnathidae; genus Nerophis; species Nerophis lumbriciformis. Next base: position 31,232,745 of record NC_084573.2, read on the forward strand.
TCGGTTGGGAACATCTCTGCGCTGCTGACCCGTCTCCGCTCGGGATGGTTTCCTGCTGGCCCCACTATGGACTGGACTCTTACTCTTATGTTGGATCCACTATGGACTGGACTCTCATAATATTATGTCAGACCCACTCAACATCCATTGCATTCGGTCTCCCCTAGAAGGGGGGGGTTACCCACATATGCGGTCCTCTCCAAGGTTTCTCATAGTCATTCACATCGACGTCCCACCGGGGTGAGTTTTTCCTTTCCCTTATGTGGGCTCTGTACCGAGGATGTCGTTGTGGCTTGTGCAGCCCTTTGAGACACTTGTGATTTAGGGCTATATAAATAAACATTGATTGATTGATTGATATGTCTCCCGGCTGGCCTGGGAACGCCTCGGGATCCCCCGGGAGGAGCTGGACGAAGTGGCTGGGGAGAGGGAAGTCTGGGCTTCTCTGCTTAGGCTCCCGCGACCCGACCTCGGATAAGCGGAAGAAAATGGATGGATGGATAGATGGAATGTACGTGCAAACTGACACAGTTAGGAACAACCGGTCTGAAGGAGGCGATTGTTGCAATATGACGATGGGGATAGAGAATCATCGCATCGTCAGAAATAAAAATATTACAATTCATTAAAAAAACGTAAGAATCACAAAAAAAAACTTCTTGCAACAAGCCTTTTCTGATATTCCAATCATTCCAGCGCACCATAGCAGTAGGGCTGGACGATTATGGCAAAAATATTAATCACAATTAGGGATGTCTGATAATGGCTTTTTGCTGATATCCGATATTCCGATATTGTCCAACTCTTTAATTACCGATACCGATATCAACCGATATATACAGTCGTGGAATTAACACATTATTATGCCTAAATTGGACAACCAGGTATGGTGAAGATAAGGTACTTCTAAAAAAAATAATAAAATAAAATAAGATAAATAAATCAAAAACATTTTCTTGAATAAAAAAAGAAAGTAAAACAATATAAAAACAGTTACATAGAAACTAGTAATTAATGAAAATTAATAAAATTAACTGTTAAAGGTTAGTACTATTAGTGGACCAGCAGCACGCACAATCATGTGTGCTTACGGACTGTATCCCTTGCAGACTGTATTGATATATATTGATATATAATGTAGGAACCAGAATATTAATAACAGAAAGAAATAACCCTTTTGTGTGAATGAGTGTGAATGAGTGTAAATTATTTTGATTGACTTGATTAATCACCGATAATACCGCGATGATTCATTCATTTAAAGCAACTAGGGCCAAAACTCACTAATTTTACTATATTCACTATATTTATGTCAGTTTCCGTGATATTCTGCGTTTAACACGGGACTCCGTTTTATTAGCCAATTCTGTGACTCCGTCCGCTGTTACGTGAACACGGAAATCATGTGCCTTACTTTTTTGTTGAGTTTACTGGTTGTTGATTAGGCATACTGGCGCTGAGTCAAATAAAAAGTAGCCACCATGGTCAGATCTCAAACTTCTGGTAGACGTGGTTTTTTTTTTTCACTCATCCTTTCTTCACTCATCCGTTTCAGCGTCTAAGAGTCTGTGAGAAGCCGTAATCGAAATCGAAATCATAATTTGATTAATTGCACGGCCCCACGCGGCAGCGAGTGCCAGCGTCTCCCAGAGGTTAGGTTCCGTTGTCGGTCGCCCCGCAGGGGCGCTCTAAATTCCCCAGAAACGGTGGTAGAGATTGTAGTTGTGTGCCGCATGTTTCAACACATTGCAAAACACCACGGGTTGGCACAATAATGGAGAGGAGAAGCCGGTAGTACACACACCCCTCTCCTGCCTGGAGAGGATACCAGGTGGCCACGGTTAATTTCTGGAGAGGATACCAGTCTGGGTGAGGTGTTAGCTGACCGGACATGAGACCCGAGATGGACCACTCTTCTATGCAAAAGCTGTCGACATCCCTGAGCTTGGTCGAAGATACACTCCCCCCATGACTATCTGTTGGTTTCCCAATGGACTAGACCAATGGTTCTGAACCTTTTTTCAGTGATGTACCCCCTTTTTTAATTCAAGTACCCCCTAATCAGAGCAAAGCATTTTTGGTTGAAAAAAAGAGATACAGAAGTAAAATACAGCACTATGTCATCAGTTTCTGATACATTAAATTGTATAACAGTGCAAAATATTGCTGATTTGTAGTGGTCTTTCTTGAACTATTTGGAAAAAAAGATATACAAATAACTAAAAACTTGTTGAAAAATAAACAAGTGATTCAATTATAAATAAAGATTTCTACACATAGAAGTAATCATCAACTTAAAGTGCCCTCTTTGGGGATTGTAATAGAGATCCACCTGGTTACATGAACTTAATTCTAAACATTTCTTCACAAAAAAAGAAATCTTTAACATCAATATTTATGGAACATGTCCACAAAAAAGCTAGCGGTCAACACTGAATATTGCATTGTTGCATTTCTTTTCACCGTTCTTTTTGACAGACATTTTAGTGAGGGTCAAAACATCATGGCATGGGGGAAACTCTGGGTTTATGGTAATGAATGGAATAGCCTACTTGAATTGATGTTCAGTTTATGAACTTACATTCATTTTTTGTTGAAGTATTATTCAATAAATATATTTATAAAGGATTTTTGAATTGTTGCTATTTTTAGAATATTTAAAAAAAATCTCACGTACCCCTTGGCATACCTTCAAGTACCCCCAGGGGTACGCGTACCCCCATTTGAGAACCACTGGACTAGACAACCACTTTATCTATGAATTTAACAATTAACTAAATAATTGAACGACATCCATTGCAGACTGAGGTCACCCTGTAAGGGTGGTCCCTACATTTGAGATCGCTTTTCAAAGGTTTCTTCTTGTTCCCCAACTGGGGTTTTTTTGAGTTTTTTTCTTGCCTGGATGTGGGTTTATATCAAGGAATGTTGTGAGTTTGTGAAGACCTTTGAGGGCCATATGAATAAAATGTCATTGATTAATTCAAATAGGGCATTCTACACCACTTCTGCAATCGTTAAAAATAGCCCTAGGAGATCAGCCGCACCACGTCTCTAGTTTATAGTTTGCACATACTATTTAGCACTTGTCTGGGATCTAAGTGGATCAGGCCCTTTGGTGTTTTGCAGAACAATATCAGAGCGGTGACTGCAGGGCAATGGAAGTTGACGAAAACTCATGTGATCAAATGTGATTCTCAAAAAACCAACTCAGAGGCGGTCGGTCTGTACCATCTGTTTGGTGCAGTTGTCGGTGAGTAAAAGAGAGGTTGGAGGCAAAGTCTGAGTCAAAGGCATTCTGGATCTCGTTCTTAAATATAAGCACGTCAACATGTAAAAGCAGTATCGGGATCGCCAAGCAGCTGGAATCACCCGCTTCAAAGGCGTTAAAGATGAAAGTATGGGATGTACTTTGGAATTCAGCAGCCTGTGCGGAATGGCACTCCGTTCTCCATGCTGTTAAGTAGGTGCACTCCGCCACCATTTTATCAATTTCTACCCGAGTCTTTTTCTGCCAGCAAATAGTTAGCAAACTAGCCAGAATTGACTGCACCATCTGCTGGTTGCAGCCAAGTAGTGACTTATTACGCCCTAATTGCTGCAAAAGCACAGACACTTCGGTCTACGGAACAATACGCCGCATTGATCGCATCACGACAACAAGGGCCTCCTGTAGTTACAACTCTGCATATGATTGTTGGCCATGGTAGAGAGACTAAGTGACTCGGGGCAGCAATGATACTGCTGCACAAAAGTGGAAACCCTAGAACAGGGTTGTCCAAACTACAGCCCGCGAGACGTCGTGAGTTTGACAAGGAATCTTGCCCGCAGGGAGTTTGCGTTTTCTATAATGTCGCCATCTAGTGGACAACGCGAGTAATTCAGGTCAATGACATTCAATCATTGACTGTGCAGCATTCACTTATATGACCCAATGCAAACAACCTTCCCTAGTCATGGTGCAAAAAATAAAAACCAAACCAGAAACAACCAATACAAAATGTCGACAGACATGGTCACGCATAACACAACCTGCTCACTGAACTTTGTGGACATTATAAAAAACGTCCATGCATCATAAAAAAATCAAAATAACACCTATTTAAATCCATTAAAAAGCATGATGGGTAAAAATTAGAGATGTCCGATAATATCGGCCTGCCGATATTATCGGCCGATAAATGCGTTAAAATGTAATATCGGAAATTATCGGTATCGGTTTTTTTTGTGTTTTTTTTATTAAATCAACATAAAAAACACAAGATACACTTACAATCAGTGCACCAACCCAGAAAACCTCCCTCCCCCATTTACACTCACTCACACAAAAGGGTTGTTTCTTTCTGTTATTAATATTCTATATATCAATATATATCAATACAGTCTGCAAGGGATACAGTCCGTAAGCACACATGATTGTGCGTGCTGCTGGTCCACTAATAGTACTAACCTTTAACAGTTAATTTTACTCATTTTCATTAATTACTAGTTTCTATGTAACTATTTTTATATTGTTTTACTTTCTTTTTTATTCAAGAAAATGTTTTTAATTTATTTATCTTATTTTATTAATTAAAAAAAAAAAGTACCTTATCTTCACCATACCTGGTTGTCCAAATTAGGCATAATAATGTGTTAATTCCACGACTGCATATATCGGTTGATATCGGTATCGGTTGATATCGGTATCGGTAATTAAAGAGTTGGACAATATCGGAATATCGGCAAAAAGCCATTATCGGACATCCCTAGTAAAAATACAAAAGACTCCATATTTGGCACATTTTAGCTGCTTGATATTTCTGATTGACTACAAAACTTTAAGGTGGTTGTCACATAAGTAAACAAGGTAGAAGTCAAACTTTAACATACTCTTAATATCCAATTATATTAATTGTTAATTATATATCCATTATGTTAATTTAATATGTACACATATACACTACATTGCCAAAAGTATTTGGCCACCTGCCTTGACTCACATATGAACTTGAAGTGCCATCCCATTCCTAACCCATAGGGTTCAATATGATGTCGGTCCACCTTTCGCAGCTATTACAGCTTCAACTCTTCTGGGAAGTCTGTCCACAAGGTTGCATAGTGTGTTTATAGGAATATTCGACCATTCTTCCAAAAGCGCATTAGTGAGGCTCTCAGTCTCCGTTGTAATTCATACCAAAAGTGTTCTATCGGGTTCAGGTCAGGACTCTGTGCAGGCCAGTCAAGTTCATCCACACCAGACTCTGTCGTCTATGTCTTTATGGACCTACGGAAGTGGCTCATTATGTTTGGCTCCCCAGCTGTCAAGGCACTAGGAAAAGTTCCGGCTTTTGTCAATGGAAAAGCAACGGCAGCAAGTGCTGCCTTGACAAACCAAAAGATGGCCAACCACAGCTAAAAATACGATACAAACATTTGTATGGTCGACGATGGATAAAGTTCTGGATAGCTTTTTAATGTATTTTGTGTGGTAGTTAGGACTGGGTACTGTTTACATTTTAACCGATATTGAATCAGTGCTGGTGCTTCGACTTATAAAAAAAAAAGAAAAACACACAATGCCATTTTTCAATGCCAACAAAGCAATTGACTCAAAAAACGCTCCAACCTAAGTAGTTTCCAGAAAAGCGCTAGCTTGATGCTAACATACATTGTCTTTGCTATTGACATGCTACTGATTAGCATTAACAATTTTACATGTCAACACCTCTGAAACATGATGCATGTTATATAAATAAAACAGCTGGTGTGGAATAACTCCAATACTTACAGTATTAACACTTTTTAGGGCACAACAAATACCAAAACACATCATAAACTATACACTACTGCTATATAACGTCTGGGACATGAGACTGTAATTGCAAATGAGATTAAAAATAAAACAAGATATAACAAATGGGCACTTTTAAAAAGAAACACACTTTTTATGATATCTCATCACATTCCAGTTGCTTCTCTGTCAAACACACCATCAGCAGCTTTACAATTTTTTCATGGATAAATGTCCTCTATTTGGAAATATTCTCTATGGTGCAGATTAGCAGTGATACACTCGAACTGTGTCATCAAGTTAGCTCACTACACACACTATGTTATGTTTTTGATGATTTCTTTCCTTAATTCAGCTAATAAAATCTGCTTCTTCTCCTCAGCACTGTCCTTCACACCCACTTTCATCCGTCCCATGGTTGGAAAACAAATGCGTGCCGGATCTTACGGGGGTTTAAATGGCAGGGATCCTTGTGGCGTTGTGTTTTTCCAACTGTTCCGCCAAGGGCGCGAACCATAGTTGCTGTCATGAAAGGCGAGGGTTCTGACTACTGAGCTAAAAGCCCGGGCTATTAACTTGATAGCCAGCATTGCTCTTGAAGTGGGGTTTACTAAGCCACACTGGCCGGCCTCCCTTACACTCACCACCCTAAACCTTGCTCTCATCCGGGTCACGGCACCAAAAACAATAATGTATACATCATGTCATATATTGTCGCAAGAGGCTCCAATATATATCGCGATGTAGACTTTAGGCCATATCGCATTTGTCTGTTCACTAGCATTTACATTCTTCTTATAAAACAGAGCGGCAAATTTATGGAATTTTCTTCGCCGACGGCCACAATGCAAAGTTTTCCGGAAAAAGTGTGTTATTGTTTGTGCCGTGGCGCCATCTTTTGGACGAGTTTGCTCACCGCAGTTGCTGCAGCGCCCTTCCATTTAGTGCTCTCAACCGGAAGTACAAGTGCCGCTCCATATTTTAGCCGTCCGTAGCGTTTCTACTCGTATGGATTCGTCATTCATCACTCCAAGCAACGTTTGTGAGTTTTACAATATAACTAAAACATTTCTTACTTACTACCCAGCAGGCAAAAGACATTGAGAACTTTTTGACTTAGGTTCTGACGTTGAGAAACTCAAATTTAACGTTGGAACAACATGCTTTTAAACGTTTAATCAATGTCGGTTTGTGATGTAGGTTTGACCATTGAATGTTGGTCATTTCCTAACCAATATTCCACAACACAAATACAACGTTGAAACATGTTTTTTGACGATGTTTGTTCAATGTCAGGTTGTGACGTTGAATTGACCATTGGAATTAGATATTTTCCCAACAAACAACATGGATCCAACGTTACAAAGCAACATTTTCTCACTTTACGAATACAACTAATTTGCAACGTTGTTTAGAAGTCAGTTTTAAAGGACACGTATGTGTAATCGACGTTGTATCAATGTTGTGTGCCTGTTGGGTGAACCGTCCCATGTGTGATGTCTGTAGAAATGTTTTCATGCATATTTTTACGTGCTATCATAATATAATGAAGCTAGCGACGTTAGCATAGCTATCATGCTAACATATTTACGAGTGTCTCTTTTTGTATTATTTCCGTCTCGCAAATTCCTCAGTAAAGTAACCAAAATGTCACCGTGGAGTTACTGAGTCTGTTTAGCTGATTGGAGAGCTCACATCCGCAGCTGGCGGGTCCCTGACGATGACTTCTGTTTTGTTTGATCAGCCGTTTTACTGCCGTGTCACAGACACCGTTTGGAAACAATTAAGGTACGTAAATAAATATTTACAAAATAATACATGGAGATGTCCGATAATGGCTTTTTTGCCAATATTCCGATATTGTCCAACTCTTAATTACCGATTCGGATATCAACCGATACCGATATATACAGTCGTGGAATTAACACATTATTATGCCTAATTTTGTTGTGATGCCCCGCTTGATGCATTAAACAATGTAACAAGGTTGGCCAAGGCGGGGTTGTGTATATTCATACCTGCCAACTTTTGAAATCAGAAAAACCTAGTAGCCAGGGTCCAGGGGCCGCAGGCCCCGGTAGGTCCAGGACAAAGTCCTGGTGGGGGGTTCAGGGCTTCGCCCCCCGACGCAAAATGATTATTAGCATTCAGACAGGTTAAAATGTTGCTAAAACCATCACTTTTCTATCAGTCACAGTGACTTTTCGAAACAAAAATATTACAGCAAAAATCATATGGGTCGATTGACATGTTTATTCTGTAAGCTAACTTCAATAGTTTGAAATTATTTTGACAGTTAATGCCAGTTATCCTGTCAACCTTTCACAAGACTTCAATTTGTTTATTGAAAGTATGAACAGTATAAACACTTTTTACAGTAAACAAATGGTAAAACAGTACTAAACAATTCCATTTAAAAAAAAATTGGTGTCATTATTAACTTTCTGTCCAAGCTTGTATAATCTACTGCCTTGTTCAATTGTAAAACATATTCTGTGCCTAAAATTCACATTTCTATCACAATGATCATACTGTAAACATGGTAAGCTAACTTCATTAAAATTAATAGTCCTGTCAATAGCATGGAATTACAATTCAAATGTAGTTTTTTTGTAAGCCTTTCAAAAGAATTCAAAATATGAAAAATTAATTTAAGCCATCAGACACTTGAAAAGTGGCACATCACATCTCTAATGTAATCATTTGAACTTTTCAACAGAAATAGCACTGCAAAGATATTAAGGACATACTTCTGTATTTTGGTAGTTATGCTGTCAACATTTAACAAGATTTCTTCAACTTGGACTTGAAAGCATAAATAGTATAAACACTTTTAACAGTATAACAGTACTAAACAATTCCAATAGATAACATTGGTGTCATTACCTTTTTGTGGCTAAAATCCAAATTTATTCTAGTCCATGCTCAATTATTGCCTCCGTAAATAAAACTTTGGCATTTATCACATCCAAAGAATCTGTTTGGGCGACGAAAAACTTTGAAAGTATTCCACTTGTATCGCTAGCAACGGCATTAAACTTGTGTTTTTTTGTCCCAACGTGGTCTTTTACATCGCTAATTCCTCCGTGTCCGATCGAAAAATCTTGTCTGCACAAGGTGCAATTCGCGTAGTTTTCACCCTTTTTGGAACGGATAATTATTCCCGGATAGGCTTTTGAATATTCTTCACGGAATGACTGCAGTTTTCTTTTCGGTTTAAGACTCGTATGCGATTTTTCTCCGGCTGATTCCATGATCGTTCGCTCGTTTGGAAACAATGGCCTCGTGCTTGGCAGCGGTGCTATAAATAGCCTCGCGCATGGCATTCGGAATGGCTCGATAGGAAGTTACGGGAAGCAGTGTCGATTGTCATTGTTGTTACGCGATTTCGTGAATAAAACTTAAAAAAAAAAAAAAAATTTAATTAATGAAAAACCGTATTTTTTATCACTGCAACCGTAACCCGGAATAGGTTGATGAAAACCGTACTAATTACGGGAAAACCGGAGTAGTTGGCAGGTATGTATATTGTAGCGTCCCGGAAGAGTTAGTGCTGCAAGGGGTTCTGGGTATTTGTTCTGTTGTGTTTATGTTGTGTTACGGTGCGGATGTTCTCCCGAAATGTGTTTGTCATTCTTGTTTGGTGTGGGTTCACAGTGTGGCGCATATTTGTAACAGTGTTAAAGTTGTTTATACGGCCACCCTCGGTGTGACCTGTATGGCCGTTGACCAAGTATGCTTTGCATTCACTTGTGTGTGTGAAAAGCCGCGGATACTATGTGATTGGGCCGGCACGCAAAGGCAGTGCCTTTAAGGTTTATTGGCGCTCTGTTTAAGGTTTATTGGCGCTCTGTACTTATCCCTACGTCCGTGTACCACTCCTTACAGCGGCATTTTAGTCATAAATTTACATTTTTGAAACCGATACCGATACTTTCCGATATTACATTTAATTAAAGCATTTATCGGCCGATAATATCGGCAGTCCGATATTATCGGACATCTCTAATGTAAAATAGTAAGAAACGTGAGTTAGAACAAAATATAAAATACAAGTAAAACATATCATGAAGATAAATATATATAGAACTAAAATAAATCTAGCATAACTAATAAGAAAAAAGTAAATGACTTTAATGAAATTCATAAATATTAAGTGAAAGCCAAATCAAAAACATGGTTCTTAAGCCTGCGCTTAAAAACATGAACATTCTCCCTAGCCCTGAGATCCTCCGGCAAGGTGTTAATAGAAAAATAGTCAAAGAAAGAGGCCATCTCGTGACTTTGTGTCCTGACTTTCGGAATGATTAGGACACAAGTCGAAGGTTCAAAGGGTAAAAGCAAATCGGAGAGATAAGATGGCCCAATACCATAAAAAAAAACCATTTATAAACCATAAGAAGAACCTTAGAATTGATCCTGAAACACTTGGGGAACCAATGCAGAGATTTTAAAACTGGTGTAATGTGAGCCCGCCTTCTGGTCTCTGTCAGGGCATGTGCCATCTCTAAAAAAAAAAAAAAATTCTTCCAAAATTTTGTGGGTGCGGCTTATATACCGGTGCGCTCTACAGTCCGGGAAATACGCTGATCAGAAACATCACAACAGACATTTTTGGAGTACTTATGTTGAATAAACCATGCCCTGGCATCCGAGAAACGCCGTCTGATGCTTTTATCCAAACACAGACTATTCAATTCATTCACACATGAATTATAGATCCATAATAGGCTGCTTTAGCGGCGTTGGGGGAATCCGACAAACAACACTTGTAGTGAGAGCACTAACCCGCCGAGCCATCCATACCAATTATCTGTGTCTGGGGTGGAGTCTGAATTCAATATTCAATTTACACAACCTAATCTCACATCAGAGATTCCGGCTGGAAGAAGAAGGAAAAAAAAAAGTGCTGCCGTGTGTGCGGAAAGTCATAAAAAAAAAAAAAAAACACACAAAAAAAAGGTGAAATGCATCAAAGTCAGGAAAAGAGGCGGTTTATGGATAAGTGAACGCGGCGCCGCAGGGGTGGGGGTCCATTGAGACACACTGAGGGGTGGAGGGGTTGAGAACTCCATTGAGCTCAGCCATGAGTGTGTGTGTGTGAGGGGGGGGTCAATATGTGAATGAACGCTTGCCATGGAGGTGAATTATGAATGAGCGGCACTCTGAGCGCCCATGGAGACAGCACACTCGCTCCTACAGTCACTGCTCCAGTCCTACAATCTCCATCCTGCCTTTCCCCTTCCGGTGCCCCCCCCTGTGGCATCTCATCTTTCTGGACATTGTTTCTTCATGTCCCCCTTCCATCCAGACCAGAGATTGTTGGACGGGAGTGATGACGGTACACACGTACTGACTGTCTGCACACACACACACACACACACACACATGCACACATGCCTTGCCTACTTTGTGTGGACCCACGTTTGGTTAGTAGGTTGTGAGGACCCCCCCTTTCCACTATAGCTAGAATGATGAAAAAAATATATCTAGCCCTCGATGGGAGTAGAGCAGGCCTGGGCAATTCATTTGACCCGGGGGGCCACATTTAGAGAAAAAAAATGTGTCTGGGGCCGGTACCGTATTTTTCGGACTATAAGTCGCAGTTTTTTTTTCATAGTTTGACCGGGCTCCAGTGCATACTTGCCAACCTTGAGACCTCTGATTTCGGGAGGTGGGGGCTGGGGGGTGTGGTTGGGGCGTGGTTAAGAGGGGAGGAGTATATTTACAGCTAGAATTCACCAACTGGATTATTTCATTCATATATATATATATATATATATATATATATATGTATGAAATACTTGACTTTCAGTGAATTCTAGCTATACATATATTGATTTATTTTATTATATATATAAATAAAAGAAATACTTGAATTTCAGTGTTCATTTATTGACACATATACACACACATAACACTCATCTACTCATTGTTGTACTTGAAAGTACATTGCAATACAATTCCGGGGCAATGGCACCTATCAAATACACAGTAATGAAAACACAGCTGTTCTACTAACTGTACTGTGTGTTATGAGAGTAGAGTATGTGTGTGTGTGGCCCTTTAATAGGTGACAGCATGTGAGGTGAGTGACGTCAGTGAGTGTGTGGGCGAGAGAAGAGAGGGAGCGGTAGCGTGAGTGCGGGGAGGGACTAGTTGGTTTTGTGTTGGATTGGCTGTGTGCAAGCAATCAATAAAGCAAGATTTGCAACTAATCGCTGGACTCATCATTCACCCTAAAGTCGTCCGCTGCGGAGACCCACTGCCGGGTAAGGTAAAAGGTGTTGCCCCGAGCATACATCGGCCCTGGAGAAGTGTCTCCACTGCGCTCTTCGACTATGGTCTCGTTCTTCTGCTTCGTCTCCTTGTGTGCGCACACTGGACTCGGGTCCGCATGGATCTGGAGGGGGCGTGGCCTCCAGCTCCGGCTGAATTCCGGGAGATTTTCCGGAGAAAATTTCTTCCGGGAGGTTTTCGGGAGAGGCGCTGAATTTCGGGAGTCTCCCGGAAAATCCGGGAGGGTCGGCAAGTATGCTCCAGTGCGACTTATATATGTTTTTTTCCTTCTTTATTATGCATTTTCGGCAGGTGCGACTTATACTCCGGTGCGACTTATACTCCGAAAAATACGGTATATCTATTTTTAGGAACACTAATACAAAACCTCACAATAATGCCTGATTGAATGCTAAAAACGTTATGACAGACCGCCTTAAAAAACTTAATGGAATTTTACATTTTTCTATTACGGATAAAACACTGAATATTGACAAAATATGAACGTCACACCCCCTTTCGGTCGACACATTTTACCATCAAGTGGAACGCAACAAAAATGCAACAAACAGTGAAATATGAACGCGAAGGGTACAAAATAAACCCTCCTACAATCTGATATATCTGATACATCACTAAGCTTTAGAACTTTGTTGTGAAAGTCTCCTTCCCTGTCTGTGGAAACGCTTCCCGCCCACACTGTTTGGTGCCTCGTCTGAGCTGCTGTGACGTAGATTACCATAGTCACTAGAGATGCGCGGATAGGCAATTATTTCATCCGCAACCGCATCAGAAAGTCGTCAACCATCCGCCATCCACCCGATGTAACATTTGACCAGAACCGCATCCGCCCGCACCCGCCCGTTGTTATATATCTAATATAGACGATGCAAGGCATTAGTGAGGTTATAAAGCTTTTGCCTGTTAAAGAAAGGAGACTGATCCAATGCAGCACAGACATTCGCGTGCCACGCTGTCACGGCCCAGACGCACACCAGTGCGCAATCATATGGGAGCCGCGCTGAGCGCACCTCCAAGCGCGTCTCGCTGCCGGCGACGGCCGGGTATGGGCCCGAGGCTCCACCGCCATCCATTTTCAGGGCTAGTTGATTCGGCAGGTGGGTTGTTACACACTCCTTAGCGGGTTCCGACTTACATGGCCACCGTCCTAGCTGCTGTCTATATCCACCAGGGTGAGCCCCACCCCTTTCGTGAGCGCACTGCGCGCGGAGTGACCCCTGTTACGCGCCCCCGGCAACAGGGGCGGCGGGCAGGTAAGCTGCGCGGGCGGAGCGCGCGGAGTGACCCCTGTTACGAGCCCCCGGCCACGGGGGTGGCGGGCAGGTAAGCTGCTTACCTGCTGCGCGTGACGCCGGCCGCGGCGAAGGCGGACGAGGCGGGGTGTCGGTGCGGTGGTGACCCTGGACGTGCGTCGGGCCCTTCTCGAGGATCGCCTCAGCTACGGCTCCCGGTGGGGCCCTCTCGGGGGAAGGGGCCTCGGTCCCGGACCCCGGCGAGGCGTCCCTTCTCCGCTCCGTAAAAGTGTCCATCTCTTCTTTTCTTTTTTCTTCTGTTGTGGCATATGCTGCAGGTGCCTGCTCGTTTTTCGTATGTGGGTAACATCATTTAACTATGTATATATATTTCCGAATTGGTTTAACTGCCACCCGCCTGAATCTATTTAAAATCTATTTTTTATTTTTTTCAACCGCCCGACCCGACCCGCGGATAAAATCTAATTTTTTTAAATTTCATCCGCCCGATCCGCGGATAATCCGCGGACTCCGCGGTTGTGCCCGCAAACCGCGCATCTCTAATAGTCACTAATTAGATGACCATCGTAACTAATTAGATTACCATAGTAACTGGTATATCATCCAAAAGTGCAGATTCCAACCATTGAAATACTTTGTATAGTTCAAGACTGCACATCATAATGGCAGCTACACTTTCCATCTTAAAAATCTAAAAAAAATATTTGGGAATGTCCGGCGGTGGGTGGGCCAGATTGAAAAGCTTAATGTGGCCCCCGGCCTTAATTTGCCCAGAGTCTGGAGTAGAGAGTTGCACTTTCAGAATACAAAACACACAAAGTAAAACAAAATATTGTACTTCTGTAGTTGTGAGGACCAGGCAAATGTCCTCACAAGTCAAAAAAAAGGTCCTCACAGCAAGGGCGGTTTGTCAAGTGTATGTCCACACAAGGATGGTGAGACAAGTGTACACACACACACACACACACACACACACACACACACACACACACACACACACACACACACACACACACTCACACACTCAGGTGGACACACACTTGCACACAAAGGCAAACAATCCTGCACGTGCAAAGGCAGGCGCACGCAGCCACTGTCACACACATTTTTCCCCCAGCTGTTCTGTTGGCCACAGTGTCTGTGTGTGTGTGTGTGTGTGTGTGTGTGTGTGTGTGTGTGTGTGTAATCCAATGTGCCATCATGCTCTCTCCTCTGTTGCTGTGCGTTTGATCAGATCTGCCTCCCCTCAACTTGTTTGCTGTCTGACAAACACACACACATGTATGAACACACACTTATGAACACACGCACACACACACACACAAAAAAGTGCCACAACTTATGAAGCTGCGTTTACTGTCAATCAAGCTTTGGGAGAGCTAAAAATGATTGCAAGGGCTTGCTTAGGTTGCTAAGGCAACGTCAAACTT
>NC_084573.2:31252500-31257500 GCF_033978685.3 Nerophis lumbriciformis
CCTTCACATCTGGCTGTTTTAATGACGATAAGTCAATGATTTTTTTTTTGGTATGAATGAGTAGTGAGTCGTCTCTCAAATTAGTCAGTCTTTGTTGCAGCCAACCTCTTCCTCTTTTCTCCTCCCCGCCCTCCTCTTCTCCCTCAGAGCGTCATCAGGTCGCCATGGTAACGGCCTGCCTATGAGAGACAGCGCACAGATCGCTATATGGACCACGGGGGCCCCAGATTTGAAGGACGTGATTTGTTGTTTTTCCGAGACCTCGGTGAGGAACAAAAGCGAACCGGACTCCTTCCGCTTGAAAATAATGCATTATGCATATTGGTGTGGCTAAAAATACTCATGATTTGATTAGGGACACATGATGCAAACCGAAACGCTTGGCCGGAACTGATCTCGCGCAGTCCTGCCCTGGTTTGTCCGTCAAAGACGGCGGCGGCCGGCGGGAGCTCCGAATGTGCTGCCGTTGTGTTTCTGGGCGGGAAAGTGGAAGGAGGAAGAGAGCATGGCAGCGTATTAGAGCAGGAAGCATGAAACTGTATTGCCTGGTAAAGATCAAAGAGAAGGTGTGCGAGGAATAAAAGGTGTGCACGACTCCTCTGCCGCTCCACAATATCAGTGAGAGCTTTTTCTGATTTTACAGCCAGCGGAGGGATTTAATTGGGCGGAACAACATTGCCCGATAAGTGTTGAATGCTGTTCAATGACCCCATTTCAGTCTTTATTATTCTTTACTTCTAATTGTAAAACTCCTGATGGGATTATCATCAGCGGATGTAACGATATCGAATATGTTAAGGATGTCAAAGGAAAACTTGGTAAATGTAGTTTTTTTCTGGCGCTTTTGCATTGGCTGGTCTGAAAAGAAACTACCGTAAATTCCCTACACTGCAAAAAGTCAGTGTTTAAAAACAAGAAAAAAACAAATACAAAAATGAGGGTATTTTACTTGAACTAAGGAAAATTATCTGCCAGTAGAACAAAAAAATGTGGCTCGTCAAGACTTTCCAAAACAAGTAAAATTAGCTAACCTCATTGAACCCAAAATAACTTAAAATAAGTATATTCTCACTAATAAGTGCACTTTTCTTGATAGAAATAAAAAAATATGAGACCTTTTTTTCTCAATATGTTGAAAAATATTCTTAAATTAAGTAAATGCTAGTGCCATTATCATGACATAATAATATGCGCTCGGCATTACCGTATTTTTCGGACTATAAGTCGCACCGGAGTATAAGTCGCACCTGCCGAAAATGCATAATAAAGAAGGAAAAAAACATTAGACAACTTTCATAAACGATGAAAAAAACTGTGACTTATAGTCCGAAAATGACGGTATATTTCTTGAAACCAGCAAACTTATACTAAAAACTAGTTTATTGTTCTTAATGGAAAGGCAACAAGGCAACCGCTTGTTACTCTCGGGGTCTCCTAGCCGCTCAGGAAAAACATATGGTCTAAAAATGCATTTTTCCATCGATAACATGACATCATCGCACCAAGTGCGTGCTCTTTCAGTCAATTAGTGCGCATATTTACAGCCCGGCCCCTGGCCAAAAAATTTTTAATTGTAATTTTGAAGAATTAATCTGAATGTGCATGAACTATTTCTGTTCAAAATTGTTAGAAATGTTAAATGTTTAAATATTAACTGTCAGTTTACTGTACTGTGCCAACTCTACTACTATATGAGTACCTATTTTCTATTGTTTCATTGAAAATAAAACAGCAAAGTCAATTTGGCTGTCATCTGTTTTACTTATGAGACACATTTGTGTCAAAGTCATGATTTTTTTTTTTCATGCTTGAAATAAGAAATTATTACTTTAAAAAAGTAGTTTTATACTTGTGAGTGTTGATGACACAGCTTTGCAACAGTTGATATTCTAGTTTCAAGCATGTTTTACTCAATATAGGTCATCAAATCTCAGCATCAAGCTGTAATATCTTACTGAGATCATTTAGGAGCAAAACCCTTAAAACAAGTAAAACACTCTAACATAAAATCTGCTTAGTGAGAAGAATTATCTTATCAGACAAAAAATAAGCAAATATCACCCTTATTTGAGATATTTCATCTTACTTAGATTTCAGTTTTTGCAGTGTAGGCTTTGAACACTGCGGCTTATAAAACAGTGCGGCTGTTACGTACGGCGGGGGGAAGGAGACGACACAGCAACAGGGAAAAGTTCAACAGGTTCATTGAACTTGATTATGGGTTGGGGTGTGTATGCTACTAAGAGTGTATGGTGCAAGACGATGTGAAGAATTAACAATGCAAATGTTACCAGAGGGTGTTGTTCGTGCGTGTTGGAGGAATCGATCGAAAGTTCAGAGGGGAAATGCAAGAAGACAGTCCGTGGGCAAGCGAGAGGTCGGGGGCTGGAGAGAGGCGTCGAGGTCCGTGTCGGAGCGTTGGGTCGAGGATCGAGGGATGCAGTCCAAAGTCCGGCGGGAAGTCCAAAGAAGCGAGGCTTCATAATTATGTCTTTAAAACCTTTAAAACCTATGGCGACGCCTCTGTTTTGAACTTTAATCAAGGGTCCTTGAACGCACCACAGTTATGTGTTATGAGACCCAATAATAAAACCCAAAAATAACTTTGTCCGATGCTGCCACAAATTGATTTATTATACTATTTATCTTTTTTCTATCACCTCATCCTTGTTACCGAACATTGGCGCTGTGTGTGAATGCATAAATGTGACCTTTGACGACGTTACGACGCCTGTGTCGAGTGAAGTCTTCCGTGCTGGTTTTGCTGCAAACAGGAGTGATGAACCATTTTGTATTTTTGCAAGGGGAGTGTAAGGAAGTGTTGCACATTTCTAATTTGACTGATTAAAACTTATTATTGACATTAAAATAGATTGTATCTTACCTTTTCGACGTTGTCTTAAAATAAATGAAAAAAAAAAAAAAAAAATCTTTACAAAAGCCCAGGCCATGAATATGTGCCCCACCCTCCACAGCTTAGCTAATGCTGCTCTGTCTGGGTGCTGACGTCGCAGGCACCGCCTTTTAAAGGCCTACTGAAACCCATTACTACCGACCACGCAGTCTGATAGTTTATACATCAATGATGAAATCTTAACATTGCAACACATGCCAATACGGCCGGGTTAGCTTACTAAAGTGCAATTTTAAATTTCGCGCGACATATCCTGCTGAAAATGTCTCGGTATGATGACGTCAGCGCGTGACGTGGAGGACATTTTGGGACAGCATGGTGGCCAGCTATTAAGTCGTCTGTTTTCATCGCAAAATTCCACAGTATTCTGGACATCTGTGTTGGTGAATCTTTTGCAATTTGTTCAATGAACAATGGAGACAGCAAAGAAGAAAGCTGTAGGTGGGAAGCGTTGGATTGCGGCCGACTTTAGCAACACAAACGCGGCCGGTGTTTCATTGTTTACATTCCCGAAAGATGACAGTCAATCTTTACCATTGGCTTGTGGAGAACTGGGACAACAGAGACTCTTACCAGGAGGACTTTGAGTTGGATACGCAGACACGGTACCGTGAGTACGCTTCCAAACATTTGATCGCTTGCCCGTACGTGCGTGCCGCTATGTGCATGTCACGTAAATAATTCAATGTATACACCCTGATGATTATCTTGTGTGATGACTGTATTATGATGATAGTATATATGATAGTATATATCTGTATCATGAATCAATTTAAGTGGACCCCGACTTAAACAAGTTGAAAAACTTATTCGGGTGTTACCATTTAGTGGTCAATTGTACGGAATATGTACTTCACTCTGCAACCTACTAATAAAAGTCTCAAAAAGTCTCACGTACGTAACTTTGGGGACTTTGGGGAAATATATGTGCTGTATGAACTTTGGGGAGGTGAACGGTACTTTGGGCTGTGGGATTGAGTGTGTTGTGCAGGTGTTTGAGTTGTATTGGCGGGTTATATGGACAGGAAGGGGGAGGTGTTTGTTATGCGGGATTAATTTGTGGCATATTAAATATAAGCCTGGTTGTGTTGTGGCTAATAGAGTATATATACGTCTTGTGTTTATTTACTGTTTTAGTCATTCCCAGCTGAATATCAGGTCCCACCCGCCTCTCACAGCATCTTCCCTATCTGAATCCTCTAGTCCTTCACTCTCACTTTCCTCATCCACAAATCTTTCATCCTCGCTCAAATTAATGGGGAAATCGTCGCTTTCTCGGTCCGAATGGCTCTCGCTGCTGGTGGCCATGATTGTAAACAATGTGCGGATGTGAGGAGCTCCACAACCTGCGACGTCACGCTACTCGTCTGCTACTTTCGGTAGAGGCAAGGCTTTTTTATTGGCGACCAAAAGTTGCGAACTTTATCGTCGATGTTCTCTACTAAATCCTTTCAGCAAAAATATGGCAATATCGTGAAATGATCAAGTATGACATATAGAATGGACCTGCTATCCCCGTTTGAATAAGAAAATCGCATTTCAGTAGGCACATACTCTGTTGTCTTCTGAAATATCTCAACTGCATATGCAAGATATTTGAAGCTTTTTTTGTAAACTAAGGCAATAATTACTCCCCCTAGTAATTACATCTATTAAAGAGTAATTTAATTACTTTTTTGGTAACATGACTACGATACTGAGATGTGAATCAGAGAAGGGGTAGGAAAAAATTAACTATGCTTCTTCCTACTTCTTTCCCGGACCTGTTAAATTGTATGGCTGTGAATATGGAGTGTACTCCTTGTCAAGTTCAACTAAAAAACAATTGACATTTGAGCCATGAAAAGGTATAAATATGACGGGTTAGTGTCTTCCGCACGTGCATTCGATTTTCCGTACCACCAATCTCATTCAGGGTCACAAGGAAGCTTGAGTCTGTCCCTGCTGACTGTAGACCTTGGACTGCATCCCCGAGTCAATTACAGGACTGACACCAGTGTGCACACACACGCGCTCACATTTACTGCACACCTACAGGCAATTTAGAGTTTAAAGGGCCCCCGTTTGTGACATCAGCCGATATTTA
>NC_084573.2:31262500-31330000 GCF_033978685.3 Nerophis lumbriciformis
GTCCGGGTGGCAGGTCTCAGATGTGGATGTGGAGGTTCTGGGCTGATGTGATTACACGTAGTCTGCGGTTGTGAGGCCGGTTGGATGTACTGCCCAATTCTCTGAAACTCCTTTGGAGACATCTTATGGTAGAGAAATTAACATTGAATTCACGGGCAACAGCTCGGGTGGAGATTAAAGTAAAGTTAAAGGGGAACATTATCACCAGACCTATGTAAGCGTCAATATATACCTTGATGTTGCAGAAAAAAGACCATATATTTTTTTAACCGATTTCCAAACTCTAAATGGGTGAATTTTGGTGAATTAAACGCCTTTCTAATATTCGCTCTCGGAGCGATAACGTCACAACGTGACGTCACATCGGGAAGCAATCCGCCATTTTCTCAAACACCGAGTCAAATCAGCTCTGTTATTTTCCGTTTTTTCGACTGTTTTCCGTACCTTGGAGACATCATGCCTCGTCGGTGTGTTGTCGGAGGGTGTAACAACACGAACAGGGACGGATTCAAGTTGCACCAGTGGCCCAAAGATGCGAAAGTGGCAAGAAATTGGACGTTTGTTCCGCACACTTTACCGACGAAAGCTATGCTACGACAGAGATGGCAAGAATGTGTGGATATCCTGCGACACTCAAAGCAGATGCATTTCCAACGATAAAGTCAAAGAAATCTGCCGCCAGACCCCCATTGAATCTGCCGGAGTGTGTGAGCAATTCAGGGACAAAGGCCCTCGGCAGCACGGCAAGCAATGGCGGCAGTTTGTTCCCGCAGACGAGCGAGCTAAACCCCCTAGATGTCTTGGCTCACACCGTCCCAAGATGATCAAGAGAAGAATATCGACCCCAGCTTCCCTGGCCTGCTGACATCAACTCCAAAACTGGACAGATCAGCTTTCAGGAAAAGAGCGCGGATGAGGGTATGTCTACAGAATATATTAATTGATGAAAACTGGGCTGTCTGCACTCTCAAAGTGCATGTTGTTGCCAAATGTATTTCATATGCTGTTAACCTAGTTCAAAGTTGTTAGTTTCCTTTAATGCCAAACAAACACATACCAATCGTTGGTTAGAAGGCGATCGCCGAAATCGTCCTCGCTTTCTCCCGTGTCGCTGGCTGTCGTGTCGTTTTCGTCGGTTTCGCTTGCATACGGTTCAAACCGATATGGCTCAATAGCTTCAGTTTCTTCTTCAATTTCGTTTTCGCTACCTGCCTCCACACTACAACCATCCGTTTCAATACATGCGTAATCTGTTGAATCGCTTAAGCCGCTGAAATCCGAGTCTGAATCTGAGTAAATGTCGCTATAGCTTGCTGTTCTTTCCGCCATGTTTGTTTGTGTTGGCTTCACTATGTGACGTCACAGGAAAATGGACGGGTGTTTATAACGATGGTTAAAATCAGGCACTTTGAAGCTTTTTTTAGGGATATTGCGTGATGGGTAAAATTTTGAAAAAAACTTCGAAAAATATAATAAGCCACTGGGAACTGATTTTTAATGGTTTTAACCATTCTGAAATTGTGATAATGTTCCCCTTTAAAGTACCAATGATTGTCACACACACACTAGGTGTGGTGAAATTTGTCCTCTGCATTTGACCCATCCCCTTGATCACCCCCTGGGAGGCGAGGGGAGCAGTGGGCAGCAGCGGTGCCGCGCCCGGGAATCATTTTGGTGATTTAACCCCCAATTCCAACCCTTGATGCTGAGTGCCAAGCAGGGAGTTAATGGGTCCCATTTTTATAGTCTTTGCTATGACTCGGCCCGGGGTTTGAACTCACAACCTACCGATCGCAGGGCGGACACTCTAACCACTAGGCCACTGAGTAGGTGCTGCAGTCAGCATGCTAACTGCACGATCCCTCAAAACTTGCGACATCTGTGGCATTGTGCTGTGTGATAAAACGGCACATTTCAGCGTGGCCTTTTATTGTGGGCAGCCTATGCCACACCTGTGAGGTGGGATGGATTATCTTGGCAAAGAAGAAATGCTCACTAACACTGATTTAGACGGATTTGTCAACAATATTTGAGAGGAATAAGGTCTTTTGTGTATACAGTAAATCTATTCGGTTCTGAAGTTTCTTTTTCTTTACTTTCCTCTCGCTACGTATCAGACTCTGGCTCATAGATGTATCCTACGAATGTCTATGAAAGTTTGACTTCAAGGGAGGATTCATTGAAGGAGACGTCGCCCAATAAACCAAATTACAAAACTGATCCTCATCTTAAAGTTGATCAATGGTGTAAAGCATTCTATGATCGTAAGTCCGTGATGGCTCATAGTTGTACAAGACGGCACATTTGCAATGTACCACACTTATTTACTTCATTTTTAACTTCATTTTTAAAGCAGTGCCTTTGGAAAGCATGAACAATGACTTCTAAACGATCATTTATTGACCTCATTGGTCCCAGAGAGGCTTGATCATAAATGTTGACATTCCGAGGGTGAGGTCACAATTAATAACAGTAGCAGCCTGGGGCAAGGTGCAACAAATGAGAATCTGTTTTGTGTATGCGGGTTATGTCATTAAACTGCCTGATGGTAAGACTTCCAAAATGTTGGTTGATATACAAACACCCTAACAGAAATTGATAAAATAATGTTGTTGTTTTTTAATACAATTTTTATTGTAACAATCCAAATATGTCAACATTGTCTATGTCTGTCTTGGCACCGCGATCACCTCATATTCCCGCACAGCCGTTTGTGCGTAACTGTGCCAGTACCGTCCGAAATGGCTGAATATAGACGCAAAAACAGCGGCCGCAAACACGTTTTATGCTTGAAAA
This sequence comes from Nerophis lumbriciformis, assembly GCF_033978685.3. Lineage (NCBI taxonomy): Eukaryota > Metazoa > Chordata > Actinopteri > Syngnathiformes > Syngnathidae > Nerophis > Nerophis lumbriciformis. The sequence continues at coordinate 31,265,297 of NC_084573.2, forward strand.
ATCACATTAAAAATCATATTTTCATCTCGTCTTTAGAGTATTCAAGGATTAAAGGAGCATTATTTGCTCATGTACGTACTGTTGGTGTTCGAATAATTAACATATATTCTGCATATGTATGAAAACAAACACGCCAAATCAAAGGTGTCCAAACTTTTTGACTGGGGGGCCGCATTGGTCTTAAAAAATTTGGCCAGGGGTCTCAATATATATTCTGTATATATATATATATATATATATATATGTGTGTGTATGTGTATGTGTATGTGTATGTGTATGTGTATATGTCATGACAGGGGGGTCGCAGCTTGCTGCGAGATTTGTTCTCCCGGGATGCAATCGGACTATATCGGACAAGGCTTGAAGGTAGGAACATTTTTAATTGTTCGCTTTCAATAGGTACAAACAAAAGGGCGCACAAGGCGAAGGCACAACTTAGCGTATGATACAAAAACAAACACATAGGCAGAAACTATGGACATGAAACAAAACTTACTTGGCAGAGCATGAATCTATTGCATGAACAGAGCAAATACAGAGTAATGTTTCCAGGACGACTAACTGGCAAAACAGGCTTTAATAATAGTCTCTGATTAAAGCAGGTGCGTGAGTCAAACACATGAGACAGGTGAAACTAATCAGTCGTCATGGGAACTAAAACAAACAAGGGAGCGCAAACAGGAACTATGGAGTCTTAAACCGAAAATAACAAAAAACATGATCCAGACCACAGATCATGACAATATATGCATATATATATATATATATATATATATATATATATATATATATATATATATATATATATATATGTATATACACATATATACATATTTGTATATATTATTATAGCTATATAATGGATGTATAAGGAATAATAATTATAAATGGATTGTTTGACTTCCACCTTGTTTACTTCTGTGCCAACTTCTTAAAGTTTTTTAATCCATCAGAAATATCAAGCCGCTAAAATGCATCAAACATGGGTAAGTGTGGAAAAAGTGTTCTGCATTTTTCCTATCGTCCCTTGTAATGGATTTAAACGGGTGTAATTTAGATATATTTTTTAAGCTGATTGGACTTTTATTGGTAATATAAACAAAGTTCAATGAGCAGGTTGTGTTATGTGTGACCATGTTTGTAGACTTTTTGTGCTGGTTGAGATATTTATTTTTCCTGAAATATGACTAGGGAATGTTGTTTGGATTGGGTAATATAAATGAATGCTGTGCCATTTTCCCCATGAGTATAGTTAGTGTTTGAGGTCATTTTGTTGGCGACAAAATGGTGGCTATCAGACTCTATAAATACATCGCTACCCGCTATTGTTTATTGCACTATCGCCGGCGGTCCGCGGGCCGTAGTTTGGACACCACTGCGCTAAATGGATTACGCACACTACTTTTCTTACTTTAAAAGATGCAACTTCCCAAAGACATGAAAAACTGAAGACATATCTGAATTGCTCAGAAATACTCAGTCATGTTCAACTTCCCGGGAACTTGATGATCTCGCTGTATCAGCAGTTTTGATTACTCACAAGGATTTTGCAGATTTTCTTCCTATAGGACGGCGTCATAAATGATGCATTATATTTTATGACCTGGCATCCTAGGCATCCATTAAACGCCACTCTAAAGAGAGTGCTCGCTCTTCCGGACAATAAAGTACTGCTTTATGAAAACGACAAACAATTTTGTGTGACGCCAGCTGGACTTTACGTGCTAAAACAAATAAACTGCGCCGGGCATTCTGCGAGGATTAAGATTTAGGGATTAAGGCTAATGGTAACCCGGAGAAATGGGCTAAATTGCTGAACGTGCCACTTTCGTATGCACTTAGTGTAAAACAACATAAACGTGGCGAGTGACCTCTTTTAATCATGGCCCTGCCATGTTGGCCTCTCTACCCACAATCCTTCACTCTGTAATCATGTTCTATATGTGACAGAAAGCCGGAATCACTTATTTCAACACGTCCTCTAACCCTTAGGTTTAACAAAGCAAATATTTTTAACTACAAAAAAACCTGCTTATGTCATCAACTTTTTAATATTAATATGGATATTGGTTGTAATAACAAGCTTGACGTGCTGCGTGTATCGTGATCAACATAAAGTGTGACTCACTCCACGGATTGTTGTCCGTTTTTTCCAGTTGACTTTGGGTAAGCACTCGGTTTATGTCGTAGCTTATCGTTATCTCGGTCAGTCATTTAGGGTTGCTCAAATTTGGTTATTATGAACAGGGGCACCGAAAAGGGGGGGGTAAAGGAGACGAATTCTAGGGGCCCATGATGGAGGGGGGCCCAGAGAGGCCCCTAATGATGATGAAATTATAATACAGAAAAAATAATGACGCTGTGTTGGGGGCCCTGTAAAGATTCTTTTCATGGGGCCCAAAATCCCTAGAGGCGCCCCTGATTATGAAAGAAGGAAATATAAAGTAGTGAATGGGGAAATATGTGACAAATGTCAAGTGTGGCGTGAGAATGGGTTAACTGTCACCCCCATCTCGTCATTAGTGTTGTCCCGATACCAATATTTTGGTACCGGTACCAAAATGATTTCGATACTTTTCGGTACTTTTCTAAGTAAAGGGGACCACAAAAAATTGCATTATTGGCTTTATTTTAGCCAAAAAAATCTCAGGGTACATTAAACATATGTTACTTTTTGCAAGTTTGTCCTTAAATAAAATAGTGAACATACAAGACAATTTGTCTTTTAGTAGTAAGTAAACAAACAAAGGCTCCTAATTTAGCTGCTGACATATGCAGTAACATATTGTGTCAAAATTATTAAGGACAAGCGGTAGAAAAGGAATTATTAATCTACTTGTTCATTTACTGTTCATATCTGCTTACTTTCTCTTTTAACATGTTCTAACTACACTTCTGTTCAAATGTAATAATCACTTATTCTTCTGTTGTTTGCATACTTTATATTAGTTCTGGATGACACTACAAATTTGGGTATCAATCCGATACCAAGTCGTTACAGGATCATACATTGGTCATATTCAAAGTCCTCATGTGTCCAGGGACATATTTCCTGAGTTTATAAACATAATATCCATTTTTTTTAAACGAGAGAAGATGTTGTGATACCAAAAAATATCGACGTAATCATAGTAGTATTGTCTAGATACGCTCCTGTACTTGGTATCATTACAGTGGATGTCAGGTGTAGATCCACCAATGGCGTTTGTTTACATTTTGACGCCGGTGAGCTACGGTGTGTAGTGAAGCATGTTTAACTATTCCTCGTCCTGCAGGGATGATACTTGTAAGAAACTTACTTTTTTTTGGATTAGTGATTTAGAAGTAGCTAAAACACGGCTGGACTTTGGCTGCTAGCAAGCCAGCCATGTCTTAAAGCACCTCTTCCTGAGGGCGTTTCAGTGTTATAACTTCACCTTCATCGTTAGTTTTTAAGCCAAAATGCGTCCGTTCTCCCTTTTCTGTCTACACACTATGTCTGCTTGTAAGTACTCAGTGATTGTGCGCTGCCGAACATGCTCGTCTGCTTGTAAAACCAGCAATGACACGACGTGACGACGACATACTTTTTTTTTTTTTAACAAAGTTGCATGGATCGTCAGTTAACCCCGGCCTTTGCTTTGGAATGTGTGTGTGTGAGCCAGTGAGTGACATTTTCACTCTCACGTGCGTGCAAGATTAGAATATCTTGCTGCAGCTGGACTCGCTCGCACGCACCGGAGCAGACCAAGTGACACGCAAACTTAAACAAAGCGACGAGAATGCGGCGCGGGGACACGCTCGGGGCCTGACAAGCAACGCCTCCTGCTGGGCCGGGCTCCCTCCCCTCCTCCGCCGAGCACATGTCACAGGGCCGCAGGATGGAGGAGGGAGGCCCGGTGTGATCCAACAACGCCCCCCTGCCAAGGACTCGCTTCCTGGGGACGGCAGCTTTCAGCAGCTGGCCAGGATGGCGTCCTCTGTGTGCTGACTCGGCCAGTAATTCATGTTCCTGCAACTTTTTGGCAAATATTAGCGTTGGGATCTTTCTTATTGTATTGCATTTCTTTAGAACAGCAAAATGTTACAGCGTTGGTCTCACTCCCACCGATGCTTTTATCGATTGCGTTTGTAAACACACTCCACAAGAACTTGGGGTTACGGTTAGGGATGTCCGATAATATCAGACTGCCGATATTATCGGCCGATAAATGCTTTAAAATGTAATATCGGAAATTATCGGTATCGGTTTCAAAAAGTAAAATGTATGACTGTTTAAAACGTGCGGTGAGGTTGATGGCTGGTGAGGCACTGACTTCATCACAGTCAGATTTACAAACATATGAACCCTAAAGAGTATCTTATTCACCATTTGATTGGCAGCAGTAAACGGGTTATGTTTAAAAGCTCATACCAGCATTCTTCCCTGCTTGGCACTCAGCATCAAGGGTTGGAATTGGGGGTTAAATCACCAAAAATGATTCCCAGGCGCGGCGCCGCTGCTGCCCACTGCTCCCCTCACCTCCCAGGGGGTGATCAAGGGGATGGGTCAAATGCAGAGGACAAATTTCAATACACCTAGTGTGTGTGTGACAATCATTGGTACTTTAACTTAACTTTAACTTTACACATACAAACTGTAGCACACAAAAAAGCACATTTAATAAAAAAAAACGTTATTATGGTCTTACCTTTACTTAGAAATTAAGTCCACAACTAAAGCCCTCACTTAAACTTTCCACGTGCAAGATTGAATCTATTTAAAAAAGTGTAACCGAGGGTTTATAAATGTCGCCTATACTGTATGAAACTACAAAATAACAAACACGGAGGCTCCAGTTTACACGAGGACCACTTTATTTACCTTCTTTCAAAAACCTCCGCAACGTGACATCACTTCCGCTCTTAGCGCCTTCAAAATAAGAGCTCAAGGCATATACTGTATAACAGCGCATAACAGGAACTTAACATCACAAAGAGGAAAGCCCATGAAAATAGGTTACAAAAGTTATTTAATAAGAAGCCAAAAAGTGCAAAAACAATAATGTTCGTGTTGGAGGAGTTGTGAATTAGGTACACCTGCAGTCTGCAGGTGTATCTAATGTTGTGTCCCTGCAGTCATTCACAACTCCTCCAACACCAACATTATTGTTTTTGCACTTTTTGGCTTCTTATGAAATCATTTTTTAAAATAGATTCAATCTTGCACGTGGAAAGTTTAAGTGTGGGCTTTAATTGATATAACAATTCTACGGCGGGGGTGCAGGAGGCGGGGCTACTGGAGCCTCAGCCAGTGCGTCCTTTGCAGCCGTTTTATGATCGCTCAGCACAAGAAAGACTTTACACACATACAGTTGTTGACAAAATACACTGTACATTATATACCTCAGCTAACTAAACTATGGAAATGTATAATATAGTTCATATAGCAATACGGTCTCAAAGCACAGCAGGCCAGCAGTTAGCCGAGTCATTGCGCAATCCATGTTGAGGCACTGAGTGACGTGCCTCAACTGGCTGCTGTTCACCGCACCGTCTCTTCTCAGTATTTGAACGGCAAATGTGAAAATTCAGCGATTTTGAATAAAAATAATCTAAAACTGGTGAAGTTAAATGGAAAATAACTTTATAGTATAATCACTGGATACATATAACAATTTTTTTTTCTTTTTTCTTTTTACATTTTTTTTCTTTCCATGATGCCTCACCTGCCTCTAGTGACTGCACGTCACTGATATATACACACAGCCGGCCCCCAGCCAGAAGCGTGCCCGGATCAAAAAGTTTGGGGACCCCTGCTGTAACATGTGTTTTATCTGATAACTGAACTATTCGATAGATTACTGAAATAATAGATTTTTCTGATTGTTGCCGACTAAAATGCTAGTTTTTTCGTAGAGCTGCTGCAAAAGTGGCCATTTTTTTTTGTTTGTATCTATTTTTATACTACAAAGCTAATTCCCCCCCCCCCAATAACATTGAATCAGATTGTGATGTTATGAGTTTGTGTATGCTATTGCTACAATTGTATTGATGTTTGACTCCATTTATAGTGCACATACTTAAAAGTAGACACTAGATGGCAGTAAAAGCACACACTCAGAGGTGACTGTACTGTTTGAAGTCATTATAACTAATACTAATATGGTTATAATGACAGAAAGTTGCAGACATTCTCCGCGTATGTTTTACGCTTGAAAAGGATGAGCTATCTCTTGTTGCTAGGAGCGCTGATTGTACACACCTGCCTCTGTTTGGCCATTTGGACATTGCATGCTTCATTGCAAATGTTAGCGTGCTCGCTAATTGTAACTAATACTAGTATGGTTATAATTACAGAAAGTTGCAGGGTAGGTTTTACGCTTGAAAGGGATAAGCTATCTCTTGTTGCTAGGAGCGCTGATTGTACACACCTGCCTCTGTTTGACCATTAGGACATTGCATGCTTCATTGCAAATGTTAGCGTGCTTGCTGATTGTTTGTTTTTCGTTGTTTAGTGCATGCTAAACCCGCACAGCGTTACCTGTGCGCTCCCCCTGCTGCACGCTTCCTCATGTTTTGCCTTGTTCGAGGATTAGAAACTCACCTCGCCGACTAAAATGCCAGCTTTTTCGTTGAGCTGCTGCAAAAGATGCCATATTTTTTATTTATTTTTTATTCTACGAAGCTCATTTTGTTCCCTCCCAATAACATTGAATCAACTTGCGATTTTATGAGTTTGTGTTCGAAGTTTTAACCGTGACTTTAAGAAGCATGAGATCGCAACACAAATTGCAACGATTGCCAACATTGTATTGATGTTTGACTCCTTTTATAGCGCATGTACCTAAAAGTAGACACTAGATGGCAGTAAAAGCACACACTCAGAGGTGACCGTACTGTTTGAAGTAAATATAACTAATACTAGTATGGTTATAATTACAGAAAGTTGCAGACATTCTCCGCGTATGTTTTACTTTTGCAAAGTATAAGCTATCTCTTGTTGCTAGGAGCGCTGATTGTACACACCTGCCTCTGTTTGACCATTCGGATATTGCATGCTTCATTGCAAATGTTGGCGTGCTAGCTAATTGTAACTAATACTAGTATGGTTATAATTACAGAAAGTTGCAGGGTAGGTTTTACGCTTGAAAGGGATAAGCTATCTTTTGTTGCTAGGAGCGCTGATTGTACACACCTGCCTCTGTTTGACCATTAGGACATTGCACGCTTCGTTGCAGATGTTGCTAATGTTGCAAATTTTTTGTTTTCCATTGCTTAATGCATGCTAAACCCGCACAGCGTTTCCTGCGCTTCCCGTGCACTCCCCCTGCTGCACACTTCCTCATGTTTCGCCTTGTTTGAGGATTACAAACTCACATCGCCGACTAAAATGCTCGCTTTTTCGTAGAGCTGCTGCAAAAGTGGCCATGTTTTTTTTTGTTTTTATTTATTTTTATACCATGAAGCTCATTATTATCCCCCACATTGAATCAACTTGCGATTTTATGAGTTTGTGTTCGAAGTTTTATGTGCCTCTTGCAACTGTGACTTTAAGAAGCAAAAAATCGCAACACAAATTGCAACTTTTGGCAAAATTGTATTGATGTTTGACTTCTTTTATAGCGCATGTACCTAAAAGTAGACACTAGATGGCAGTAAAAGCGCACACTCAGAGGTGACTACTGTTTGAAGTCATTGTAACTAATACTAGTATGGTTATTATTACAGAAAGTTGGAGGGTAGGATTTACGCTTGAAAGGGATAAGCTATATCTTGTTGCTAGGAGCGCTGATTGTACACACCTGCCTCTGTTTGACCATTAGGACATTGCACGCTTCGTTGAAAATGTTGCTAATGTTGCAAATTTTTTGTTTTCCGTTGCTTAATGCATGCAAAACCTGCACAGCGTTTCCTGCGCTTCCCGTGCGCTCCCCCAGCTGCACCTTTCCTCATGTTTCGCCTTGTTCGAGGATTACAAACTCACATCGCCGACTAAAATGCTCGCTTTTTCGTAGAGCTGCTGCAAAAGTGGCCATGTTTTTTTTTGTTTTTATTTATTTTTGAACCATGAAGCTCATTATTTTCCCCCACATTGAATCAACTTGCGATTTTATGAGTTTCTGTTCGAAGTTTTAAGTGCCGCTTGCAACCGTGACCTTACGAAGCACGAGATCACAACACAAATTGCAACGATTGCCAACATTGTATTGATGTTTGACTCCTTTTATAGCGCATGTACCTAAAAGTAGACACTAGATGGCAGTAAAAGCACACACTCAGAGGTGACCGTACTGTTTGAAGTAATTATAACTAATACTAGTATGGTTATAATGACAGAAAGTTGTAGGGTAGGTTTTACGCTTGAAAGGGATAAGCTATCTCTTGTTGCTAGGAGCGCTGATTGTACACACCTGCCTCTGTTTGACCATTCGGACATTGCACGCTTCGTTGAAAATGTTGCTAATGTTGCAAATTTTTTGTTTTCCGTTGCTTAATGCATGCTAGACCCGCACAGCGTTTCCTGCGCTTCCCGTGCACTCCCCCTGCTGCACACTTCCTCATGTTTCGCCTTGTTCGAGGATTACAAACTCACATCGCCGACTAAAATGCTCGCTTTTTCGTAGAGCTGCTGCAAAAGTGGCCATGTTTTTTTTTGTTTTTATTTATTTTTATAACATGAAGCTCATTATTTTCCCCCACATTGAATCAACTTGCGATTTTATGAGTTTGTGTTCGACGTTTTAAGTGCCTCTTGCAACTGTGACTTTAAGAAGCACAAAATCGCAACACAAATTGCAACTTTTGGCAAAATTGTATTGATGTTTGACTTCTTTTATAGCGCATGTACCTAAAAGTAGACACTAGATGGCAGTAAAAGCACACACTCAGAGGTGACCGTACTGTTTGAAGTAAATATAACTAATACTAGTATGGTTATAATTACAGAAAGTTGCAGACATTCTCCGCGTATGTTTTACGCTTGCAAAGGATAAGCTATCTCTTGTTGCTAGGAGCGCTGATTGTACACACCTGCCTATGTTTGACCATTCGGATGTTGCATGCTTCATTGCAAATGTTAGCGTGCTAGCTAATTGTAACTAATACTAGTATGGTTATAATTACAGAAAGTTGTAGGGTAGGTTTTACGCTTGAAAGGGATAAGCTATCTCTTGTTGCTAGGAGCGCTGATTGTACACACCTGCCTGTTTGACCATTAGGACATTGCATGCTTCGTTGCAAATGTTGCAAATTTTTTGTTTTCCATTGCTTAATGCATGCTAGACTCGCACAGCGTTTCCTGCGCTTCCCGTGCACTCCCCCTGCTGCACACTTCCTCATGTTTCGCCTTGTTCGAGGATTAGAAACTCACCTTCCCGACTAAAATGCCAGCTTTTTCGTAGAGCTGCTGCAAAAGTGGCCATGTTTTTTTTTGTTTTTATTTATTTTTATACCATGAAGCTCATTATTTTCCCCCACATTGAATCAACTTGCGATTTTATGAGTTTGTGTTCGAAGTTTTAAGTGCCTCTCGCAACTGTGACTTTAAGAAGCACAAAATCGCAACACAAATTGCAACTTTTGGCAAAATTGTATTGATGTTTGACTTCTTTTATAGTGCACGTACCTAAAAGTAGACACTAGATGGCAGTAAAAGCACACACTCAGAGGTGACTACTGTTTGAAGTAATTATAACTAATACTAGTAGGGTAATTATTACAGAAAGTTGCAGGGTATGTTTTACGCTTGAAAGGGATAAGCTATCTCTTGTTGCTAGGAGCGCTGATTGTACACACCTGCCTCTGTTTGACCATTAGGACATTGCATGCTTTGTTGCAAATGTTGCTAATGTTGCAAATTTTTTGTTTTCCATTGCTTAATGCATGCTAGATCCGCACAGCGTTTCCTCCGCTTCCCGTGCGCTCCCCCAGCTGCACGCTTCCTCGTGTTTTGCCTTGTTCGAGCATTAGAAACTCACCTCGCCTGCACGTCGTCTCCCGCCTCCGCCATTTTTGCTAGGTCAGCCTTGCAAATGAGACCATGGGTCAGTCGGTTCTGACTGAGGGATAGAAGCCAGGGAGATGGCCTACGATCGAAATCTCTGACCCTGGCGAGGCGGAGATAGGTGGGTCAGTTTTTGTCTCGTCTCTCACTTAAAGCGTAAGTGAAGAATGCACAACCCACCTGATAAGTCCAAAAGAGAAGGAGCTGATACAGTATTATCTGCTCACAGATGCTACCTGGTGGTTGTTTGAGCACACTGCAGCTAGTCCTGGATAGTCTTAATGCGTCAGTCACACGCAGGATTCTCACAGGAATGAGGCAAAAATACGACCTTGTAGAATGTAGAAACAGGTAGCGGCATGTCCGTTAGCATGTTAAATGTGTTGTTGAGGCTGAAATAGTCCTTTCGCTAATTACCATCCATCTGAGAAGATTTCAGATGTGGAGATATTAGAAGACCCAATTATCACACTAAAAACCCACAGACACTGGGGGCTTGTCTGGGCTCGGGCTCTGAATATTGGGGTCTCCTCAGAGGCAACATGGGCGGTCTAGGTCTGCACACACACACACACACACACACACACACACACACACACACACACACACACACACACACACACACACACACACACTGACCTGTGTTTTTCGCCTGAGAGCATTGCATTATCTGAGGCAATCTAGCAGCACATCAATTCTGCCGGGGCCAAAAAGGGAGAGCTGTAAAAATGACAAAAATCCGAGAAGGGAGTTGAAAATTTGTCATTCCTGACATGAAATTGCAAAGTATGGAATGACATGCTTCATTACTCACGAGGGGAGGTTGATCTCGGCTAATCCATGAAGCTAATGATTCTCCAGACATTTTGATTATTCTTTTGGTGCCACTCGTACTATAAAAATATCACCTGTGCCTAGGCCAGGGGTGTCCAAAAGAGGGTAATTTTCAAAAACAATATATGTATATACACACCCCGTTTCCATATGAGCTGGGAAATTGTGTTAGATGTAAATATAAATGGAATATAATGATTTGCAAATCCTTTTCAACCCATATTCAATTGAATTTTTATTTTTATTATTTTGCAAATAATAATTAACTTAGAATTTCATGGCTGCAACACGTGCCAAAGTAGTTGGGAAAGGGCATGTTCACCACTGTGTTACATGGCCTTTCCTTTTAACAACACTCAGTAAACGTTTGGGAACTGAGGAGACACATTTTTGAAGCTTCTCAGGTGGAATTCTTTCCCATTCTTGCTTGATGTACAGCTTAAGTTGTTCAACAGTCCGGGGGTCTCCGTTGTGGTATTTTAGGCTTCATAATGCGCCACATATTTTCAATGGGAGACAGGTCTGGACTACAGGCAGGCCAGTCTAGTACCCGCACTCTTTTACTATGAAGCCACGTTGATGTAACACGTGGCCTGGCATTGTCTTGCTGAAATAAGCAGGGGCGTCCATGGTAACGTTGCTTGGATGTTGGATGTTTAACATATGTTGCTCCAAAACCTGTATGTACCTTTCAGCATTATTGGCGCTTTCACAGATGTGTAAGTTACCCATGTCTTGGGTACTAATACACCCCCATACCATCACAGATGCTGACTTTTCAACTTTGCGCCTATAACAATCCGGATGGTTCTTTTCCTCTTTGGTCCGGAGGACACGACGTCCACAGTTTCCAAAAACAATTTGAAATGTGGACTCGTCAGACCACAGAACACTTTTCCACTTTGTATCAGTCCATCTTAGATGAGCTCAGGCCCAGCGAAGCCGACGGCGTTTCTGGGTGTTGTTGATAAACGGTTTTCGCCTTGCATAGGAGAGTTTTAACTTGCACTTAAAGATGTAGCGACCAACTGTAGTTACTGACAGTGGGTTTCTGAAGTGTTCCTGAGCCCATGTGGTGATATCCTTTGCACACTGATGTCGCTTGTTGATGCAGTACAGCCTGAGGGATCGAAGGTCACGGGCTTAGCTGCTTACGTGCAGTGATTTCTCCAGATTCTCTGAACCCTTTGATGATATTACGGACCGTGGATGGTGAAATCCCTAAATTCCTTGCAATAGCTGGTTGAGAAAGGTTTTTCTTAAACTGTTCAACAATTTGCTCACGCATTTGTTGACAAAGTGGTGACCCTCGCCCCGTCCTTGTTTGTGAATGACTGAGCATTTCATGGAATCTACTTTTATACCCAATCATGGCACCCACCTGTTCCCAATTTGCCTGTTCACCTGTGGGATGTTCCAAATAAGTGTTTGATGAGCATTCCTCAACTTTATCAGTATTTATTGCCACCTTTCCCAACTTCTTTGTCACGTGTTGCTGGCATCAAATTCTAAAGTTAATGATTATTTGCAAAAAATGTTTATCAGTTTGAACATCAAATATGTTGTCTTTGTAGCATATTCAACTGAATGTGGGTTGAAAATGATTCGCAAATCATTGTATTCCGTTTATATTTACATCTAACACAATTTCCCAACTCATATGGAAACGGGGTTTGTATATATATATATATATATATATATATATATATATATATATATATATATTAAACCTATAGGGCTCCCCTCAAGTTTGGTCCCTGGGACCCAAAAGGGTCTCAGTCATAAAAATGTTAAAAATAAATAATATATATACTTTTTTTTAATATCGCTAAAAGCCTGTAGATCAACTTAAGATCCATAAGTCCATATCAAGTTTAAAAGTTTTATTTGTATTTATTTTTTATGTTTTATGCTCTTTATGTTAAAGAAAACCCTGTTTTTCTTCATGACAAACGCAATTGACATTTCCCCCAAAACAGTTTTCAAAGTGGAATATTTGGTATAATAATTCATAACAACAATGATTGATTCATTTTTTTTTTTTTGAGCAATCCCAGTTTAAAATGAAAAATCCCACTAAAACCCCCCAGGGATCCAAAAGAGTCCCACTCATAAAAGTGTTAAAAATAAGTTGTATATTTATTTTTTCATTACCTTAAAACTCCAAAACAACTTCAGATGTATCTGTCCATATCAAGTTGAAATACTTGTTTAATGTTTTATTTCCCTTTTGTCAATTAAAATCCTGTTTTAGTGATAAAACACAAGATATAAAATCAAAGTGGAATATTTATTGTGAAGTATTTGGAACATTAAATAGGTCAATAATTGATGACAACAATGATATTGATTCATTATTGTGTTTTGAGTAATCTCAGTTTAAAATGAGGATCCAAAAGGGTCCCACTCATAAAAGTCTTAAAAATACGTTGTATATATATATATTTTTTTTTTTTCATTGCTTAAATCTCCAGAACAACTTCAGCTCTATTTGTGTAAAACCATTGTTTAATATAACATTTCCTTTTGTCAATGAAACATTGTTTTTAGTGCAAAAACACAAAATATAAAACATTGTCCCCCCCATAAAAATGTTGAAGTGGAATTTTAGGTCAATACTTCATAACAACAATGATTTTGATTCATTATTATTTTTTGAGCAATCACAGTTTAAATGTAAAAAACACACTAAAACCCCCAAGGATCCAAAAGGGTCCCACTCATAAAAGTGTTAAAAATAAGTTGCGTATTTCTGGTTGTCTTTTTTCATTGTTTAAAACTCCAGAAAAACTTTAGCTCTATCTGTCCATATCAAGTTTAAATACTTTTTAAATGTTTTATTTCCCTTTTGTCAATTAGAATCCTGTATTTTAGTGCAAAAACACAAAATATGAAACATTGTCCCCCCCCAAAAAAATTCTAAGTGGAATATTTATTATGAAGTATTTGGAACATTAAATAGGTCAATAATTCATACCAACAATGATTTTGATTCATTATTTGAGTAATCCCAGTTTAAAATGAAAAATCCCACTAAAACTCCCAGGGATCCAAAAGGGTCCCACTCATAAAAGTGTTAAAAATAAGTTGTATATTTATGTTTTCATTGTTTTAAACTCCAGAACAACTTCAGCTCTATCTGTCCATATCAAGTTTAAGCACTTTTTAAACATTTGATTTCCCTTTTGTCAATGAAAACCTTGTTTATTAGTGCAAAAAAACACTAACCATAAAACATTGTACCCCCCCATAAAAATGTCACAGTGGAATATTTATTGTGAAGTATTTGGAACATTGAATAAATCAATAATTCATAACAACAATGATTTTGATTCATTATTATTTTTTGAGCAATCACAGTTTAAAATGAAAAATCCCACTAAAACCCCCAAGGATCCAAAAGGGTCCCACTCATAGAAGCGTTAAAAATAAATCGTAAAAATATTCATGTTTTCTTTTTTTTATTGCTTAAATCTCCAGCTTAACTTCAGCTCTATCCGTCCATTTAACGTCTAAACACTTTTGTAATGTTTTATTTCTCTTTTGTCAATGAAAACCCCATTTTTTAGGGCAAAAACACAATATATAAAATATATAAAAAAACAAATGTTTTTAATTAAAGGAATATTTGATGTGAAATAATTGGAGCCTTTTATGGATCAATAATTCCTAACAACATTGATTTTGATTCATTATTATTTTTTGAAGCAATGACAGCTTAAATAAATAATAAAACATCTCACTCAAATTCTCAGGGATCCAAAAGGGCCCCACTCATAAAAGATGTTAAAAATAATTACTTCATTATTTTTAATTTTTTTCTCTTTCAACGTTTAAATCTCTAGATCAACTTCAGATCTATCTGTTGATTTTAAGTTTTAATTTTTTTTGTGTGTGTTTTTTTTTTTCAAGAACTTTTTGTCATGGATTCCGTTTGTATTTTTTAAAAAATTTTTTACAAACGCACAAAATATGCAACATTTTCCTCAAAACAGTTTTTAACGTAGAATATTTGGAGCCTTGCATAGGTCAAAAATAATTATTATTTTGATTCATTATCATTTTTTGAGTAATCACAGTTTAAAATGTAAAATCCCACTTCAACTCTTCGGGATCCAAAAGGGTCCCACTCATAAAAGTGTTCAAAATAAGTTCTATATTTTTATTTTTTATTTTTTCATAGTTTAAAACTCCAGAACAACTTCAGCTCTATCAAGTTTAAACACTTTTCAAATGTTTTATTTCCCCTTTGTCAATGAAAACCTTGTTTTTTAGTGTAAAAACACAAAATATAAAACATTGTCCACCCAAAAAAATGTCAAAGTAGAATATTTATTGTGAAGTATTTGGAACATTAAATAGGTCAATAATTCATAACAACAATGATTTTTATTCATTATTATTTTTTGAGCAATGACAGTTTAAAGTAAACCTCCAGGGATCCAAAAGGGTTTCACTCATAAAAGTGTTAAAAATAAATTGTATATATATATATTTTTTTTTTCATTGCTTAAATCTCCAGATTAACTTCAGATATATCTGTCCATATAAAGTTTTAACACTTTTGTAATGTTTTATTTCCCTTTTGTCAATGAAAACACTGTTTTTCAGGGCAAAATCACAACAAATTTCAAAGAGGAATATTTGATGTGAAGTAATTGGAGCCTTCAATAGATCAATAAGTCATAACAACATTGACTTTGATTCATTATTATTTCTGAAGCAATGACAGCTTAAAATAAATAAATAAAATCTCACTAAATTCTCAGGGATCCAAAGGGGACCCACTCATAAAAGATGTTAAAAATAAGTAAAAACATAAATAATATTTTAAAAAATACAATACACATATATATATATATATATATATACTATTATTATTTCACTTTGAACGTTTACATTTCTAGATTAACCTCAGATCTATCTGTTGATTTTAAGTTTTTATTTTTTTTATGTTATTGTTTTTTATACCTTTTTGTCATTTTTGTATTTTTTTTTTTTTTTTTTTGTAAACTCACAAAATATGCAACATTTCCCCCAGAGAGTTTTCAAAGTGCAATATTTGGAGCCTTGCATAGGTCAATAAATCATAACAACAATTATTTTGATTCATTATTATTTTTTGACCAATCCGGCTTCCTCCCACCTCCAAAGACATGCACCCGAGAATATGTTGATTGGCAACACTAAATTGGCCCTAGTGTGTGAATGTTGTCTGTCTATCTGTGTTGGCCCTGTGATGAGGAGGCGACTTGTCCAGGGTGTACCCCGCCTTCCGCCCGATTGCAGCTGAGATAGGCTCCAGCACCCCCCCGCGACCCCAAAAGGGATAAGCGGTAGAAAATGGATGGATGGATAGACCAATCACAGTTTAAAATGAAAAATCCCACTTAAACTCTCAGGGATCCAAAAGGGTCCCACTCATAAAAGTGTTGAAAATAAATTCTATATTTAATTTTTAATTTTGCATTGTTTAAAACTCCGGAACAACTTCAGCTCTATCTGTCCATATCAAGTTTAAACACTTTTTTAAAATGTTTTATTTCCCTTTTGTCAATGAAAACCTTGTTGTTTAGTGCAAAAACACAAAATATAAAACATTGTCCCCCCAAAAAAATGCCAAAGTGGAAAATTTCTTGTGAAATATTTGGAACATTAAATATGCCAATAATTCATAATAACAATGATTATTATTATTATTATTATTATTATTATTCATTATTCTTCTTTGAGAAATCATAGTTTAAAATGAAAAATCCCACTAAAACCTCCTTTGATCCAAAAAGGTTTCACTTATGAAAGTGTTAAAACTAATTTAAAAAAAAAAAAAAAAAAAAAAAAAAAAAAAAAAAATATTATATATATATATATATATATATATATATATATATATATATATATATATATATATATTTATATATTTTTTTTATTGCTTAAATTTCCAGATTAACTTCAGCTCTATCTATCCATATGAAGTTTAAACACTTTTGTAATGTTTTATTTCCCTGTTGTTAATGAAAACACTGTTTTTTCAGGGCAAAAACACCAAAAATGACAAAGAGGAATATTTGATGTGAAGTAATTGGAGCCTTCAATAGATCAATAAGTCATAACAACGTTGATTTTGATTCATTATTATTTTTGAAGCAATGACAGCTTAACAAATATAAAAACATCTCACTAAAGTTCTCAGGGATCCAAATGGGCCCCACTCATAAAAGATGTTGAAAATAAGTCAATGTTTAAATCTCCAGATCAACTTCGGATATATCTGTTGAGTTTAAGTTTTTATTTTTTATTTTTTTATGCACTTTTTGTCATGGATACCTTTTTTTTTTATATGCAGTATTGATATTCGTCCAATACCACATTGGCACATGCTGATATCGTATTGTATTGTTATCATTGTTGGCAAATAGTCACAGCTCCAATATCATTGTCATTTCAGAAGTGAAAAAGTAACTAGTATGACCCGATCTGATATTGATATCAGGTATTTGTCCGATACCAGCACATGCTGATATGGTATTGGACGAATATCGGTATCGACCAATACCCATGGTTCCAACATTGGTGTCGTATCGGAAGTGAAAAAGTTGTATCGGACAACCCTAGTAAAGAGTATGTCCCGATCGAATATTGATATCAGATATTTGTCAGATACCAGCACATGCTGATATGGTATTGGACAAATATCGGTATCAACGGATACTCATGGCTCCAACATTGGTGTCGTATCGGAAGTGAAAAAGTTGTATCGGACAACCCTACTAAATAGTATTTCCCGATCGAATATTGATATCAGATATTTGTCTGATACCAGCACATGCTGATATGGTATTGGACGAATATCGGTATCGACAAATATTCATGGCTCCAACATTGGTGTCGTATCGGAAGTGAAAAAGTTGTATCGGACAACCCTAGTAAATAGTATGTCCCGATCGAATATTGATATCAGATATTTGTCCGATACCAGCACATGCTGATATGGTATTGGACGAATATCGGTATCGATGAATACTCATGGCTCCAACATTGGTGTCGTATCGGAAGTGAAAAAGTTGTATCGGACAATCCTAGTAAATAGTATGTCCCGATCGAATATTGATATCAGATATTTGTCCGATACCAGCACATGCTGATATGGTATTGGACGAATATCGGTGTCGACGAATACTCATGGCTCCAACATTGGTGTCGTATCGGAAGTGAAAAAGTTGTATCGGACAATCCTAGTAAATAGTATGTCCCGATCGAATATTGATATCAGATATTTGTCCGATACGAGCACATGCCGATATGGTATTGGACGAATATCGGTATCGACGAATACTCATGGCTCCAACATTGGTGTCGTATCGGAAGTGAAAAAGTTGTATCGGACAACCCTAGTAAATAGTATGTCCCGATCGAATATTGCTATCAGATATTTGTCCGATACCAGCACATGCTGATATGGTATTGGACGAATATCGGTGTCGACGAATACTCATGGCTCCAACATTGGTGTCGTATCGGAAGTGAAAAAGTTGTATCGGACAATCCTAGTAAATAGTATGTCCCGATCGAATATTGCTATCAGATATTTGTCCGATACCAGCACATGCTGATATGGTATTGGACGAATATCGGTGTCGACGAATACTCATGGCTCCAACATTGGTGTCGTATCGGAAGTGAAAAAGTTGTATCGGACAATCCTAGTAAATAGTATGTCCCGATCGAATATTGATATCAGATATGTGTCCGATACCAGCACATGCTGATATGGTATTGGACGAATATCGGTATCGACGAATACTCATGGCTCCAACATTGGTGTCGTATCGGAAGTGAAAAAGTTGTATCGGACAACCCTACTAAATAGTATTTCCCGATCGAATATTGATATCAGATATTTGTCGGATACCAGCACATGCTGATATAGTATTGGACGAATATCGGTATCGACAAATACTCATGGCTCCAACATTGGTGTCGTATCGGAAGTAAAAAAGTTGTATCGGACAACCCTAGTAAATAGTATGTCCCGATCGAATATTGCTATCAGATATTTGTCCGATACCAGCACATGCTGATATGGTATTGGACGAATATCGGTGTCGACGAATACTCATGGCTCAAACATTGGTGTTGTATCGGAAGTGAAAAAGTTGTATCGGACAATCCTAGTAAATAGTATGTCCCGATCGAATATTGATATCAGATATTTGTCCGATACCAGCACATGCTGATATGGTATTGGACGAATATCGGTATCGACGAATACTCATGGCTCCAACATTGGTGTCGTATCGGAAGTGAAAAAGTTGTATCAGACAACCCTAGTAAATAGTATGTCTCGATCGAATATTGATATCAGATATTTCTCCGATACCAGCACATGCTGATATGGTATTGGACGAAAATCGGTATCGATGAATACTCATGGCTCCAACATTGGTGTCGTATCGGAAGTGAAAAAGTTGTATCGGACAACCCTAGTAAATAGTATGTCCCGATCGAATATTGATATCAGATATTTGTCCGATACCAGCACATGCTGATATGGTATTGGACGAATATCGGTATCGACAAATACTCATGGCTCCAACATTGGTGTCGTATCGGAAGTGAAAAAGTTGTATCGAACAACCTTACTAAATAGTATGTCCCGATCGAATATTGATATCAGATATTTGTCCGATACCAGCACATGCTGATATGGTTTTGGACGAATATCGGTATCGACGAATACTCATGGCTCCAACATTGGTGTCGTATCGGAAGTGAAAAAGTTGTATCGGACAATCCTAGTAAATAGTATGTCCCGATCGAATATTGACATCAGATATTTGTCCGATACCAGCACATGCTGATATGGTATTGGACGAATATCGGTATCGATGAATACTCATGGCTCCAACATTGGTGTCGTATCGGAAGTGGAAAAGTTGTATCGGACAAACCTAGTAAATAGTATGTCTCGATCGAATATTGATATCAGATATTTGTCCGATACCAGCACATGCTGATATGGTATTGGACGAATATCGGTATCGACGAATACTCATGGCTCCAACATTGGTGTCGTATCGGAAGTGAAAAAGTTGTATCGGACAATCCTAGTAAATAGTATGTCCCGATCGAATATTGATATCAGATATTTGTCCGATACCAGCACATGCTGATATGGTATTGGACGAATATCGGTATCGACGAATACTCATGGCTCCAACATTGGTGTCGTATCGAAGTGAAAAAGTTGTATCAGACAACCCTAGTAAATAGTATGTCCCGATCGAATATTGATATCAGATATTTGTCCGATACCAGCACATGCTGATATGGTTTTGGACGAATATCGGTATCGACGAATACTCATGGCTCCAACATTGGTGTCGTATCGGAAGTGAAAAAGTTGTATCGAACAACCTTACTAAATAGTATGTCCCGATCGAATATTGATATCAGATATTTGTCCGATACCAGCACATGCTGATATGGTATTGGATGAATATCGGTATCGACGAATACCCATGGCTCCAACATTGGTGTCGTATCGGAAGTGAAAAAGTTGTATCGGACAACCCTAGTAAATAGTATGTCCCGATCGAATATTGATATCAGATATTTGTCCGATACCAGCACATGCTGATATGGTATTGGACGAATATCGGTATCGATGAATACTCATGGCTCCAACATTGGTGTCGTATCGGAAGTGAAAAAGTCGTATCAGACAACCCTAGTAAATAGTATGTCCCGATCGAATATTGATATCAGATATTTGTCCGATACCAGCACATGCTGATATGGAATTGGACGAATATCGGTATCGACGAATAATCATAGCTCCAACATTGGTGTCGTATCGGAAGTGAAAAAGTTGTATCGGACAACCCTACTAAATAGTATTTCCTGATCGAATATTGATATCAGATATTTGTCGGATACCAGCACATGCTGATATAGTATTGGACGAATATCGGTATCGACAAATACTCATGGCTCCAACATTGGTGTCGTATCGGAAGTAAAAAAGTTGTATCGGACAACCCTAGTAAATAGTATGTCCCGATCGAATATTGCTATCAGATATTTGTCCGATACCAGCACATGCTGATATGGTATTGGACGAATATCGGTATCGACGAATACTCATGGCTCAAACATTGGTGTTGTATCGGAAGTGAAAAAGTTGTATCGGACAATCCTAGTAAATAGTATGTCCCGATCGAATATTGATATCAGATATTTGTCCGATACCAGCACATGCTGATATGGTATTGGACAAATATCGGTATCGACGAATACTCATGGCTCCAACATTGGTGTCGTATCGGAAGTGAAAAAGTTGTATCAGACAACCCTAGTAAATAGTATGTCCCGATCGAATATTGATATCAGATATTTCTCCGATACCAGCACATGCTGATATGGTATTGGACGAATATCGGTATCGATGAATACTCATGGCTCCAACATTGGTGTCGTATCGGAAGTGAAAAAGTTGTATCGGACAACCCTAGTTAATAGTATGTCCCGATCGAATATTGATATCAGATATGTGTCCGATACCAGCACATGCTGATATGGTATTGGACGAATATCGGTATCGACGAATACTCATGGCTCCAACTTTGGTGTTGTATCGGAAGTGAAAAAGTTGTATCGGACAACCCTACTAAATAGTATGTCCCGATCGAATATTGATATCAGATATTTGTCCGATACCAGCACATGCTGATATGGTATTGGACGAATATCGGTATCGATGAATACTCATGGCTCCAACATTGGTGTCGTATCGGAAGTGAAAAAGTTGTATCGGACAACCCTAGTAAATAGTATGTCCCGATCGAATATTGATATCAGATATTTGTCCGATACCAGCACATGCTGATATGGTATTGAACGAATATCGATATCGACGAATACCCATGGCTCCAACATTGGTGTCGTATCAGAAGTGAAAAAGTTGTATCGGACAACCCTAGTTAATAGTATGTCCCGATCGAATATTGATATCAGATATGTGTCCGATACCAGCACATGCTGATATGGTATTGGACGAATATCGGTATCGACAAATACTCATGGCTCCAACATTGGTGTCGTATCGGAAGTGAAAAAGTTGTATCGGACAACCCTACTAAATAGTATTTCCTGATCGAATATTGATATCAGATATTTGTCCGATACCAGCACATGCTGATATGGTATTGGACGAATGTCGGTATCGATGAATACTCATGGCTCCAACATTGGTGTCGTATCGGAAGTGAAAAAGTTGTATCGGACAACCCTAGTAAATAGTATGTCCCGATCGAATATTGATATCAGATATTTGTCCGATACCAGCACATGCTGATATGGTATTGGACGAATATCGGCATCGACGAATACTCATGGCTCCAACATTGGTGTCGTATCGGAAGTGAAAAAGTTGTATCGGACAACCCTAGTAAATAGTATGTCCCGATCGAATATTGATATCAGATATTTCTCCGATACCAGCACATGCTGATATGGTATTGGACGAATATCGGTATCGATGAATACTCATGGCTCCAACATTGGTGTCGTATCGGAAGTGAAAAAGTTGTATCGGACAACCCTAGTAAATAGTATGTCCCGATCGAATATTGCTATCACATATTTGTCCGATACCAGCACATGCTGATATGGTATTGGATGAATATCGGTATCGACAAATACTCATGGCTCCAACATTGGTGTCGTATCGGAAGTGAAAAAGTTGTATCGGACAACCCTACCAAATAGTATTTCCTGATCGAATATTGATATCAGATATTTGTCCGATACCAGCACATGCTGATATGGTATTGGACGAATATCGGTATCGACGAATACCCATGGCTCCAACATTGGTGTCGTATTGGAAGTGAAAAAGTTGTATCGGACAATCCTAGTAAATAGTATCTCCCGATCGAATATTGATATCAGATATTTGTCGGATACCAGCACATGCTGATATAGTATTGGACGAATATCGGTATCGATAAATACTCATGGCTCCAACATTGGTGTCGTATCGGAAGTATAAAAGTTGTATCGGACAACCCTAGTAAATAGTATGTCCCGATCGAATATTGATATCAGATATTTGTCCGATACCAGCACATGCTGATATGGTATTGGACGAATATCGGTATCGACGAATACTCATGGCTCCAACATTGGTGTTGTATCGGAAGTGAAAAAGTTGTATCGGACAATCCTAGTAAATAGTATGTCCCGATCGAATATTGACATCAGATATTTGTCCGATACCAGCACATGCTGATATGGTATTGGATGAATATCGGTATCGACGAATACCCATGGCTCCAATATTGGTGTCGTATCGGAAGTGAAAAAGTTGTATCGGACAATCCTAGTAAATAGTATGTCCATGATCGAATATTGAAAACAGATATTTGTCCGATACCAGCACATGCTGATATGGTATTGGACGAATATCGGTATCGACGAATACCCATGGCTCCAACATTGGTGTCGTATCGGAAGTGAAAAAGTTGTATCGGACAATCCTAGTAAATAGTATGTCCCGATCGAATATTGATATCAGATATTTGTCCGATACCAGCACATGCTGATACGGTATTGGACGAATATCGACATCGACAAATACTCATGGCTCCAACATTGGTGTCGTATCGGAAGTGAAAAAGTTGTATCGGACAACCCTACTAAATAGTATTTCCTGATCGAATATTGATATCAGATATTTGTCGGATACCAGCACATGCTGATATAGTATTGGACGAATATCGGTATCGACAAATATTCATGGCTCCAACATTGGTGTCGTATCGGAAGTGAAAAAGTTGTATCGGACAACCCTAGTAAATAGTATGTCCCGATCGAATATTGATATCAGATATTTGTCCGATACCAGCACATGCTGATATGGTATTGGACAAATATCGGTATCGACAAATACTCATGGCTCCAACATTGGTGTCGTATCGGAAGTGAAAAAGTTGTATCGGACAACCGTACTAAATAGTATTTCCCGATCGAATATTGATATCAGATATTTGTCCGATACCAGCACATGCTGATATGGTATTGGACGAATATCGGTATCGACAAATATTCATGGCTCCAACATTGGTGTCGTATCGGAAGTGAAAAAGTTGTATCGGACAACCCTAGTAAATAGTATGTCCCGATCGAATATTGATATCAGATATTTGTCCGATACCAGCACATGCTGATATGGTTTTGGACAAATATCGGTATCGACAAATACTCATGGCTCCAACATTGGTGTCGTATCGGAAGTGAAAAAGTTGTATCGGACAACCCTACTAAATAGTATTTCCTGATCGAATATTGATATCAGATATTTGTCGGATACCAGCACATGCTGATATAGTATTGGACGAATATCGGTATCGACAAATACTCATGGCTCCAACATTGGTGTCGTATCGGAAGTGAAAAAGTTGTATCGGACAACCCTAGTAAATAGTATGTCCCGATCGAATATTGATATCAGATATTTGTTGATATTGTATACATATTTACTTTCCTTTTGATTATTTGACTTAATGATCAGGGTTGCGTGTTTTATATTCCTTTCTGCACAGATATTTGTTTAAAAACTATAACCGTGAATTCTGGACTTTTTCCCTACGCTTTGAATCCTGCGACTTATAAAACGGTGCGGCTAATTTAAGGTTTTTTTCTTCGCTGACGGCCATAATGCAAATATTTTGCCCCCAAAATAATTCAAAGTGGAATATTTGATCTGAGGTGATTGGAGTCTTGAATAGGTCGATAATTCATAACAACATTGATTTTGATTCATTATTATTTTTTGAGCAATGACAGCTTTAAAGAGACAACTTTGTGTTATTAAAGTCAACTCTGCAACGTTTTTTTCCTGTTTGCACACCTCCAACTTTAATGCTGATAGAGGTCGCAGATGCAAGATCATTGGTGCCGTATCGACTTGTCCTGCATGTGTAGACACAAGGGATCGGACCACTTGGCTACGTTTTGCACAGACTTTTAACAGTATCGCTGCAGCCGTGACACAAGAGGAGGTCAGGTGATGGGCTGACGGACCCAAAAAGGGATGGAAGGCGATACAGGCCCGGTAACGAGCGCAGACGTGTGGATACATGTTGCGAACGATACAGCAATCGGATTAAGACGGTGAAATCAAAGGTCAGCGGGGAACGATTTCTTGTAGACGAGTGTCGCGCGTCCTCGTTCTCGCTTCCTCTCTCCCCCTCTCACGCTGTCCCTGGGTGGGATGAGTCATCCCAGAGAAGAACAGAAGTGTGTGTGTGTGTGTGTGTGTGTGTGTGTGTGTGTGTGTGTGCGCGTGTGTGTGTGTGTGCGTCATTCCTCCTGAGGTGCTGTGCCCTTCACACTCAGTCAAACAAAAATGCAAAGTAATACACGGCAAAGGTATGCAGATGTTGCTCTCAAATAAAAAAAAAACATATATATTTTTTTACATTATGATAATTAGAGTAGGGTCTAATAAGGTAAATAACCTGTCCAGGTTGGATATTGATATCAAATATCGGCCTGGTCCGATATCAGCAAAAAAAAAAAAAAAAAAAAAAAAATCAAATATCAGCATGTCCTTTTAGGAGCCCCGAAAGGGACATGGGTGACATTTTAAAAAAAAATAATTTTATTTATTTTTTTATTTTTTTAGACATGTATCTCGTGCGCAAAAGAAAGTTTTTATAAAGCTAAACATTAAAAAAAAAAAAAAGTTATTATTTTTTTTATTTTATTTTTTAGACATGTCTAAAAAAAAAAAAATTACAATTATTGTTATTATTATTTTTTTTAGACATGTATCTTGTGCGCACGAAAAGCTATCTGGTGCGCACAAGAAACATTCTCTTGCGCACGAGATACATGTCTAAAAAATAAAAAAATAAAAAATATATACATTTTTAAATATTTTTTTATAAAAAAATTTTTTTAGACATTCTAAAAAAAAAAAAAATAATAACTTTTTTTTTTTAAATTTATAACTTTATAAAAAGTTTCTCGTGCGCACGAGAAACTTTTTCTAAAGTTATACATTTAAAAAAAAAAGTTATTATTTTTAAATTTTTTTTTAGACATGTCTAAAAAAAAAAAATTACAATTATTATTATTTTTTTTTTAGACATGTATCTCGTGCGCAAGAGAAAGTTTCTCGTGCGCACGAGATACATGTCTAAAAAATAAAAAAATATATACATTTTTAATTTTTTTTTAATAACTTTATAAAGAGTTTCTCGTGCGCACGAGATACATGTCTAAAAAAAAATATATATACATTTTTTAATTTGTTTTTTATAACTTTATAAAGAGTTTCTCGTGCGCACAAGAAACATTCTGTTGCGCACGAGATACATGTCTAAAAAATAAAAAATAAAAAAATATATACATTTTTTTTAAATTTTTTATAAATTTTTTTTTTTTTTTAGACATTCTAAAATCGTGTGCAAGAGAAAGTTTCCCGTGCGCATGAGATAGTTTCTCGTGCGCACGAGATACATGTCTAAAAAATAAAAAAATAAAAAAATATATACATTTTTAATTTTTTTTTCATAACTTTATAAAGAGTTTCTCGTGCACACGAGATACATGTCTAAAAAAAAATATATATACATTTTTTAATTTGTTTTTTATAACTTTATAAAGAGTTTCTCGTGCGCACGAGATACATGTCTAAAAAAAACAAAAAAACAAAAAAAAAACATTTTTTTTATAACTTTAAAAAGAGTTTCTCGTGCGCACGAGATACATGTCTAACAAAACAAAAAAATTACAATTATTATTATTATTATTTTTTAGACATGTATCTCGTGCGCACGAGAAACTTTCTCTTGCGCACGAGATACATATAAAAAAAATAAACATATACATTTTTTTATATAACTTTATAAAGAGTTTCTCGTGCGCATGAGATACATGTCTAAAAACATGTCTCAAAAAAAAAAAAATATATTTTTTTTTTATAACTTTAAAGAGTTTCTCGTGCGCACGAGATACATGTCTAAAAAAAATACATTTTTTAAAATATTTTTATAACTTTATAAAGAGTTTCTCGTGCGCACGAGATACATGTCTAAAAAAAACAAAAAAACAAAAAAAACCCAATTTTTTTATAACTTTAAAAAGAGTTTATCATGTGCACGAGATATATGTCTAACAAAACAAAACAATTTAAATTATTATTATTTTTTTTAGACATGTATCTTGTGCGCACGAGAAACTTTCTCTTGCGCACAAGATACATGTAAAAAAATAATAATAATAAATATATAAAATTTTTTTTTAATTTTTTATAACTTTATAAAGAGTTTCTCGTGCGCACAAGAAACATTCTGTTGCGCACGAGATACATGTCTAAAAAATAAAAAATAAAAAAATATATACATTTTTTTTAAATTTTTTATAAATTTTTTTTTTTTTAGACATTCTAAAAAAAAAAAAAAAAAAAAAAAAATTTAATTTTTTTTTATATAACTTTATAAAAAGTTTCTCGTGCGCACGAGAAACTTTTTATAAAGTTATACATTTTAAAAAAAAAGTTATTATTTTTTAAATTTTTTTTAGACATGTCTAAAAAAAAAAAAATTACAATTATTATTCTTTTTTTTTTAGACATGTATCTCGTGTGCAAGAGAAAGTTTCCCGTGCGCATGAGATAGTTTCTCGTGCGCACGAGATACATATCTAAAAAATAAAAAAATAAAAAAATATATACATTTTTAATTTTTTTTTCATAACTTTATAAAGAGTTTCTCGTGCACACGAGATACATGTCTAAAAAAAATATATATATACATTTTTTAATTTGTTTTTTATAACTTTATAAAGAGTTTCTCGTGCGCACGAGATACATGTCTAAAAAAAACAAAAAAACAAAAAAAAAACATTTTTTTTATAACTTTAAAAAGAGTTTCTCGTGCGCACGAGATACATGTCTAACAAAACAAAAAAATTACAATTATTATTATTATTATTTTTTAGACATGTATCTCGTGCGCACGAGAAACTTTCTCTTGCGCACGAGATACATATAAAAAAAATAAACATATAGATTTTTTTATATAACTTTATAAAGAGTTTCTCGTGCGCATGAGATACATGTCTAAAAACATGTCTCAAAAAAAAAAAAAAAAAAAATAATATTTTTTATAACTTTAAAGAGTTTCTCGTGCGCACGAGATACATGTCTAAAAAAAATACATTTTTTTAAATATTTTTATAACTTTATAAAGAGTTTCTCGTGCGCACGAGATACATGTCTAAAAAAAACAAAAAAACAAAAAAAACCCAATTTTTTTATAACTTTAAAAAGAGTTTATCGTGTGCACGAGATACATGTCTAACAAAACAAAAAAATTACAATTATTATTATTTTTTTTTAGACATGTATCTTGTGCGCACGAGAAACTTTCTCTTGCGCACAAGATACATGTAAAAAAAAAAAAAAAAAAAAATATATAATTTTTTTTTTAAATTTTTTATAACTTTATAAAGAGTTTCTCGTGCGCACGAGATACATGTCTCAAAAAAAATAAAAAAAATAAAAAAAATTTTTTTTATAACTTTATAAAGAGTTTATCGTGTGCATGAGATACATGTCTAACAAAACAAAAAAATTAAAATTATTATTTTTTTTTTAGACATGTATCTTGTGCGCACGAGAAACTTTCTCTTGCGCACAAGATACATGTAAAAAAATAATAATAATAAATATATAAAAAAAAATTTAAATTTTTTATAACTTTATAAAGAGTTTCTCGTGCGCACGAATACATGTCTCAAAAAAAAAAAAAATTTTTTTTTTTTTTTATAACTTTATAAAGAGTTTATCATGTGCACGAGATACATGTCTAAAAAAAATACATTTTTAAAAATATTTTTATGACTTTATAAAGAGTTTCTCGTGCGCACGAGATACATGTCTAAAAAAAAAAATTACAATTATTATTTTTTTTAGACATGTATCTCGTGCGCACGAGAAACTACCTCATGCAAAACAAAAAAACAAAAAAAATTTTTTTTTTATAACTTTAAAAAGAGTTTCTCGTGCGCACGAGATACGTGTCTAACAAAACAAAAACATTACAATTATAATCATTTATTTTTTTAGACATGTATCTCGTGCGCACGAGAAACTATCTCGTGCGCACAAGACACATGTCTAAAAAATATAGTAAAAAAATATATACATTTTTTTTTATATAACTTTATGAAGACTTTCTCGTGCGCACGAGATACATGTCTAAAAAAAAAAAAAAAAATTAAAACATTTTTTTTTATAACTTTATAAAGAGTTTCTTGAGCGCACGAGATACATGTCTAAAAAAAATTAATTTTTTAATTTTTTTTTATAACTTTATAAAGAGTTTCTCGTGCGCACGAGATACATGTCTAAAAAAATATATATATATATACATACATTTAAAACAATTTTTTTTATAACTTTAAAAAGAGTTTCTTGTGCACACGAGATACATGTCTAAAAAAAAAAAAAAAAAAAAAAATATATATATATATATATATATATATATATATATATATATATATATATATATATATATATATATATATATATATATACATTTAAATGTATTTTTTTATAACTTTAAAAAGAGTTTCTCGTGCGCACGAGATACATGTCTAAAAAATAAAATAAAATAAAATAAAAATTATAAAAAAACATTCCCCCCCATGTCCCTTTAGGGCATGGGTGTCAAACTCTGGCCCGCGGGCCAAATTTGGCCCGCCGTGTAATTTCACTTGGCCCGTGAGGCGATATCAAATTAACACTAGAGCTGGCCCGCCGATTATATTCAGCAGCGGTGCCGCGGTAACGCCGCATTCACCATTAATTCTCATACTTGCCAACCCTCCTGGGAGACTCTCAAATGTATTGGGACAACCCTAGTAACTAGTGTGCCCCGATCGAATATTGATATCAGATATTTGTCCCATACCAGCACATGCTGATATCGTATTGCCTTAATATCCGTATCGGTGAATACTCAAAGCTCCAATATTGGTATCGTATCGGAAGTGAAAAAGTTGTATTGGGACAACCCTAGTAACTAGTGTGTCCCGATCGAATATTGATATCAGATATTTGTCCGATACCAGCACATGCTGAATTCATATTGCAATAATATCGGTATCGGCCAATATTTAAGGCTCCAATATCAGTATTGTATCAGTGAGAAAAGGCTGTATTGAGAGGCCCCTAGTCAAGAGTACGTCCCGATCGAATATTGATATCAGATATTTGTCCAATATGGCACATGTGGATATCGTATTGGACTAATATCGGTATCGGCGAATACTCATGGCTCCAATATCGGTGTTGTATCGGAAGTGAACAAGTTGTATATCAGATGTTTGTCCGATACCAGCACATGCTGATATCGTATTGCATTAATGTCGATTTTCATGAATATTCAAGGCTCCAATATCGGTATCTTATCAGTGAGAAAAAGTTATACCAAGGGGGCTCTAGTCAAGAGTACTTCCCAATCGAATATTGATACCAGATATTTGTCTGATATGGCACATGCTGATATCGTATTGCATTAATATCGGTTTTGGCGAATATTCAAGGCTCCAAAATCGGTATCGTATCAGTGAGAAAAAGTTATATCGAGAGGTTTCTAGTCAAGAGTACGTCCTTATCGAATATTGATATCAGATATTTGTTTAATACGGCACATACTGATATCGTATTGCATTAATATCGGTACAGGCGAATATTCAAAGCTCTAATATTGGTGTCGTATCTGAAGTGAAAAAGTTAGATCGGACAACGTCCCGATCGAATATTGATATCAGATATTTGTCCAATAAGGCACATACGGATATGGTCTTGGACTAATATTCGGTATCGGCAAACACTCATCGTTCCAATATCGGTGTTGTATCGGAAGTGAACAAGTTGTATTTAGATAACCCTAGTATATCCCGATCGAATATTGATATCAGATGTTTGTCCGATACCAGCACATGCTGATATCGCATTGCATTAATATCGGTTTTGATGAATATTCAAGGCTCCAATATCAGTATCATATCAGTGAGAAGAAGTTATATTGAGAGGGTTCTAGTCAAGAGTACGTCCTTATCGAATATTGATATCAGATATTTGTTCAATATGGCACATGCTGATATCGTATTGCATTAATATCGGTATCGGCGAATATTCAAAGCTCTAATATTGGTGTCGTACCTGAAGTGAAAAAGTTAGATCGGACAACCGTAGTAAAAAGTATGTCCCGATCGAATATTGATATCACAAATGTGTCCGACACCAGCACATGCTGATATCGCATTGCATTAATATCGGTATCTGCGAATAATCAAGGTTGCAATAGTGATCTTGTATCGGAAGTGAAAAATGTGTATCGGACAACCCTAGTAAATAGTATGTCCTGATCGGATTTTGATATACAGCACATGCTGATATCGTATTGCATTAATATCGGTATCGGTGAATATTCAAGGCTCCAATATCTGTGTCGTATCGGATATTAATATCACAAATTTGTCCGCAACCAGCACGTGCTGATATGTCGCATTGCATTAATTAATTAATCTGCGAATACTCAAGGTTCCAATATCGGTGTCGGAAGTGAAAAAGTTGTATCGGACAACCCTAGTAAAAAGTATGTCCCGATCGGATATCGATATCACAAATGTGTCCGATACCAGCACATGCTGATATCACATTGCATGAATATCGGTATCTGCGAATACTCAAGGTTCCAATATCGGTGTCGGAAGTGAAAAAGTTGTACCGGACAACCCTAGGAAAAATATGTCCCGATTGGATATTGATATCAAAAATGTGTCCGATACCAGCACAGACTGATATCGTATTTCATTAATATCGGTTTCGGCGAATATTCAAGGCTCCAATATCATTGTCGTATCGGAAGTGAAAAAGTTGTATCGGACAACCCTAGTAAATAGTATGTCCCGATCGGTTATTGATATCACACATGTGTCCGATACAGCACGTGCTGATATCGGTATCGGCGAATATTCAAGGCTCCAATATTGGTGTCGTATCGGAAGTGACAAAGTTGTATCGGACATCCCTAGTAACTAGTATTGATATCAGATATTTGTCCGATACCAGCACATGCTGATATGATATTGAACTAATATCGGTATAGGCGAATACGCAAGGCTCCAATATCGGTATTAGCAGCCTCGATAGCACCGATACAGCTGCAGTGTCATTTACTGTGACCCGCCAAAGCGTGTTTATGGTCGCCATGATGGAACAAAGTAGAACAAAGTATGTGATCATTTCCATAAATAAGGTACAGAGTTGCAACTATAACTTTTTTCCTACGCTTTGCACCCTGCGACTTATAAAACGGTGCGGCTAATTTATGTTTATTTTACCTTCGCCGACGGCCATAATGCAAATAGTTAAAAAAAACAACAACAAGCAAACACACTGAAATAGTGTGTTATTGTTTGTGCAATGGCGCCATCTTTTGGACGAGTTTGCTCACTGCCGGTGCTGCGGGGGTAAAGGTCTATAATAATTCCTTCTGTTTAGTGTTTTCAACCGGAAGTACAAGTGCCGTTCTTCTAGCCGTCCATAGCGTTCCTACTCGTATCGCTCCAAGCAATGTTTGTAAGTATTACAATTGTCATATCAGAAGTGAAAAAGTTGTATCAGGACAACCCTTTAAATTAGCATGCCCTGATTGAATATTGATATCATAGGAGTGGGTCGATCCATCTAAATATCGATAACGATACTAAGAGCTCCGCGATTTTTTTTAATCTAATATCAGCATGCATCCAAAATGTCCTCCAAATAGTACACACTTTCTTCTATCATATCAAGTCATTTACAAAAAGGTAAACATGCTATAGGCTACTAGGAGTTAGCAGCTACACAGCAGCTAAGCGCACGATAGCACACAAGCTAGACATATGTATTTGATAATGAAAAAATATAAAAAATATGGATATTAACCAGAGGAGATCGATGTTTTTCAATTATTTTCCTTTTTATTTTATTTTATTTTTTACAAATTTCTGTTTTTTCCATCGGATATTGATATTTGTCCGATACCAGCACATGCTGATATCGTATTCGTGTCGATGAATACTCAAAGCTCCAGTATCATTGTCGTATCAGAAGTGAAAAAGTTGTATCAGGACATCCCTAGTAAATAGTATGTCTCCATCGGATATTGATATCAGATATTTGTCCGATACCAGCACATGCTGATGTGGTGTTGGACTAATTTCAGTATCTGGGAATTCTCAAGGCTATCGTATTGGTAGTGAAAAAGTTGTATTTGGACATCCCTAGTAACTAGTATGCCCCGATCGTTTTCCGTCAGATAATGATATCAGATATTTGTCCGATACCAGCACATGCTTATATTATTTTCTGTACAGCTATTTGTTTAAAAACTATAACTTTTTTCCTACGCTTTGAACCCTGCGACTTATAAAACGGTGCGGCTAATTTTTATTTTATTTTTTTCCTTCGCCGACGGCCGTAATGCAAATGGTTTAAAAAAAAAAAAACCAAGCAAAGGTCTATAGTAATTCCTTCTGTTTAGTGTTTTCAACCGGAAGTACAAGTGCCGTTCTTCTAGCCGTCCATAGCGTTTCTACTCGTATCGCTCCAAGCAAAGTTTGTAAGTATTACAATATAACTAAAACAATTCTTACTGACTAAACCGTCCCATGTGTGATGTCTGTAGAGTGTTTCCATGCATATTTGTGCGTGCTATCATAACGTAATCGAGCTAGCGTCGTTAGCATGAGCTAATATGCTTACAACGGCATTCTTTTTGCATTGTGTCACTTTCACAAATTCCTCAGTAAATTCACCAAAATGTCACCGTGGAGTTATTGAGTCTGCTTAGCTGATTGGAGAGCATGACGATGACTTCTGTTTTGTTTGAACCGCCGTTTTACTGCCTTGTTACAGACACCGTTTGGAAACCATTGAGGTATGTAAATAAATATTTTTGTGTAAATAACTCATTTCACAACATATATATCCGCGGTTAATACATGAAAAATATGTATTTCTTCTAAAATGATGGTGGGTGCGGCTTATATAATCTATAAGATACGGTATTTTTGCTATCTAATAATTTAATTTGCAGGTCAAATGTAGAGATGGTTTTAATGCTGCAGGCGGCGACATTATGAAACATCAAACACAGTATCGGTGCAGTGTCAGTACAGCTAGTGAGTGTGCCTCACCCTCACTGAGGCGTCATTTACATGCCGGCCTGCCAATACGTACACACCTAACCACCGCTCCCTTTGTCATTACCGTAAGTACTCTTAAAAGGAGCAGCCAAAAAGCCGTGGCGGGCTGCGCTTGCCCCTGGGTGCATGAGAGAGAGAGAGAGAGAGAGAGAGAGAGAGAGAGAGAGATACTGTAGGAGCGGATGACCCACTTCATGGATCAATTTGGAGCGTCGGTGCACGCGTGCGCACCACGGCCTGGTGGTGCCTGAAGACACGCAAACAAACAAAACCGACAAGCGCGTGTCACTGCAGGGACGTGTCATGATGCGAGTCCTCCGCCTCTACGAGTCACACTTTGATATCGCCATCGACTTGACCATTGTATGACAGCAAAAACAGCAAGATTCAGCTTCGGTGTTGACGTGAATTTTTGATAAAAACATCGAACCATCGAAAGTCCAAGAGAGATCATGATAGGAGTGGGTCGATCCGTCTAAATATCGATAACGATACTAAGAGCTGCGCCTGTATCGGATAGATACTAACAAGAGGAGATCGATATTTTTCAGTTATCTTCCTTTTTTTTCTTCTTCACAAATTTCCGTGTTTTCCGGCGAATATTGATATCAGATATTTGTCCGATACCAGCACATGCAGATATTGTATTGGACTAATATCAGTATGGATTAATATCAGTATCAGGGAATACTCAAGGCTCCAATATTGGTATCGTATTGGAAGTGAAAAAGTTGTATTTGGACAACCCTAGTACCGAGTATGCCCCGATTGAATATTGATAGGAGCGGGTCGATCCATCTAAATATCGATAACGATACTAAGAGCTACGCCTGTATCGGATAGGTGCTAACGAGAGGAGATCGATGATTTTCAGTTATCTTCCCTTTTTTATTTTTTTTATTTTTTTTTTTACAAATTTCTGTGTTTTCCGTCGGATATAGATATCAAATATTTGTCCGATACCAGCACATGCTGATATCATGTCGATGAATTTCGATTTTTGCTAATTATTGATAAAAACATCGAACCATCGAAAGTCCAATTGAGATCATGATAGGAGTGGGTCGATCCATCTAAATATCGATAACCGAGCTACGCCTGTATCAGATAGATACTAACGAGAGGAGATCGATGTTTTTCAGTTATCTTCCCTTTTTTTTTTTTTTTTTTTTTTTACAAATTTCTGTGTTATCAGATATTTATCCGATACCAGCACATGCTGATATGGTATTGGACTAATATCAGTATGGACTAATATCAGTATCAGGGAATACTCAAGCTCCATTATTGGTATCGTATCGGAAGTGAAAAAGTTGTATTTGGACAACCCTAGTAACGAGTATGCCACGATTGAATATTGATAGGACCGGGTCGATCCATCTAAATATCGATAACGATACTAAGAGCTAGGCCTGTATCGGATTGATACTAACGAGAGGAGATCGATGTTTTTCAGGAATCTTCCTTTTTAAAAAAAAACAAATTTCCGTGTTTTCCGGCGAATATTGATATCAGATATTTGTCCGATACCAGCACATGCTGATATTGTTTTGGACTAATATCAGTATGGATTAATATCAGTATCAGGGAATACTCAAGGCTCCAGTATTGGTATCGTATCGGAAGTGAAAAAGTTGTATTTGGACAACCCTAGTACCGAGTATGCCCCGATTGAATAATGATAGGAGCGGGTCGATCCATCTAAATATCGATAACGATACTAAGAGCTACGCCTGTATCGGATAGGTGCTAACGAGAGGAGATCGATGATTTTCAGTTATCTTCCATTTTTTTATTTTTTTTTACAAATTTCTGTGTTTTCCGTCGGATATAGATATCAAATATTTGTCCGATACCAGCACATGCTGATATCATGTCGATGAATTTCGATTTTTGCTAATTATTGATAAAAACATCGAACCATCGAAAGTCCAATTGAGATCATGATAGGAGTGGGTCGATCCATCTAAATATCGATAACCGAGCTACGCCTGTATCAGATAGATACTAACGAGAGGAGATCGATGTTTTTCAGTTATCTTCCCTTTTTTTTTTTTTTTTTTTACAAATTTCTGTGTTATCATATATTTATCCGATACCAGCACATGCTGATATGGTATTGGACTAATATCAGTATGGACTAATATCAGTATCAGGGAATACTCAAGGCTCCAATATTGGTATCGTATCGGAAGTGAAAAAGTTGTATTTGGACAACCCTAGTAACGAGTATGCCCCGATTGAATATTGATAGGAGCGGGTCGACCCATCTAAATATCGATAACGATACTAAGCGGTACGCCTGTATCGGATAGATACTAACGAGAGGAGATCGATGTTTTTCAGTTTTCTTCCTCCCCCCCCTCCCCCCCCCACATATTTCCGTGTTTTCCGGCGGACATTGATATCAGATATTTGTCCGATACCAGCACATGCTGATATGGTATTGGACTAATATCAGTATGGACTAATATCAGTATCAGGGAATACTCAAGGCTCCAATATTGGTATCGTATCGGAAGTGAAAAAGTTGTATTTGGACAACCCTAGTAACGAGTATGCCCCGATTGAATATTGATAGGAGCGGGTCGACCCATCTAAATATCGATAACGATACTAAGCGGTACGCCTGTATCGGATAGATACTAACGAGATGAGATCGATGTTTTTCAGTTATCTTCCTTTTTTTTTTTTTAATCAAATTTCCGTGTTTTCCGGCAGATATTGATATCAGATATTTGTCCGATGCCAGCACATGCTGATATGGTATTGGACTACTATCAGTATGGACTAATATCAGTGTCGGGGAATACTCAAGGCTCCAATATTGGTATCGTATCGGAAGTGAAAAAGTTGTATTTGCACATCCCTAGTAACGAGTATGCCGCGATTGAATATTGATAGGAGCGGGTCGATCCATCTAAATATCGATTGCGATACTAAGCGGTACGCCTGTATCGGATAGATACTAACGAGAGGAGATCGATGTTTTTCAGTTCTCTTCCTTTTTTTTCTCTTCACAAATTTCCGTGTTTTCCGGCGGACATTGATATCAGATATTTGTCCGATACCAGCACATGCTGATATGGTATTGGACTAATATCAGTATGGACTAACATCAGTATCGGGGAATACTCAAGGCTCCAATATTGGTATCGTATCGGAAGTGAAAAAGTTGTATTTGCACATCCCTAGTAACCAGTATGCCCCCATTGAATATTGATAGGAGCGGGTCGATCCATCTAAATATCGATAACGATACTAAGAGCTAGGCCTGTATCAGATAAATACTAACGAGAGGAGATCGATGTTTTTCAGTTATTTTCCCTTTTTTTTTTTTTTTTTTTTTACAAATTTCTGTGTTATCAGATATTTATCCGATACCAGCACATGCTGATATGGTATTGGACTAATATCAGTATGGACTAATATCAGTATCAGGGAATACTCAAGCTCCATTATTGGTATCGTATAGTAAGTGAAAAAGTTGTATTTGGACAACCCTAGTAACGAGTATTCCACGATTGAATATTGATAGGACCGGGTCGATCCATCTAAATATCGATAACGATACTAAGAGCTAGGCCTGTATCGGATGGATACTAACGAGAGGAGAACGATGTTTTTCAGTAATCTTCCTTTTTTTTTTTTTTTAAGAAATTTCCGTGTTTTCCGGCGGATATTGATATGAGATATTTGTCCGATACCAGCACATGCTGATATGGTATTGGACTAATATCAGTATGGACTAATATCAGTATCAGGGAATACTCAAGCTCCATTATTGGTATCGTATCGTAAGTGAAAAAGTTGTATTTGGACAACCCTAGTAACGAGTATGCCCCGATTGAATATTGATAGGAGCGGGTCGATCCATCTAAATATTGATAACGATACTAAGAGCTACGCCTGTATCGGATAGGTGCTAACGAGAGGAGATCGATGATTTTCAGTTATCTTCCTTTTTTTTTATTTTTATTTTTTTTATTTTTTTTTACAAATTTCTGTGTTTTCCGTCGGATATAGACATCAAATATTTGTCCGATACCAGCACAGGCTGATATCATGTCGATGAATTTCGATTTTTGCTAATTATTGATAAAAACATCGAACCATCGAAAGTTCAATTGAGATCATGATAGGAGTGGGTCGATCCATCTAAATATCGATAACCGAGCTACGCCTGTATCAGATGGATACTAACGAGAGGAGATCGATGTTTTTCAGTTATCTTCCCTATTTTTATTTATTTTTTTACAAATTTCTGTGTTATCAGATATTTATCCGATACCAGCACATGCTGATATGGTATTGGACTAATATCAGTATGGACTAATATCAGTATCAGGGAATACTCAAGCTCCATTATTGGTATCATATCGGAAGTGAAAAAGTTGTATTTGGACAACCCTAGTAACGAGTATGCCCCGATTGAATATTGATAGGACCGGGTC
Organism: Nerophis lumbriciformis; assembly: GCF_033978685.3. Classification (NCBI taxonomy): domain Eukaryota; kingdom Metazoa; phylum Chordata; class Actinopteri; order Syngnathiformes; family Syngnathidae; genus Nerophis; species Nerophis lumbriciformis. Next base: position 31,303,823 of record NC_084573.2, read on the forward strand.
GATCCATCTAAATATCGATAACAATACTAAGAGCTAGGCCTGTATCGGATGGATACTAACGAGAGGAGATCGATGTTTTTCAGTAATCTTCCTTTTTTTTTTTTTTAACAAATTTCCGTGTATTCCGGCGGATATTGATATGAGATATTTGTCCGATACCAGCACCTGCTGATATGGTATTGGACTAACATCAGTTTGGACTAATATCAGTATCGGGGAATACTCAAGGCTCCAATATTGGTATCGTATCGTAAGTGAAAAAGTTGTATTTGGACAACCCTAGTAACGAGTATGCCCCGATTGAATATTGATAGGAGCGGGTCGATCCATCTAAATATGGATAACGATACTAAGAGCTACGCCTGTATCGGATAGGTACTAACGAGAGGAGATCGATGATTTTCAGTTATCTTCCATTTTTTTTTTTTTTTTTTTTTTTTTTACAAATTTCTGTGTTTTCCGTCGGATATAGATATCAAATATTTGTCCGATACCAGCACATGCTGATATCATGTCGATGAATTTCGATTTTTGCTAATTATTGATAAAAACATCGGAACCATCGAAAGTCCAATTGAGATCATGAGTGGGTCGATCCATCTAAATATCGATAACGACACGAAGAGCTACGCCTGTATCGGATGGATACTAACGAGAGGAGATCGATGTTTTTCAGTTCTCTTCCTTTTTTTTCCCCACAAATTTCCGTGTTTTCCGGCGGATATTGATATCAGATATTTGTCCGATACAGCACATGCTGATATCGTATCCGTGTTGATGAATACTCAAAGCTCCAATATCATTGTCGTATCAGAAGTGAAAAAGTTGTTTCAGGACCTCCCTAGTAACTAGTATGCCCTGATCAAATATTGATATTGGCGATAGGAGTGGGTCGATCCATCTAAATATCGATAACGATACTAAGAGCTACGCCTGTATCGGATAGATACTAACGAGAGGAGATCGATGTTTTTCAGTTCTCTTCCTTTTTTTTTCCCCCCACAAATTTCCGTGTTTTCCGGCGAAAATTGATATCAGATATTTGTCCGATACCAGCACATGCTGATATTGTATTGGACTAATATCAGTATGGACTAACATCAGTATCGGGGAATACTCAAGGCTCCAATATTGGTATCGTATCGGAAGTGAAAAAGTTGTATTTGGACAACCCTAGTAACGAGTATGCCCCGATTGAATATTGATAGGAGCGGGTCGATCCATCTAAATATCGATAACGATACTAAGAGCTAGGCCTGTATCAGATAGATACTAACGAGAGGAGATCGATGTTTTTCAGTTATCTTCCCTTTTTTTTTTTTTTTTTTTTACAAATTTCTGTGTTATCAGATATTTATCCGATACCAGCACATGCTGATATGGTATTGGACTAATATCAGTATGGACTAATATCAGTATCAGGGAATACTCAAGCTCCATTATTGGTATCATATCGGAAGTGAAAAAGTTGTATTTGGACAACCCTAGTAACGAGTATGCCACGATTGAATATTGATAGGACCGGGTCGATCCATCTAAATATCGATAACGATACTAAGAGCTACGCCTGTATCGGATAGGTGCTAACGAGAGGAGATCGATGATTTTCAGTTCTCTTCCTTTTTTCCCCCCCCACAAATTTCCGTGTTTTCCGGCGGATATTGATATCAGATATTTGTCTGATACCAGCACATGCTAACATGGTATTGGACTAATATCAGTATGGACTAATATCAGTATTTTTTTTTTTTTTTTTTTTTTTACAAATTTCTGTGTTTTCCGTCGGATATAGATATCAAATATTTGTCCGATACCAGCACATGCTGATATCATGTCGATGAATTTCGATTTTTGCTAATTATTGATAAAAACATCGAACCATCGAAAGTCCAATTGAGATCATGATAGGAGTGGGTCGATCCATCTAAATATCGATAACGACACGAAGAGCTACGCCTGTATCGGATGGATACTAACGAGAGGAGATCGATGTTTTTCAGTTCTCTTCCTTTTTTTTCCCCACAAATTTCCGTGTTTTCCGGCGGATATTGATATCAGATATTTGTCCGATACCAGCACATGCTGATATCGTATCCGTGTCGATGAATACTCAAAGCTCCAATATCATTGTCGTATCAGAAGTGAAAAAGTTGTTTCAGGACCTCCCTAGTAACTAGTATGCCCTGATCAAATATTGATATTGGCGATAGGAGTGGGTCGATCCATCTAAATAGCGATAACGATACTAAGAGCTACGCCTGTATCGGATAGATACTAACGAGAGGAGATCGATGTTTTTCAGTTCTCTTCCTTTTTTCCCCCCCCCACAAATTTCCGTGTTTTCCGGCGGATATTGATATCAGATATTTGTCCGATACCAGCACATGCTGATATGGTATTGGACTACTATCAGTATGGACTAATATCAGTATCGGGGAATACTCAAGGCTCCAATATTGGTATCGTATCGGAAGTGAAAAAGTTGTATTTGAACAACCCTAGTAACGAGTATGCCCCGATTGAATATTGATAGGAGTGGGTCGATCCATCTAAATAGCGACAACGATACTAAGAGTTACGCCTGTATCGGATAGATACTAACGAGAGGAGATCGATGTTTTTCAGTTCTCTTCCTTTTTTTCCCCACAAATTTCCGTGTTTTCCGGCGGATATTGATATCAGATATTTGTCTGATACCAGCACATGCTGATATCGTATCCGTGTCGATGAATACTCAAAGCTCCAATATCATTGTCGTATCAGAAGTGAAAAAGTTGTTTCAGGACCTCCCTAGTAACTAGTATGCCCTGATCAAATATTGATATTGGCGATAGGAGTGGGTCGATCCATCTAAATAGCGATAACGATACTAAGAGCTAGGCCTGTATCGGATAGATACTAACGAGAGGAGATCGATGTTTTTCAGTTCTCTTCCTTTTTTTTTTTTTTTAACAAATTTCCGTGTTTTCCGGCGAATATTGATATCAGATATTTGTCTGATACCAGCACATGCTGATATGGTATTGGACTAATATCAGTATGGACTAATATCAGTATCAGGGAATACTCAAGGCTCCAATATTGGTATCGTATCAGAAGTGAAAAAGTTGTATTTGGACATCCCTAGTACCGAGTATGCCCCGATTGAATATTGATAGGAGCGGGTCGACCCATCTAAATATCGATAACGATACTAAGCGGTACGCCTGTATCGGATAGATACTAACGAGAGGAGATCGATGTTTTTCAGTTCTCTTCCTCCCCCCCCCCCCCCACATATTTCCGTGTTTTCCGTCGGATATTGATATCAGATATTTATCAGATACCAGCACATGCTGATATGGTATTGGACTATTATCAGTATGGACTAATATCAGTATCAGGGAATACTCAAGGCTCCAATATTGGTATCGTATCGGAAGTGAAAAAGTTGTATTTGCACATCCCTAGTAACGAGTATGCCCCGATTGAATATTGATAGGAGCGGGTCGATCCATCTAAATATCGATAACGATACTAAGAGCTAGGCCTGTATCGGATAGATACTAACGAGAGGAGATCGATGCTTTTCAGTTCTCTTGCTTTTTTTTTTTTTCACAAATTTCCATGTTTTCCGGCGGATATTGATATCAGATATTTGTCTGATACCAGCACATGCTGATATCGTATCCGTGTCGATGAATACTCAAAGCTCCAATGTCATTGTCGTATCAGAAGTTGTGTCAGGACATCCCTAATAAATAGTATGTCTCCATCGGATATTGATATCAGATATTTGTCCGATACCAGCACATGCTAATATGGTGTTGGACTAATATAACTGTAGGGGAATACTCAAGGCTCCAATATCGGTATCGTATCGGAAGTGAAAAAGTTGTGTTTGTACAACCCTAATAACTAGTATGCCCCGATTGAATATTGATATCAGATATGTCTGATAGGAGTGGTTCCATCCATCTAAATATCAATAGCGAGATTAAGAGCTATGCCTGTATCGAATTGATACTAACGAGAGGAGATCCATGTTTTTCAGTTCTCTTCCTTTTTATTTATTTATTTATTTTTTTTTTACACATTTTTGTTTTTTCCGTCGGATATTGACATCAGATATTTGTCCGATACTAGCACAAGCTGATATCGTATCCTTGTAGATGAATACTCAAAGCTCCAATATCATTGTCGTATCAGAAGTGAAAAAGTGGTGTCAGGACATCCCTACTAACTAGTATGCCCCGATCGAATATTGGTATCAGATATGTGTCCGATACCAGCACATGCTGATATGGTGTTGAACTAATTTCAGTATCTGGGAATTCTCAAGGCTACAATACTGGTATCGTATTGGTAGTGAAAAAGTTGTATTTGGACATCCCTAGTAACTAGTATGCCCCGATTGAATATTGATATAAAGGAGTGGGTCGATCCATCTAAATATCGATAATGATACTAAGAGCAACACCTGTATCGAATGGATACTAAGGAGAGGAGATCAATGTTTTTCAGTTCGCTTCCTTTTTTTTTTACAAATTTCCGTGTTTTCCGTCGGATATTGATATCAGATATGTGTCCGATACCAGCACACGCTGATATCATATCCGTGTCGATGAATACCCAAAGCTCCAATATCATTGTCGTATCAGAAGTGAAAAAGTTGTATCAGGACATCCCTAGTAAATAGTATGTCTTCATCGGTTATTGATATCAGATTTTTGTCTGATGCCAGCACATGCTGATATGGTGTTGGACTAATATCAGTATCGGGGAATTCTCAAGGCTACAATTTTGGTATTGTATCGGAAGTGAAAAAGTTATATTTGGACAACCCTAGTAACTAGTATTCCCCGAACGAATATTAATATCAGATATTTGTCCGATAGAAGTGGGTTGATCCATCTAAATATCGATAACAATACTAAGAGCTCTGCCTGTATCGGATGGATACTAAGGAGAGGATATCGATGTTTTTCAGTTCTCTTCCTTTTTTTTTTTTTTTTTACAAATTTCCGTGTTTTCCGTCGGATATTGATATCGGATATGTGTCCGATACCAGCACACTCTGATATCATATCCGTGTCGATGAATACCCAAAGCTCCAATATCATTGTCGTATCGGAAGTGAAAAAGTTGTGTCAGCACATCCCTAATAAATAGTATGTCTCCATCAAATATTGATATCAGATATTTGTCCGATAGGAGTGGGTCGATCCATCTAAACATCAATACAATACTAAGAGGTACGCCTGTATCGGATGGATATTAAGAAACGATCAACGTTTTTCAGTTCTCTTCCTTTTTACAAGTTTCCGTGTTTTCCGTCGGCTATTGATATCAGATATTTGTCCTATACCAGCACATGCTGATATCATATTGCATTAATATCGGTATCATATCAGCGAGAACGAGTTGTATCGAGAGGGCTCTGGTCAAGAGTACGTCCCGATCGAATATTGATATCAGATATTTGTCCGATACGGCACATGCTGATATCGTATTGCACAGTTCTCTCCCTTTTTTTACAAATTCCGTGTTTTTTGTTGTTGTATTTTTGTTCATAGTTGTTATTTGTTTATAACGTTATATTTAAGGAATGGGTATGAACCGATACGGAAACAATTCCTGATACCTGGGGAATCGATACTGGTACTCAACGGTGTCAGTACTTTGGTGTGTGCTAATCAATATTAATAGTTTTTGACGGCACAATTTCATTTTTTTATTGCAACATTTAAGTATGAGCCGTCCAGTTGTTTAGTTATCACATTTCTGAGTCTCAATTGCGAGTCCAAGACGTTAGATGGCAGTATTGTGTAGTTTATGGTGTGTTTTGGTTTTTGTTGCGCCCCACAAAGTGTTAATACTGTAAGTATTGTACTTATTGCGCACCAGCTGTTTGTAGGTTGTAGTTTCCGCTAACAAATTAGGAGGTGTTGAAATCGCCATGTAAAATCGCTAATGCTAATCAGTCGCATGCCACTCGCAAAGCCAACGTGTATTAGCGTCTGGCTAAAGCATTTTTTTTGGAAACGGGGAGCCTTACTTTACTTACAGTAGGGAAGGGATTGATATGGCCCCATTTTTAGTGATAGGGGGCGGGGTTTAATCATTTTGCAATGCAGTCTGCCGAAAATGATGGAAAGCACCACCCGTCATAGCAACTGACGCTGCCGTCCAAGTTGGATTTGCCAGAAAACACATCTTAATATGCTCAACACCCTACTGCCATCTGGTGGCTAAAGTGGATAGTGCACCCTTGACCTATTTGTCACGTTTCATGTGTCAGGTAAACCGTGACAAAAGGGAAACATAGTATTTTTTTTAATCAATTTCTTTGTTGGCATTGAAAATGAACCATTAGCCCTTGATTCTCCCTGCTCCTTTTCAAACACAGTCTTTGTTTTCCTGTTTTTAGTTTGTTTACTTATCATTTTCCTGATGACATTATTATATTAGTAAAGTTCCCTTTTTTGGTTTGTTTGTTTACATTTGCCTCAATGGAATTTTTTTCAAACTTATGTTCAAAATACATGACGAATAAAAAGGAAACAAAAAAAGCGATTAATTGATTAATTAATGTGCAAACACCCAAAAACATCACCATTTTAACATGCAACATGCTTTTTAACAAGAACAACGCTCTTCTGAATGAGAAATATTCTATGAAAAACAAATGAATATACAAACAACCACGGTAGCTAACAGACTTATATTGCTTCTTTGTCAAACACACCATCAGCAGCTTCTCCAAATGTCATCGACAATTTTTCCTCAGTTTAAAAATCTTTGGGCGCCACAAGATTCGATGCGATTCGATTTGATCCTTGGAGGGTGACGATTCGATTCAGAATCAATTCTTAATTCAAAATCAATATTTTTTGTAAGAGCATTGGGTGCCAGTTCTATGATTAATGACATTCCTCCATACAACAGATAAACAGCTGTGATCAATTTCAATAGAATTTAAAACTGGTTTTGTTTAATGAAATTCTACCCAAACATTAGGGTATAATAATAATAATAATAATAATAATAATTAGAGATGTCCGATAATATCGGCCTGCTGATATTATCGGCCGATAAATGCTTTAAAATGTAATATCGGAAATGATCGGTATGGTTTTTTTTATTATCGGTATCGTTTTTTTTAAATTTTAATTTAATTTTTTTAATTAAATCAACATAAAAAACACAAGATACACTTACAATTAGTGCACCAACCCAATGTAGTCTGCAAGGGACACATGATTGTGCGTGCTGCTGGTCCACTAATAGTACTAACCTTTAACAGTTCATTTTACTCATTTTCATTACTAGTTTCTATGTAACTGTTTTTATATTGTTTTACTTTCTTTTTTTTATTCAAGAATTTTTTTTAAATTTATTTATCTTATTTAATTTAATTATTTTTTTAAAAAAAAAGGACCTTATCTTCACCATACCTGGTTGTCCAAATTAGGCATAATAATGTGTTAATTCCACGACTGTATATATCGGTATCGGTTGATATCGGTATCGGTAATTAAGAGTTGGACAATATCGGAATATCGGCAAAAAAGCCATTATCGGACATCCCTAATAATAATAATAGGCTGGACCGTGTCGTGACGGGGGGATCATCGCAGCTTGCTGCGAGATTTGTTCTCCAGGTATGCAATCGGACATTTTCGGACAAGGCTTGAAGGTAGGAACATTTTTAATTGTTCGCTATCAATAGGTACAAACAAAAGGGGCGCACAAGGCGAAGGCCCAACTTAGCGTATGACACAAAAACTAACACATAGGTAGAAACTATGGACATGAAACAAAACTTACTTGGCAGAGCATGAATCTATGGCATGAACAGAGCAAATACAGAGTAATGTCGCCAGGACGACTAACTGGCAAAACAGGCTTAAATAATAGTCTCTGATTAAAGCAGGTGCGTGAGTCAAACGCATGAGACAGGTGAAACTAATCAGGAACTTATGGAGTCTTAAACCGAAAATAACAAAAAACATGATCCAGACATATAATGACAGACAGGACAGATTTTGTGGAAAAAAATTAAACAGTAAAATTAATTTAAAAATAGATTTTTTTTTAATCATTTAAGAATCGTTACAAATAAGAATTAATTTGAAATTATTATTTTTTTGACACCCCTATTGGCTTTGCTCACACTGCTTCCACAAGTCTGCTACAGCAGGGAGGTGAGTCATACGGCCCCATTCGTCACGGTTTACCTGACGCATGAAACGTGACAAAATCCACTTTAGCCATAGTGGAGTGTCGAGTGTATTAAAATGGGTTTGGTGTGCAATTCCAGCTTTGCTAGAAACTATTGGGCGGGTGCTAGAGAGTTGGCTCATCCTGAAATTCCTGCAAATTTGAAGCAGGGGGATAGGCTGCAGCACCCACCGCGACCCCGTAAGGGACAAGCGGTAGAAAAATGGACGGATGGATGGATTTTGGGCTGGAATCTCCAAAAACTAGCCACGAGCCGTGGATTTGAACAAAAACTGGTGAGACCTGAAATCGGTTGCAAGGCCATGGTCAGCGAGACTAAAGTCTGTATTGACCAGAAAAGTTTCTTGGCTTGCAAAAAGTCCCACTTTGTTACAAGTTCATGAAAAGTTGAAGACCGTTGCCCCCCCCCCCCACCCCCATGACTGGCACTCTCTCTCCCCGAGAGCCACTTTCATCTCCCTTTATGAAGCCGTGAAACATCAAGCGCCGTCATAAATCCCGCACTGGATGGCGGTAATGACCATGAGCTGACTAACGCCGGGCGAATGTGGGCACTCGCTCGCCACGCGCCGGGGTCGAGGCTGCCGCCGTGTTCAAGGCGCGGTGCCACCGAGCTGCGGGCGAACCGACATTCTGGTTGCTGACATGCAAGTAATACGCACGATTACTTTGTACACTCTTAGAAATAAGGGTTCTAAAAGGGTTCTTCTACAAGGGCTGAGGTTCTAACTGGAACCATTTGCTTCTGAAAAACCCTTTCCCGAAGAAAGGGTTTTTCAAGGGTTCTTGGTAACGCTAATGGTTCCAGTAAGAACCATTTTGATCCAGAGAACCCTTTGAAACCCCTTTTCTGAATAATTGGTTTTAAAAGGGTTCTCACTAACACTAAGGGTTCCAGTAAGAACTATTTTGATCCAGAGAACCGTTTTTGGAAGAAAGAGTTCTTCAGGGATTGTTGAAAGCATGGGTAAGATCCTGTGTCACCAGGGACATAGTTCCTGATAACATTTGCCAATAATGGTGCCTATCTTTAAATAAATTTTCTCATTAAAATGTTTTGAATGTTTGTTCAATGTCAACATGATAAATGACCACAATATAATATGAACTAAACTGATCTGTAGAATACAATATGGTTCTTTATAGAACCCTCAGAAGACAAGACGGTTATCGGTGAAAACCTTTGAAAAGGGATGTTTTTAGAACCCCCTGTGTCAGATCTAGATGAAACCCTTGAAACATGAAAGAGTTCTTTGTGGAACTCCCTGTGTGAGTTCTAGATGAAACCCTTGAAACATGAAAGGGTTCTTAGTGGAACTCCCTGCATAGGTTCTAGATGAAACCCTTGACAAACGAAAGGGTTCTTAGTGGAACTCCCTGTGTGGGTTCTAGATGAAACCCTTGAAATACGAAAGGGTTCTTAGTGGAACTCCCTCGTGGGTTCTAGATGAAAGTCTTGAAATACAAAAGGGTTCTTAGTGGAACTCCCTGTGTGGGTTCTAGATGAAACCCTTGAAATACGAAAGGGTTCTTAGTGGAACTCCCTGTGTGGGTTCTAGATGAAACCCTTGAAATACGAAAGGGTTCCTAGTGGAACTCCCTGCGTGGGTTCTAGATGAAAGTCTTGAAATACAAAAGGGTTCTTAGTGGAACTCCCTGTGTGGGTTCTAGATGAAACCCTTGAAATACGAAAGGGTTCTTAGTGGAACTCCCTGCGTGGGTTCTAGAAGAAAGTCTTGAAATACAAAAGGGTTCTTAGTGGAACTCCCTGTGTGGGTTCTAGATGAAACCCTTGAAATACGAAAGGGTTCTTAGTGGAACTCCCTGCGTGGGTTCTAGATGAAAGTCTTGAAATACAAAAGGGTTCTTAGTGGAACTCCCTGTGTGGGTTCTAGATGAAACCCTTGAAATACGAAAGGGTTCTTAGTGGAACTCCCTGCGTGGGTTCTTTGTAGAACCTCTCATGGGGGGTTCTGGGTGGAACCTTACACACACAGTTCTAGGTAGAACCCTCCAAAAGGGTTCCAGGTGGAACCTTTATAAAAAGGTTCTACCTGGAGCCAAAAAGGGTTCTCCTATGAGGACGAGCCGAAGAACCATATATGGTTCTACTTAGCACTTTTATTTCTAAGAGTGTACTGTGTCGAAAACTGGATTTTTCAGTTTTTCAGTTTACAGTAATGCACTGTAAAAACTGCAGATTTTACAGTAAAAACTGGAAACTCAGTCGCCAGAATTTTACTATAAAAAACAACAACAGCGGTTCCGTTTTTCAACACACTGTAAAAACCCTGACCGTAGATTTTTCAGTAAAAAAAAACTGGCAACACATAATTTTACTGTAAAGATAATAGTGGTACTGTCAAATTCAAACACTGATGACATTTATTAAACAAGACAAGAAGCAATGAATCAAACAGAGACAGAATTCAATTTTGCTCAATTGAGGAGAAACGTGTCAACCTGTAACCTCATACAGTGTCACTCACGCTCTGGCGAAAGATTGCACGCCCTGTTGTTTACACAACAACATCTGCTTCCAAAGGAATGTAAACTGTATGTAAACAGTCATTGTTTTCGGTCACATTAACACAAAAGAAAAAGATGCCTCGGGCTTGGGCTGGTCCTGGCTTCAGCCTGGGCAGGTCTTGGATAGATAACCCCACTCCCGTCTCCTCCCATCGTACACGATGGAATTTTCCAAGCCTTTGCTTGGTGCAACAAAGACAGCCTCTTGTCTGTTCATTGGGAACTCAGGGAACGGAAAGTTTTTTGATAATTTACATAAAATTTTTCTGATACGTACTATTTTTCAATTAATAGTAATTCTGTGTTTTTTACCCTAAAAATTACAGTGGTACTGTTTTCCGATTTACAGTAATTTGGTGGAAAAACACTGAATAAAATAAAAGAAACTGGTATCTCAGTTTCCGGACTTTTCCCGCAAAGATAACACTGATACCGATTTTCCTTTTACAGTAATGCACCTTGATAACGACTGTAGATTTTACCGTAAAACATCTTGCAAGTCACCAGAATTTTATCGTGAAAATAACAGCGGTGCTGTTTCTCAATTTATAGTAATTTAATGTAAAAGCAACATATGTACAGATATAGATTCCACGATAAAAACCCAGCAGCTCAGTCGGCAGAATTTTATCGTAAAAATTACAGTGGTAGGGTTTTTCCATTTACAGTAATGCGCTGTAAAACAATGGATTTTACGGTAAAACAAACAAAAAAATCTGTCAGCTTAGTTGACAAAATATTACTTTACCAATAAAAGTGGTAATGTTTTACGATTAACAGTAATAAACCAGAAAAATATTGATTGGCAGTTGCCAGTTTTTTACCCTAAAAATTACAGTGGTACGGTTTTCCGATTTAAAGTAATTTGGTGGAAAACTATGAATGTAGATTTAAAATAAAAGAAACTGGTATCTCAGTTTCCGGACTTTTCCCGCAAAGATAACACTGATACCGATTTTCCATTTACAGTAATGCACTGTCATAACGACGGTAGATTTTACCGTAAAACAACTTTTGTCACCAGAAATTTATCGTTAAAAATAACAGCGGTACTGTTTTTCAATTTATAGTCATTTAATGTAAAAGCAACGTATGTACAGATGTAGATTTCACGATAAAAACCCAGCAGCTCAGTCGGCAGAATTTTATCGTAAAAATGACAGTGGTAGGGTTTTTCCATTTACAGTAATGCGCTGTAAAACAATGGATTTTACGGTAAAACAAACAGAAAAATCTGTCAGCTTAGTTGACAAAATGTTACTTTACCAATAAAAGTGGTAATGTTTTGCGATTAACAGTAATAAACCGGAAAAATATTGATTGGCAGTTGCCAGTTTTTTTACCGTAAAAATTACAGTGGTACGGTTTTCCGATTTACAGTAATTTGGTGGGAAACTATGAATGTAGATTTCAGAATAAAAGAAACTGGCAGCTCAGTCTCCGGAATTTTCCCGCAAAGATAACACTGATACCGATTTTCCATTTACAGTAATGCACTGTCATAACGACGGTAGATTTGACCGTAAAACAACTTCTGTCACCAGAATTTTAGCGTAAAAATAACAGCGGTGCTGTTTTTCAATTTATAGTCATTTAATGTAAAAGCAACACATGTACAGATGTAGATTTCACGATAAAAACCCAGCAGCTCAGTCGGCAGAATTTTATCGTAAAAATGACAGTGGTAGGGTTTTTCCATTTACAGTAATGCGCTGTAAAACAATGGATTTTACGGTAAAACAAACAGAAAAATCTGTCAGCTTAGTTGACAAAATGTTACTTTACCAATAAAAGTGGTAATGTTTTGCGATTAACAGTAATAAACCGGAAAAATATTGATTGGCAGTTGCCAGTTTTTTTACCGTAAAAATTACAGTGGTACGGTTTTCTGATTTACAGTAATTTGGTGGGAAACTATGAATGTACATTTCAGAATAAAAGAAACTGGCAGCTCAGTCTCCGGAATTTTCCCGCAAAGATAACACTGATACCGATTTTCCATTTACAGTAATGCACTGTAATAATGACGGTAGATTTGACCGTAAAACAACTTGCAAGTCACCAGAATTTTAGCGTAAAAATAACAGCGGTGCTGTTTTTCAATTTATAGTCATTTAATGTAAAAGCAACACATGTACAGATGTAGATTTCACGATAAAAACCCAGCAGCTCAGTCGGCAGAATTTTATCGTAAAAATGACAGTGGTAGGGTTTTTCCATTTACAGTAATGCGCTGTAAAACAATGGTTTTTACGGTAAAACAAACAAAAAAATCTGTCAGCTTAGTTGACAAAATGTTACTTTACCAATAAAAGTGGTAATGTTTTACAATTAACAGTAATAAACCGGAAAAATATTGATTGGCAGTTGCCAGTTTTTTACCCTAAAAATTACAGTGGTACGGTTTTCCGATTTACAGTAATTTGGTGGAAAACTATGAATGTAGATTTCAGAATAAAAGAAACTGGCAGCTCAGTCTCCAGAATTTCCCCGCAAAAATAACACTGACACCGATTTTCCATTTACAGTAATGCACCTTGATAACGACTGTAGATTTTACCGTAAAACAACTTCTGTCACCAGAATTTTATCGTCAAAAATAACAGCGGTACTGTTTTTTAATTTATAGTCATTTAATGTAAAAGCAACATATGTACAGATGTAGATTTCACGATAAAATCCCAGCAGCTCAGTCGGCAGAATTTTATCGTAGAAATGACAGTGGTAGGGTTTTTCCATTTACAGTAATGCGCTGTAAAACAATGGATTTTACGGTAAAACAAACAAAAAAATCTGTCAGTTTAGTTGCCAAAATATTACTTTACCAATAAAAGTGGTAATGTTTTGCGATTAACAGTAATAAACCGGAAAAATATTGATTGGCAGTTGCCAGTTTTTTACCCTAAAAATTACAGTGGTACTGTTTTCCGATTTACAGTAATTTGGTGGAAAACTATGAATGTAGATTTCAGAATAAAATAAACTGGCAGCTCAGTCTCCAGAATTTTACCCCAAAGATAACACTGATACCGATTTTCAATTTACAGTAATGCACTGTAATAACGACGGTCGATTTTACCGTAAAACAACTTGCAAGTCACCAGAATTTATCGTGAAAATGACAGTGGTAGGGTTTTTCCATTTACATTAATACGCTGTAAAACAATGGATTTTACGGTAAAACAAACAAAAAAAATTTGTCAGCTTAGTTGACAAAATGTTACTTTACCAATAAAAGTGGTATTGTTTTGCGATTAACAGTAATAAACCGGAAAAATATTGATTGGCAGTTGCCAGTTTTTTACCGTAAAAATTACAGTGGTACGGTTTTCCGATTTACAGTAATTTGGTGGAAAACTATGAATGTAGATTTCAGAATAAAAGAAACTGGCAGCTCAGTCTCCAGAATGTCCCCGCAAAGATAACACTGATACCGATTTTCCATTTACAATAATGCACTGTAATAACGACGGTAGATTTTACCGTAAAACAACTTGCAAGTCACCAGAATTTTATCGTGAAAATAACAGCGGTGCTGTTTTTCAATTTATAGTCATTTAATGTAAAAGCAACATATGTACAGATGTAGATTTCACGATAAAAACCCAGCAGCTCAGTCGCCAGAATTTTATCGTAAAAATGACAGTGGTAGGGTTTTTCCATTTACAGTAATGTGCTGTAAAACAATGGATTTTACGGTAAAACTCAAATCTGTCAGCTTAGTTGACAAAATGTTACTTTACCAATAAAAGTGGTAATGTTTTGCGATTAACAGTAATAAACCGGAAAAATATTGATTGGCAGTTGCCAGTTTTTTACCGTAAAAATTACAGTGGTACGGTTTTCCGATTTACAGTAATTTGGTGGAAAACTATGAATGTAGATTTCAGAATAAAAGAAACTGGCAGCTCAGTCTCCGGAATTTTCCCGCAAAGATAACACTGATACCGATTTTCCATTTACAGTAATGCACTGTCATAACGACAGTAGATTTTACCGTAAAGCAACTTGCAAGTCACCAGAATTTTATCGTGAAAATAACAGCGGTGCTGTTTTTCAATTTATAGTCATTTAATGTAAAAGCAACATATGTACAGATATAGATTTCACGATAAAAACCCAGCAGCTCAGTCGGCAGAATTTTATCGTAAAAATGACAGTGGTAGGGTTTTTCCATTTACAGTAATGCGCTGTAAAACAATGGATTTTACGGTAAAACAAACAAAAACATCTGTCAGCTTAGTTGACAAAATGTTACTTTACCAATAAAAGTGGTAATGTTTTGCGATTAACAGTAATAAACCGGAAAAATATTGATTGGCAGTTGCCAGTTTTTTACCGTAAAAATTACAGTGGTACGGTTTTCCGATTTACAGTAATTTGGTGGAAAACTATGAATGTAGATTTAAAATAAAAGAAATTGGTATCTCAGTTTCCGGACTTTTCCCGCAAAGATAACACTGATACCGATTTTCCTTTTACTGTAATTCACCTTGATAACGACTGTAGATTTTTACCGTAAAACAAGTTCTGTCACCAGAATGTTATCGTTAAAAATAACAGCGGTACTGTTTTTCAATTTATAGTCATTTAATGTAAAAGCAACATATGTACAGATGTAGATTTCATGAAAAAAACCCAGCAGCTCAGTCGGCAGAATTTTATCGTAAAAATTACAGAGGTAGGGTTTTTCCATTTACAGTAATATGCTGTAAAACAATGGATTTTACGGTAAAACAAACAAAAAAATCTGTCAGCTTAGTTGACAAAATATTACTTTACCAATAAAAGTGGTAATGTTTTGCGATTAACAGTAATAAACCGGAAAAATATTGATTGGCAGTTGCCAGTTTTTTACCGTAAAAATTACAGTGGTACGGTTTTCCGATTTACAGTAATTTGGTGGAAAAACATTGAATGTAAATTTCAAAATAAAAAAAACTGGTATCTCAGTTTCCGGACTTTTCCCGCAAAGATAACACTGATACTGATTTTCCATTTACAGTAATGCACCTTGATAACGACTGTAGATTTTACCGTAGAACAACTTCTGTCACCAGAATTTTATCGTTAAAAATAACAGCGGTACTGTTTTTCAATTTATAGTCATTTAATGTAAAAGCAACATATGTACAGATGTAGATTTCACGATAAAAACCCAGCAGCTCAGTCGGCAGAATTTTATCGTAAAAATGACAGTGGTAGGGTTTTTCCATTTACAGTAATGCGCTGTAAAACAATGGATTTTACGGTAAAACAAACAAATAAATCTGTCAGCTTAGTTGACAAAATGTTACTTTACCAATAAAAGTGGTAATGTTTTGCGATTAACAGTAATAAACCGGAAAAATATTGATTGGCAGTTGCCTTTTTTTTAGCGTAAAAATTACAGTGGTACGGTTTTCCGATTTACAGTAATTTGGTGGAAAAACATTGAATGTAGATTTCAAAATAAAAGAAACTGGTATCTCAGTTTCCGGACTTTTCCCGCAAAGATAACACTGATACCGATTTTCCATTTACAGTAATACACCTTGATAACAACTGTAGATTTTACCGTAAAACAACTTCTGTCACCAGAATTTTATCGTTAAATATAACAGCGGTACTGTTTTTCAATTTATAGTCATTTAATGTAAAAGCAACATATGTACAGATGTAGATTTCACGATAAAAACCCAGCAGCTCAGTCGCCAGAATTTTATCGTAAAAATGACAGTGGTAGGGTTTTTCCATTTACAGTAATGCGCTGTAAAACAATGGATTTTACGGTAAAACAAACAAAAACATCTGTCAGCTTAGTTGACAAAATGTTACTTTACCAATAAAAGTGGTAATGTTTTGCGATTAACAGTAATAAACCGGAAAAATATTGATTGTCAGTTGCCAGTTTTTTACCGTAAAAATTACAGTGGTACGGTTTTCCGATTTACAGTAATTTGGTGGAAAAAAACAATAAATGTAGATTTCAGAATAAAAGAAACTGGCAGCTCAGTCTCCGGAATTTTCCCGCAACGATAACACTGATACCGATTTTCTATTTACAGTAATGCACTGTAATAACGACTGTAGATTTTACCGTAAAACAACTTCTGTCACCAGAATTTTATCGTTAAATATAACAGTGGTACTGTTTTTCGATTTATAGTCATTTAATGTAAAAGCAACATATGTACAGATGTAGATTTCACGATAAAAACCCAACAGCTCAGTCGCCAGAAATTTATCGTAAAAATGACAGTGGTAGGGTTTTTCCATTTACAGTAATGTGCTGTAAAACAATGGATTTTACGGTAAAACTAAAATCTGTCAGCTTTGTTGCCAAAAATGTTACTTTTCCAATAAAAGTGGTAATGTTTTGCGACTTACAGTAATAAACCGGAAAAATATTGATCTGCAGTTGCCAGTTTTTTTACCCTAAAAATTACAGTGGTACGGTTTTCCGATTTACAGTAATTTGGTGGAAAACTGTGAATGTAGATTTCAGAATAAAAGAAACTGGCAGCTCAGTCTCCAGAATTTTCCCGCAAAGATAACACTGATACCGATTTTCCATTTACAGTAATGCACTGTAATAACGACTTTAGATTTTACCGTAAAACAACTTTTGTCACCAGAATTTTATCGTAAAAATAACAGTGGTACTGTTTTTCGATTTATAGTCATTTAATTTAAAAGCAACATATGTACATATGTAGATTTCACGATAAAAACCCAGCAGCTAAGTCGCCAGAAATTTATCGTAAAAATGACAGTGGTAGGGTTTTTCCATTTACTGTAATGTGCTGTATAACAATGGATTTTACGGTAAAACTAAAATCCGTCAGCTTAGTTGACAAAATGCTACTTTACTAACAAAAGTGGTAATTTTTTGCGATTTACAGTAATTTACCCTAAAAATAATTGTCATTATATAAAATACGTAAACTAAAGTCTACGAAGTTGAACACATTCGTTAAGAAAGTTTTGTTATGCATTTAAAGGTCACTTGTTTGATTGGTCAAGCAGAGTCATGTGACGAGCCGAAAGAACACAGCATCAATAAATAGATGATGAATAAATACATAAATTAATCAATCGTAATAAAAGTCAACGTAACAACGTAAAAGTAGCGTTACTCCCTCTCCAAAATACTCGAGTAAAAGTAAAAAGTTGCATTCAAATACTCCGACAAGTAAAGTTTATACAAAATGTTACCTCAGTAGATAGTGTTGGTGAAATTGAGTCCGTCTTCCTCCCGGTGATAACGGCTACTGTCCCCCGCAAGAAATGACCTTCCCTTTTCTTTTTTTTTCTGTCCAAACAGATAAATCTGTCAGCCGGAGGGATGCTGAGTCAGCGTAAATCATCACTGGACAGAGTGACTCTTATAAGCCTTTAAAAACCTCATCTGGCCGCCACGTACTTCCACGTTCACAACTATTTCACCAGTTTACCGCCGCCGATAAAGTGATCGTTAAAAGTGACGCTTTAAGCTGCGAGTTTTAAATCAGCAAAAAGACTACAGACCCCCCCCCTGTTTTTTTTTTAAAGGGGAACTGCAGTTTTTGGGGAATTTTGTCTATCATTCACAATTTGTGTGTCAGACAAGAACATATGTCTTTTTTAAATGGATTCTAAAACATAAATAAAGTCTAGCAAAAGTCAGCTAACAATGACGTTAATAGGAGTCGCTCTATTCCGCCTATAAACTGTTCTAAAAATACATCCATTAAGGTTTCATATACACACTAAATAGTAATATATCATATTTACATATTTGGATCATTTTAAGCAAGTAATTTCACAGACGCATCACAACGTTCGCTTTTCCCTTCAACAACAACAACACTACTAATCATGGCAGACTTCATGAGAGACAAAAAAAAGACTACTTTAAGACAAATGATGATCGAGAAACGTATATTTTTGAGCCTGAACATAAGGAGGACGATCTACAAGATTTAGAAGCTGAGTGCAGCTTTAGTGAAACACTAAGCATCATGTAGCAGTATTGCTAAGCTCTAAACAAGATGTACAAACAAAATAAAACAATCACTTACAGTACAATGTCTGCTCTCACTGGGATGTTTATATCTTCCCGTTGAGATGAAGAATTACCGTATTTTTTGGACTAATTTTTTTCCCTACACATTGAACCCTGCAGCTTATGAAATGGTGCGGCTAATTTATGGATTTTTAATCATTAACAACCATAATGTTTTGTTTTCAACAATTTTATTTTTATGCAACACCAATAGAGACACTGAAATGGTGTGTTATTGTTTGAGCATCTTTTGGACGAGTTCGCTCACTGCAGGTGCTGCGGGTTGAAAATGTATTTCTTGCTCTGTGCCTTGAACCGGAAGTATATCCGGTTTTGTCTACTATTCGTCCATAGCGAGTCTACTCGTATGGATTCTTCATTCATGACTCCAGGCAACGTTTGTAAGTTTTACAATATAACTAAAACTATTTTTACCTACAAATGTGTGATGTCTGTAGGAGTCTTTTATTAGAATATTTGTGCGTGCTATCGTAATGTAATGAAGCTAGTGTCGTTAGCATGATCTAATAGGCTAACACGTTTACGAGTGTCTATGTTAGTATTATCAACTGACAATGGCATTATTTTTGTATTGTTTCAGTTTCACAAATTCTTCAGAAAATTCACCAAAACGTCACCGTGGAGTTATTGAGTCTGTTTAGCTGATTGGAGAGCTAGCTTGTGCAGCTAGTTGATCCATGACGATGACTTCTGTTTTGTTTGATCAGCCGTTTTACTGCCGTGTTACAGACACCATTTGGAAACAATTAAGGTATGTAGATAAACATTTACAAAATATTTCCTTCTAAATAACTAATTTCACAGTGTATATATCTGCGGCTTATAGTCCGGTAGAGCTAATATATAGGGGCAAAAAAATGTGTCTTCAAAAATTTTGTGGGTGTGGCTTAGATACCGATATGCTTTATAGTCCGGAAAATACAGTGGTTAAAATATCTGGTTTATGCAGTTGAAAGAAAGTCTCTTTGTCCACAAACGAGGTATTGTTTGGATTGCGAGTTTGTCACTTCAAACATTGATTTGTTGTTTGTTATTCCCACGTAGTAGTAGTCGTCGGGTGTGTTGTTTGCTGTGTGATGTTGCCTCTTCTTATTTGATATAAGTGTTTGTCACTTCAAACTTTGATTTGTTGTTTGTTATTCCCACGTAGTAGTAGTCGTCGGGTGTGTTGTTTGCTGTGTGATGTTGCCTCTTCTTATTTGATATACAAAGAAATAAGCATTCGCAAAATCTTTCGTACAGACTTATATCTGCGGCTTATAGTCCGGTGCGGCTAATACATGTAAAACATATGGTTGATCTGCGCTCGAATACGGGTGTAATATTTCTTTGTAAACAATTCATTTCACAATGTATATATTTGCGGCTTATAGTCCGGTGCAGCTAATATATAGGGGGGAAAATTGTTTCTTCAGAAATTTAGTTGGTGTGGCTTATATACCGATGCGCCTCATAGTCCGGGAAATACAGTGATTAAAATATCTGGTTTATGCAGTTGAAAGAAAGTCTTTATCCACAAACGAGGTATTGTTTGGATTGCGAGTTTGTCATTTCAAACATTGATTTGTTGTTTGTTATCCCCACGTAGTAGTAGTCGTCGTGTGTGTTGTTTGCTGTGTGATGTTGCCTCTTCTTATTTGATATAAGTGTTTGTCACTTCAAACTTTGACTTGTTGTTTGTTATTCCCACATAGTAGTAATCGTCGGGTGTGTTGTTTGCTGTGTGATGTTGCCTCTTCTTATTTGATATACAAAGAAATAAGCATTCGCAAAATCTTTCGTACCGACTTATATCTGCGGCTTATAGTCCGGTGCGGCTAATACATGTAAAACATATGGTTGAGCTGCGCTCAAATACGGGTGTAATATTTCTTTGTAAATAATTCATTTCACAACGTATATATCTGCGGCTTATAGTCCGGTGCAGCTAATATATAGGGGGAAAAATTGTTTCTTCAAAAATTTAGTTGGTGTGGCTTATATACCGATGCGTCTTATAGTCCGGAAAATACAGTGATTAAAATATCTGACTTATGCAGTTGAAAGAAAGTCTCATTGTCCACAAACGAGATATTGTTTGGATTGCGAGTTTGTCACTTCAAACATTGATTTGTTGTTTGTTATCCCCACGTAGTAGTAGTCGTCGGGTGTGTTTGCTGTGTGAAGTTTCCTCTTCTTGTTTGATATTTGTTTGTCACTTCAAACTTTGATTTGTTGTTTGTTATTCCCACGTAGTAGTAGTCGTCGGGTGTGTTGTTTGCTGTGTGATGTTGCCTTTTCTTATTTGATATAAAGTTAAATAAGCATTCGCAAAATCTTTCGTACCGACTTATATCTGCGGCTTATAGTCCGGTGCGGCTAATACATGTAAAACATATGGTTGATCAGCGCTTGAATACGGGTGCGCTCTATAACCCGGAAAATACGGTAATCATAATAGTCACAAAGGGTTAAAAAAAACAAAAGTCACGCAAACAAGCATCTTTTCGTGTCGGTTGGACGTCAAAGTTGGTTTTTGTCCACAACCTTCTACTATCCAGGTGAGAGCCATGACTTATAATCTAGAATTAACTTTCACCAACTCAGAGGCGAAGCAGCAGCTCAATATGTCAATATAGCAGCATAAGCTCGTTAGCGCTTATCATAACGATATCGCTAATACTTGTTAATATTCAGGTCACGAGACGTAAATGGCGTATTGTTGGCGTTTTTTTTCTCCTGTTAGCTTGCACTTGCCCTATTTTATGCATAAAAAAAGGAAAGACGTGTTCTTGTCCTTCATAATGATTGTGAATGATAGACAAAATACCAAGATAAAGTGAACTTCCCTTTATTTTTCGGACTATAAGTCGCAGTTTTTTTTCATAGTTTGGCCGGGCTCCAGTGCGACTTATATATGTTTTTTCCCTTCTTTATTATGCATTTTCGGCAGGTGGGACTTATACTCCGGTGCGACTTATACTCCAAAAAATACGGTACTTCCTTTCTTTTTGGCTGTGACCCCGACGGCGGCGCCCCCAGGCTGTAAATCGCTGTGACCTCCCTGCGTCCCGCGCCTTTGTTGGCCCGACAAAGACTCTTTTGAGGGACAGCGGCGAAAAAAGGAGGGCAGGAGATGAAGAGATAGCAACCGAGCGGAAGGAATGAATGGATTAAGTAGCGGGCAGGCGGCAGCCGCAGGGGCCGCGCTAATGGCCCCAGTGTGTTGGGTAATTAGGGGCCGCATCAAGAGATGCGTGGATGGCGATAGGGGGTTGGGGGGGGGGGGGACAAGAACGAGGCCATGGGAGAGAAAAGAAGTCTAAGACAGGACGGACATCCAGAGATGAAGGGCCAATGAAGAGAGGCTGGCTTCTGAAGCAATCCCGTTTCTGTCTCTGATCTGTAATCGATCTTATGTCACTGGTCTCTTGCATCTTCATGGGAAGGTAGAGTCTGTGTGTGTAACGTGTGTGTGTGTGTAATGTGCGTGTGTGTGTTGTGTGGGCCGCTTTCTGAGACCGCCATGACGTAACGTCAGTGAGGGTCACGCATCGCCTTGTCAAAATCCAGAGTCCGTGACACATTCGTCCCTCGTCACATCAAAACATTTCACACTCACTTAGGGCGGGGTGGGGGTGGTAGATTTAGGAGTGACCCTTACTGAGGAGAGCTGGACAGAGATTTTAAGGAGAGTCAGGGGTGTCCCAAATGTTTGACCTGGGCCCGAAAGCTGACTGTTTTAAATTTCTTAATCAATCAGAAATATCGGTGACGACCGGGTCGCATCGTGATGCGAGGTTTGTTCTCCCAGGATGCAAACGGACTTCGGACACAGCGTGCAGGTACGAAATGATTTATTTTAAAAATAAATCAGACGGGAACAAAGAAAAACGTGCTCATAGCGCGGAAGGCAAAATAGTAGATACGTGTTTAATTATTTACTCAAAAAGGAACAAACAAAAGGCGCGCACGAGGCGGAGACAAAAACTTGACTAAGGAATCAATAACTAGAACTTAGGCAGAAACTATGAACATGAAACAAAAACACTTATTGTGGCATGGCATGAAGCATGAACTAGGGCAGGGGTCGGCAACCCGCGGCTCTCGAGCCGCATGCGGCTCTTTAGCACCGCCCTAGTGGCTCTCTGGAGCTTTTTCAAAAAATGTATGAAAAATGGAAAAAGATGAGGGGAAATAAAATCTATTTTTGTTTTAATATGGTTTCTGTAGGAGGACAAACATGACACACACCTCCCTAATTGTTACAAAGCACACTGTTTATATTAAACATGCTTCACTGATTCGAGTATTTGGCGAGCGCCGTTTTGTCCTACTAATTTTGGCGGTCCTTGAACTCACCGTAGTTTGTTTACATGTATAACTTTCTCCGACTTTCTAGGACGTGTTTTATGCCACTTCTTTTTCTGTCTCATTTTGTCCACCAAACTTTTAAGGTTGTGCATGAAAGGTGAGTTTTGTTGATGTTATTGACTTGTTGGAGTGCTAATCAGACATATTTGGTCACTGCATGACTGCAAGCTAATCGATGCTAACAGGCTATTTAGGCTAGCTATATGTACATATTGCATCATTATGCCTCATTTGTAGCTATATTTGAGGTCATTTAGTTTCCTTTAAGTCCTCTTAATTCCATGACACACTATCTGTATGTAGTATGTTTTTAAATTTTTTGCGGCTCCAGACAGATTTGTTTTTGTATTTTTGGTCCAATATGGCTCTTTCAACATTTTGGGTTGCCGACCCCTGAACTAGGGTATCATCGGGTAACAATTTTTACTTACAAATGTGTGATGTCTGT
Source organism: Nerophis lumbriciformis (assembly GCF_033978685.3). NCBI lineage: Eukaryota > Metazoa > Chordata > Actinopteri > Syngnathiformes > Syngnathidae > Nerophis > Nerophis lumbriciformis. Next base: position 31,327,423 of record NC_084573.2, read on the forward strand.
AGGAGTCTTTTATTAGAATATGTGTGCGTGCTAACGTAATGTAATGAAGCTAGTGTCATTAGCATGATCTAATAGGCAAAAACATTTATGAGCGTCTATGTTAGTATTATCAACTCACAACGTATTGTTTCAGTTTCACAAATTCCTCAGTAAATTCACCAAAACGTCACCGTGGAGTTATTGAGTCTGTTTAGCTGATTGGAGAGCTAGCTTGCGCAGCTAGCTGATCCATGACGATGACTTCTGTTTTGTTTGATCAGCCGTTTTACTGCCGTGTTACAGACACCATTTGGAAACAATTAAGGTATGTAAATAAACATTTACAAAATATTTCCTTCTAAATAACTAATTTCACAGTGTATATATCTGCGGCTTAAAGTCCGGTGCAGCTAATATGAAGGGGAAAAAAAAGTTTCTTCAAAAGTTTTGTGGGTGTGGCTTATATACCGATATGCTTTATAGTCCGGAAAATACAGTGGTTAAAATATCTGGCTTATGCAGTTGAAAGAAAGTCTCTTTGTCCACAAACGAGGTATTGTTTGGATTGCGAGTTTGTCACTTCAAACATTGAATTGTTGTTTGTTATTCCCACGTAGTAGTAGTCGTCGGGTGTGTTGTTTGCTGTGTGATGTTGCCTCTTCTTATTTGAAAGAAAGTTAAATACGCATTCGCAAAATATTTTGTACCGACTTATATCTGCGGCTTATAATCCGGTGCGGCTAATACATGTAAAACATATGGTTGATCTGCGCTCGAATACGGGTGTAATATTTCTTTGTAAATAATTCATTTCACAACGTATATATCTGCGGCTTATAGTCCGGTGCAGCTAATATATACGGGAACAAATAGTTTCTTCAAAAATTTAGTGGGTGTGGCTTACAGTATATACCGATGCGCTTTATAGTCCGGAAAATACAGTGGTTAAAATATCTGGCTTATGCAGTTGAAAGAAAGTCTCTTTGTCCACAAACAAGGTATTATTTGGATTGCGAGTTTGTCACTTCAAACATTGACATTCGCATCGGGAAAAGGATAACAGCGGTAACAGAGTTAGCAGAAGTCAATGTCGCCAGACAGACTAACTGAAAGTGACAGGCTTAAAGAGTAGTGATCATGATTAACACAGGTGTGTGAGTCCAAACGGGAAACAGGTGAAACTAATGGGTTGCTATGGTGACCAAACAAGAGAGCGTAAACAGGAACTAAAAAGTCTTAAACCAACAGGACATAACTAAAACAAAACATGATCACAAAGACATGACATCGTCGTCTGTTGCAAAAAGCAAATTAGCAAGTCAGACCGAGTGAGGCCGGGGCATAGACTAAATAGCCCTCTGATTAGTGCCCGGGCAACAGGTGAGCATCCCGAACACTGACCAGAGGCAGGTGAGTGCAATCTGCCGTCATGGCAACTGAAATAAACAAACTCAAGAGATGCTGAAAACACAAGTGACTCGAAAACGTAAACAGACTATGATCCGGGCAGCTAAAATTGGCCAAACATGGATAAGAGTGGTTAACGTGTTAGTGTTTTCCCCATCATCCCTTATAATTTAGATTTTATTTTTTAATGTTGATTATACGCTGCTTATAATATCCACAAAGTTCAAGGAGAAGTTTGTCTTATGTGTGACCGTGTTTGTGGACTTTTTGTGCTGATTGATTTGTTTTTTTCCCCCCCGCACCATGACTAGGGGAGGTTGTTTGGATCGGGCTCCGATTGTCACGGTTGGTAAAACTGGTGGACCCAAATGCAGAAAAGACAGGCAGAATTTAAGTTCGACGGTTATTATTGAAGAAAAAAAACAGAGTGAAAGGAGGGAGCTCGTAGTCCTTGGCTTTGCGGTCCAGGAGAGCAGACTGAGGCTAGCAGGCTGTGGCTAGCAGGCGGATTGATTGATTGATTGATTGATTGAGACTTTAATTAGTAGATTGCACAGTACAGTACATATTCCGTACAATTGACCACTAAATGGTAACACCCCAATAAGTTTTTCAACTTGTTTAAGTCGGGGTCCACGTTAATCAATTCATGGTAGGCAGGAGGCAGGCACACACTGCAGGTAGGGAACTGAAGGCAGAGGAGAACGGGGGTAAGACGATGGGCCAAAAACACAAAAATAGCAGATCAGCAAGATGATAAAAAATGCTATAATTCTAGGACAAACTGGCTAGAAGCGTTACCACATGTAGAACGGTGAACAATCTGGCGATCACGCCGAGCATACTTGCCAACCTTGAGACCTCCGAATTCGGGAGATGGGGGGTGTTGGGGGAGTGGTTGGGTGGGGCGTGGTTGAGGTGCAGGCAGCATACCCCTTCCCCTTCGAGCTTTTCTGGATGAAATTAAATTAGTTTTTTCCAACCATTTTGGAACTTGCAAGCGTATTTCTTCTTCTTACTCGTCGACGCCATGTCTCTTCTTCGTTCTTCTGCTTCGTCTCCTTCTTGTTGTGTGTGCAGTTGTGCACTGAGCTCCAAAAGCCGTAGATGTTGTTGTAGCATCCCGGAAGAGTTAGTGCTGCAAGGGATTCTGGGTATTTGTTCTGTTGTGTTTATGTTGTGTTACGGTGCG